>NW_025335550.1:6959147-7423563 GCF_004798865.1 Varanus komodoensis | reverse complement strand
GCTCGCCCCCCGCGGCCGCGCCCCCGGGCCTCCAGCTGGCGGGCCCCCCGCACGCCCCCGCTGGCGCGGCCGCCGCCGCCCCGACGGCCGCGGGGCCCGCGCACAGACTGGTCTCAGCCTGCCCGCTGGGCAAGTTCGCCAGCTGGACCGGCCGCCCCTTCTCTGCCCAGCCCCACCACCACCACCACCACCCTCACCCGCTGACCTTGCTGAACTCTCCCCACCTGCTGGGACTCGCCGGGGGCAGCCCCAGCTCGGCCCCCACCGCAGCGGCGGCGATCGCGGCTTTCTCGCGACCCGCGGACCAAGCGCAGAGCGCGGACTCCTCCGGATCAGGTAACCGCGCTGGACGGGGGCGACGGAGGCGGTGAATGGGCCGGGGAGGCGGAAGGGCCGGGGGGGCGTCCGGGGAGACCTTCGTGGGGAGAAGGGGAGAGGGAGCTTGCGCGCTTGGGCTCTCCCTCCCTCCCTCCGAGGGGAGTCCGGCACTTTTTCGTAAAATGCCGTTCTGGAGCCTTTCCAAGCAAACCTGGGAATGGGGCGAAGCACGCGCGTCCGGGCCTTTCCTTCGAGGGCGATGCAACGCCTTTTTTCCGGAAAGGTCTCTCTGGATTCAGGCTTGCTCGGAAAAGAAGCCCCATGGAACAAGTTGCTGCGGGAAGGTAGCATCTTGACATGGCAGGGTTGCAGTGGAAGTCTCGTTTGGATGGGGAAGCGGGCAGCGTGGCAAATGTACCTCCAGGGGACCGGTTCTGCCCGGGGAGCACCTCTGCGTATTTTAAGAATTCAGGTTTGGAAGTAGGGGAGAGAGAAGAATCCACAAGATCTGAACACAGTGGTAGGACTTAAAAAATAATATGGAGAGAACCCTCAAGACCCCGAAACCCAAAAACAACTGAATGAGGGGACAAGGAAGAGAAAGGCAGACTTATTAATCCCAATAATATGAATCGCCTTTAATATATTCCTGAGAAAGGTTTTGCTTTACTCCTCCTTGGCCTAAACTTTAGACGAGAAAGGTTTTCTTTATTTTTCAGAAAGAGACCTTCAGCTCTTGCCCACTGTCTCTCTTGCCCCACTCTGGTTCCTTTCCCTTGCTTGATGCGGTTTATCACTCAATGGTGGGTCTTTAGGAAAAGAGAGCCACCAGAAAGACGTATGTGGCCCACTGGAGTCTGGGATGGGGGACAAGGTAGCCCCTTTGTTCCTCTGAAAGTAGGTTGGGGGGTTGCAATCTCTCCCTGCTAGAGAGATGCAGTTCCCTTGGTCCTAATTGGTTGCTGGTTCTGAAAAAGGAGAAATTGCAACACAAGTATAAGACCCCCCCCCCCACTGGCACACACTCGTGTTCTGCTGGGAAAGAATAAAATTCAGAGGGGGTTTGCTTCTCCGTCATACCTGCACACCGGACACTGCAATTCCACACATTTCTACTGGGAAGGAGGCCTCTTGAATTTAGTGCTCCTACTCCCTCGTAAATGTACATGAGAGAGTACATAAGCTCTTCCCACTGACATCAAGTCTCTTTTTATGGATGTGTCTGCAGTCTGTGTTCTCTAACGATTTTGGTAAAAAAATACACTGAGCTAAGTTCGTCAGAGTGGCTTGAATTCAAGGCCTTTTAGAAGCAAATCCAAGGTGGGTTTTTTTTTAAAGGAACTTTTTTTTCTTTGTTTGCTTTTGTTTGTTTTAGATCGATCTAGTGCCTTGGAAGTAGAGAAAAAGTTAATAAAGACAGCTTTCCAACCAGTTCAGAGGCGGTAAGAGAATATCTATGTCCTAGAGGAAAAGGCAGCCTTCACCTTTCCCCATTCCTGAAACAGAGAGAGAGAGAGAGAGAGAGAGACGCTTGTTTAGAAAAAAAAAAAACTTTCAATGGCAGCAGTGGGACTTGTAGCAATGTAAACTGCCATCTCTTGCACACTTACTCAGGAGTAAATGCCATTGAAATCAATGGAATTGACTTCCAAGTAACCATGCAAGAGACTGGGCCGCATGTATTTTTAAGGCCAAAGTTATACCCAACCAGTTTTCTCCCCTTTGCACCTTCAAAGTCAATTGTATGTTTCTGTCCCTTGTTGTGTGAAATAAACTTGCATTACTGGGAAAAGATCCAATGCCAGACTTTGTAAAAACTAGGGCTTGTGAGATTCAAAGGCCTTACGAATGTCCCTGTGTGTGTTTTTAAAAAATAATTTTGCTAGAACATATAGGTAGACAGAATACTACCCATTCCTCTATCTAGCTCCATTTTGATATTGTCGTTCAAAACTAGCCATGTTTAAGGGTCCATTCAGTGTCCAAGTATATATGAATTTGAGTGGACAAACCCACGGAAGCCACAGGGAGAGGGTTGCGAACCTGGTAGTTATGCTGGGTAAGGATGAGAAAGGTACATTCTACAAGTACACCCCTCTGGGCTGTGAGTGTGTGTGTGTGTGTTTGAGGATGAGAGAGAGATGTGTTAACACATACAAACAGACATGTCTGTGGAGAATTTATATTTGCATAAGTAATATCTACAGTGGCCATAAACTCTCTGTGTTACACACATGCGTAGCTTCCCTTTCTCCTCTCTGGCATCCAGGCCTCAGTTCAGTTCATTACTGGAAGAAGTATTTTTAAGCATTGTGGTTTATAGTTAGCGAATCATACCGAGTAGGGTATTGGAATGAAGTGAAGCCCAAAGTCATGGCACTTTGGCCTGCGATTTTTTAAAAATAAAGAATCATACCCACAATACAGTAGAACTCCTATAAAATTGCTTTATTAGGATGTTGCAGCAAAAATAGACAAAGCTCTGAGAGAATTGTAAAGGCTGCGATATGTATTGGGACATCAGCTTTAATGGACCAGAGGCAAGAACCATGCTGGGAGTATGTGTCCAAAAATCCATGAAAGCTCATGCCTTAATATATCTGTTAGTCTGTGGGATGCCCTGAAAATCCCCACAAACTTGATTGGCAATTGTTTCAAATATTTGCAAAGAGTTTTGTTGGCAATTCAAGAAAGTGTCAGTTGCAATTTCACATATTAAATGACCAGTTAAATCATTATTTAAGATACATACATACATACATATTTTTTCTGTGTCCCTTTTCTTCTAGGCCTCAGAAACAACTTGATGCAGCTATGGTACTTTCTGCGTTGTCATCATCATAGTTAATTTTTTAATTATTGTTCTAATGACTGTAAAATAAAATTCTCTGTATAGTTACAACTTGTACGCATGTCCATGTATTAAATGAGAGAAAAAAAGATACAAAAACATCCAAGACCCCTTCCCCCTGCTTCTGTAGTATCATCTGGATTAGCTGAATTCGTGAGGTTTTTTGGAAGTCCAGTGAGAAATAGGCGTCTTCATTTTTTTTTTGTATATATAGTAAAAAAATGTACATACGTGTGAACCAAATTGTACAAGAAAGTATATATTTTTGGCTAATAAACTGTTGCCACTTTGACTACAATTCTCTGATCCCTGCTGGAATTATTATTATTATTATTATTATTATTATTATTGGGTTAGTATGTTTGCTAAAATATTAAAGCAGTTTTGGAATGTCATTGAGTTCAAAGGCTGCCACAAATAGATGTTTGGAATTCCTAATTCTGTGGATAGACTGCAACAGTAATTCTGAGACCAACATTCTGTTATGGGCTACTAGAAAATGTGACATGTTTGAGTGTATGGCATAGAGAGAGAGAGAGAGAGAGAGAGACCAATTAAGCATTACCCATCAGAAAGCAAATTAAGCTTTTGTGAAATGGAGCTTTTTGTTTAGGAAATATGTTTCCTATTTGGCACCACTGGTTTGTCTGCTGTTGCAAATATATTTTTAAAATCTCAGCTGGACCCGCTCTTTTGCTCTAGAAAGGGCTCCGTGGTCCCATCCGAAGTTTTACTGAAAAGCAAGTTTTTCCGTTTTACCATCCCCTTGCATCCAAAGTGCGCCTTGCTTGTGGAGAGATCCCTTCGCGGTGTGTTGAGGCGTCGCTTTGTTTTGTTTTTAAATCTGCAGATTTGTCTAGCAAGCGTTTGTTGCAAGAGTCGTTCTTTCTATGGGACTGTTTAAGCCGGTTTTAAAAGTCAAGCCTTTGGAAATGTTGCTGCCCCCCTTTCGCGGTGGGGGCAGTTTATGGATCGAGCTGTCGATTTGAGACAGCTGTTGGCTGGCCCAGTCGGGGACAGACAGCTTGGGAAAAATCAGGCGTGTATTCTTCTCTGTCCTTTTCTCTGGCTGAAGAGACACCACGTCGGAGTGGGGAGGGAAAGAAGGAAGGGATAAACTCTTTTCCCATTTCTTTTTGCTGCTTCCCTTGAAAGAGACTTCGATCCGGAGGAAAAACTTGGGCTAGCGGAGGCTTGGCAAGAAAGACAGGATCGCTACCCCCTGGTTTATTCTCCAACCGTTTCTGTCTTTAAAAAAAAAAAAAAAAATCATTGCATTTTAAAACCGTCAGAAAGTGAGGGAGAAAAAGAATCGACAAGCTGGAGTTGCAGAGCTCCACCGATAGCTGAAACCCGAGCGCCCTCTGCAGGCAGAAAAACCCGGTCAGGTTTGCTGTACCCTCTTGGGATGGGCAACCTGAGAGCCTTCCTGCACCCGCATGCTTTCTGGCAAGGGAGCCTCAATAAAACCAGTAGGAGCTTATTCCCAGGTAAGTCTGCTAGGGGTGCACCTTCATTGCGTTCCTCTTCTGCCTGCCTCCAGAAATCCACAAATGCAAGCCATGCCTTTCTTTCGTTTGGGTTCCCTAAGACTTTGGGAAGGGTGCTTTTTGGCCTCTTTTAAGAAAAACCCACTCTCCTTTCCCATTTGGGTTTGTGGCACAAAGCAAGCAAAGAGGCCCCCAAATATTTAAATAGCAGGTGAGGAGAGAAGGTGTAGTCCGGTGAGTTAGGGCAAAAGAGCATTTGTGGACTTCGACGGAGAGGACCGGTGTGTGGTCAACATACTAACAGCAGCCTAAAATTCGCCTCCAATGTGATCTATGGCACCCTAAGGACCTTATTACTCCATGATGTTAGATATTGATTTTCCTTCATCCTCCCCGCTCGGTGGGGGAGAAAAGGAGATTAAAGGGGGGGGGGAGAAAGAAAACTTCTCGAGATGTTAAAGGCTGGATGAGGAAACAGTCTTGGAAGAGCATGTTGTATTCTAAAGGAAAATTAACATGCTGCCTGGAAGGGGACAGGCTGGCAGGAGGCAACAGAGCCGTTTCGCGACACAGGGATGCTTTCCTTGCAGCCTTAGCTGGCCATTTCGATGGTGTTTCCTCTGCAAAAGAGAGCTCTTTTGCACACTCACAAGTGATGCATCCAAGGCAAACAACGGCACAAACACTTGGGGCCCATCTTGCACTAGGCATGCAAGGTGTGTATGTGTGTGTGTGTGCAGACTTTGCAAGACTAGTTTCGAACATGACCCCCCCCCCCCCCCAAGATTAAGGGTGCACCGTCAAGATCAAGAATGCAAAAATTACAGGTGTCCTGGCTTAGAAGTAAGCCCCACTGGAACTAAAGAACAAGCAAAGACCTCCCATGGTATTAAGATCCCATTGAATCTCCATCCCCCGCGTTCATGGGAGAACAGTTAAAGTTCCAATGCTGGGACTGGGCTTTGGACATTCTTCTTCAAGCATGCTTGGCTAGGAGGTTTAAACATCATAGCATTTTTATTCAAAAGGCGGTTCTCCCCTGATCCCCCCATGACCCCAGTTTCCCTTTCTGAGTGGTGGAGAGAAGTGCCTTCCTTCCCTTCTTACAGCAGCAGCTTCCTGTGCATTCCTACTCAGACGTTCAGTCCCATTGCGCTCCAATGGCACATTGGATCCCATCTGCGAGAGATGTTGTCATTATTTGGTAGAGGGCACTGGGGAAAGCTCTTTAAAAGTGGAGTAAAGGGGAGAACAAGAAGGACCTGGAGATCCTTCTTCAGCCTGATGTTCCTCAACTATAATGTGCTGAACTCCAGCTCCCATCATTCCCAAGCAACATGACTCCATGGAGGTGACGGAACTTGCCAGGTTGGGGTGACAAGGGTGGCAGGCAGGGGAAGGCTGATCCAGATGCGGTGCCAACCTTCCCAACTTTGGCAGTAATTCTTTTTTTAATTTAAATTTTGCATGTGACTCTGAGGTAACCCTCAGCCCTGCAAAAGAGAGGGTGGGAAAAACAGCTCCCTTTCCTTACTGTGTTGAAAATTGGCCGGCTTTGCAAAGGTCAAACCGCTTAAAGTCGCTTTAGTTCTACCTGGCTATTTGAGATGGCTGGAGGGGTTGGAGGATAAAGCTTCTCAGCCTGAAAACAATCATGAATTTAGTAAAAGGGAGAGGAGGAATTTAAGGGGAAAAATGTTAGGGAAGCTTTTTCCTAGAGTTGTCTGTGCCCATTTAGAAAATTACAACAAACACGTTCCCGGGAATTCTGACTCCTTCTAAGTTTTAGAATGCAGGAATCAGAAAGTCGACTGCAATCAAATTAAAACCATCACAGACATGCTGCCCTTCCTTGCTCTTCCTTTTTCTGTGAGTGTTTCCCTCCCTCTTCCCAGCCCTTCTCACACCCCACCAAGTGCCTCCCCAATCGCTTTCCTTCTTTGATGGCTAACTTCCAACAAATAACATTAAACCAAACTGCAAGTGAGGCCTGTAATGAGGCTGATCCAAGACTCTGTTAGATCTGACCAAAAAATAAAAAGTGTGCCCGATCTATTTATTACATCCAAATGAAAGCATGAGAGATCTGGTGGTCGTGTTTGTTGGCTAGACAAGGACGAGAAATGATAAATACTCTTCCTCAGCAACCTGATGGCTGCTTTCTTTGAAGGCGAAGTGTCTGCAGTCTGGGGATTATGGTAGTTGCTGGCCTATACAACAGGAGGGCACCAGCTTGGAGAGAACTGACACAGAGCGATCCAGACTGCAACCTGCAGTGTTCTTACTTGGAAGTAAGCTCCATGGGCTGCTGTGGGCTTACTCTGGATGCACAGAGTGTGTTAGACTGTGTGTGCTTTACAGTGAGCCTGGAATCTTTGGAAATTAGGTTCGTTTCACACCTGATGCTAAGCTGGACTGCCACAGTTTAAGAGACCCAAGGCTGCCGCGGAAAATGAGCTCCCCCTTCCCGAAGGAGCAGTAAAACTTAACCCATGTTCTGATTGCAGCATTTTGGGCATCGTCCTCTCCCCTTGAGCCACATCCAATCGTCTGCAGAGGATGGGGGAAGGAAACATGCTGAATATCGATGCCTGGAAACAGATTATATATTTCTTATTATGCACAGAGAAGAACACAATCTACAGATGTCATTCTCAGCAGCAGTTCTGTGTTTCTCTTGTAATGCGTTGTTGCACCTCAGAGCAGTTCTGAGATTTTCTGATGCACTTTCAGCTCATGTGTGAATGTTCTAAATCCAGGTTAGAAATTCTTTGTGGGAGGTGGCGATGGAAGGTGAAGGTAGTCTTCATTAAACTGAATGTTTAGTTCCAACCTATATCAGATTTCCACTAGAATTTTAGGGAAAATGCAAGAAGGCTTTTAAATACTGTCAGTGGCAGCATTTCAAGAATAGCCTTTCAGTTGGGATGTGTCACTTGTAAATGCTTGTGTGGGATGGAAAAGAGCCATTTTCAAACCAAATGTGCATGCTAGGTTTTACATGCAAAATGGTGGGAAATAGGTACATAGAGAGCCATCATTGTTTTAGCTGTTTTTGCATCCTCCCTCCCTCCTACCCCGGCACTGTGAATCCCAATTTGCTCTTCTTGTGTATTCTACAAACATATGGCAAAACAGAAAGAAACCCAGTTGGATTTCACTGCACCCACAAGAAATCTGGGAAATGTAATTTTTTGATGGCAGAGAATTTTCAGTTTTACTCATTCAACTCCTTCGCTTTTCAGAGGGGGGTGGCAAAGGGGGAGGACAAAAGAATTTAGAGCAAACGGGGAAAAGTTTCTGAAGACAAAAGAGGAGAAAATGAAAGGAAAGGGTGACACAACATGGGTTGACATAATATTTAGAACTGACCTAATTTTGCACTTTCAAACCACTGTGGAAACCAAAATCCAATTATCCTTTGAAATGTGCTTTTCTCCAAATTTTCCAGTGGAGTTCTATAATCCAAAATGCATACAAATACTGAAAACATAATATTTAAGAAGGTGTTCTATTGGGAAACTTGCTTGCTTGAATGTGTGCATTGGACAAAAATACATACATGTAGAAGCAGACATGCACACGCACGCAAAGCCAATGAATGAACGAGAAAGAATAAATTCTCAGTTTTCGGGATAAAAAGGGCTCAAGGTTGGGAAAATGAGAAACCCAGAGAAACTGAAATGGACAGATCTGTCCATTCCTGGAGGTCAGGAAGGCTACTGGACTTTCAAACTGCCCTGAGGAACCATAAGTTCCTTGAAAATTTATCAGAGTGAGCTGCAGAAGAGCAGCGATAGTAGACAAACTTCTTTATTTATTACACCTCTGGACCACGCAGTGGCTGAAGCTCTCGGAATAGTTGTATAAAATATGCTTTAACAAATGTCGCTGTTCAAAACTACCGTATCAAATAGAAGTATCTGAAAAGAAACATCACTGTAAGGCTGCTTGCCACCTGATTTTCCCCTTTGATAATCCAAAGAGAACACTAGGCATTTGCTGCCTGAAGGGATGCTCAAGGTGTGCCAAGGCCAACCAGGTCGACAATTCAGTCTTATGTCTACACAGGTATGAGACAATGCACTATATCCTCAGGGAAGTGGATATAGACCTACGGAGAAATCACCAGAGCTGTTCTTGAGCATCCCAGTGGGACCCCTAGAGGCCGGGCTTATAATTGCCTTTGTACTTGCCTAATAGTGCAACCCAAGGGGCTGATGACAAGGATACAAAAAGGATATAGCCAGGTTAGAGTCAGTGCAGCGCAGGGTCACAAGGTTGGTGGCCGGTTTGCAGGGGATGCCATACGAGGTGGGACTGAGGGAACTGGGTCTCTTCAGCCTGGAGAAGAGGAGACTCAGAGGGGATCTGTTGGCAACATGCAGGTATGTGAGGGAGTGTCACACAGAGGTGGGTAGAGACCTGTTCTCCCCTGCAGAGGAAGGCAGGATGCACTCCAACGGAGCCAAGCTCAGGGAGCCAAGGTTCCTTTAGATGCCAGGAAGCACTTCCTGACAGTCAGGACCCCAAGGGTGTGGAATGGGCTTCCACGGGAGGTCGTTGAGGCCCCATCGCTGCGGGTGTTCAAGGAGAGGCTGGACATGCACATGGTGGGCATGTCGTGAGTGGAGCCAGCTGGAGCCGGGGGTCAGACTAGATGGCCCGGGAGGCCCCTTCTGACTCTCTCTGTTTCTATGTTTCGATACCGTGCATAATTCCTGCACACACAGAGGCAACCCCTGGTGATTGCTTAAGCAAACCCTTTGAAAATAAATTCTTTCTAGTGGACGTAAACAATTCTCTCCTGGAAATAACGATTCTCCTAGCCCAGCGGTGAGCGTATGAACAACCAAGTGCCCAGGAAAGTCCTAGATATTGAGCCCTGCCTCCAACTCCTGTGATGGTGCACAGGCTTCCACGGCTTCATGGCGTCCAAATTTGTCAGATTAGCCCCCTCATTGTCCTCAGCAAGCATGGTCTTGCCCAAGGTTTGCCCAAGTGTCTTGGAGGACGGAGATGAGAAGCCAGATGGCAACCCTTCTTGGCATGTTCAACAGCTGGCTGGACTGATGCTTGGCACCTGGTTTGACATTAGCCATGGGGCAACATCTCCACCACACCTGAAGACAACGGGCAGCTAAGGAAGGACAGGTAGGACACTTGTGTTCCTCCATCATCTTGCTGCCCTTTGCCAGCACCTGATGCCAGAGAGGAGTCTTGGGTGTACGCAAGAGTGAGGCCCATGGGAATAGAGCAAACACCCTAAAATACTGACCTTGGAAGTCTTTACAATATCAAAGCATTCTGGAACACAGGTAGGGGTTCCTCTTAAATGTGTAGCTGTATTTGTGGTCCCCAAATGTTCATGGCATGTGTGTAAGATGTGTGGCCAGGGAGGCTCACAGTGGCTGGCTTTGCCCTGATGACTTCCATGTTTCTTAAAGCTTCTAAATTGATTCTAACCACATAGAAAAACCTATGTAGCTCCAGGCATAATGATGGAGAAAACAGAGCTCATGTCCTCACGGATACCTGGTGCCTCACACAGATACACACATGAGCACACGTGTGTGTGTGAGGGGGGGGTTGAATCCCCTAAAATATATTGTCTGGACAGATTTTTTGATCTGAAGAGAGACAAGGATTGTCAGTAAGCCATTTCATCCTTCGAGCCACACATACTGGGACTGGTAGGAGCTCACATACAGGGGATGGAGAGGGCTGTCTGAGTAGGATCTCACCGAAGCTCCTCCAGAAGAGCTGGGATAGATTGCCTCCACTTGCCTGCACACACACACACACACGCACACCCATGCACAGCTCCAAAGGGCATGGCTGTATCTCTTCACAGAACTGATTACACTTCCAGGTACTAAGAGTTAACGTGAGTTAAAAGTTCCAACACAGAGAAGCACCCAGGGTGACATGCTTCAAGTTTAGACAGTGCAAGTTATGCAAATTCGGGGGGGGGGTGCAGAGTATTGACATTTTGAGGTCACGGTGATAGGAATGTATTATTTATAGACTTGAGTTACAGGAGGCCGATAAACCACATTTGAAATCCTGGAGCTTTGTAAAGCTAGATTTTTCTTTCTTCTCTCTCTCTTGTTAGATGAACATCAGTGGGTGCAGGGTTAACACACAGGAAGGTCTGTATTTGTGCAGCCATTCTGGTAAGAGGGTCAGGTCTGAACATAAATGTCACTGAAACAGAAATAAAAGTTAGTTTACCAGAGGTATTGGGAGGGACATGAACGGGGAGGTGTTCATTCCATCTCTTTCCCCAGTTTTCTTTTTTATTGCTCTTGAAAATCCCAGCTCTCCTGCAATGTGATCATGGCACATACACACGGCTCCCCACCCACCTGCTCTGTCCTCGCCATCTTGTAAGGTAGGTTAAGCTGAGCGGCCACTGGGTTTCATGGCTGAGCAAAGCTATGATCCTCATCCGGTACTGCAACAACCACATCATCTTGGGTTTTTTCCCATTGTAGAACTCTACCAAGAAATCTGGATTTCTCATCACACCCCTGGATCCTTTCTGCTCCTGAAAAAAGCTTTTGGGAAGTCCCTGGAATATTCTGGCCCATTACAAGAAGTTGACTTCATGATCATTGCAGGATGGGACGATTTTGTCCACGGACCTCCATGAAGCCTGTGAGATCAAAGATGCAACCCAAACACAACTGAAGACAATCTAAGGCTGTGACAGAGGGAGAGGACAGGGAAACGAGGCTATGGTATGAACATTGCAAACACATTGCTACTTGTTTCTCTTCCCTACTCATCCTTTTTTCCTCCTGCATCATGTCATCTTACACTCTAAGCCTCCTGGAATGGACCATCTTATTGTACGGATTCTGCAAAAGCTGCTTGGGAGCCTATTTGGCAGCATCAGGAAATTTCAGTTTCAAGTGCTGGAGGAATAATCATGTAGGCATGAGAGGGGAATGTGTCCAACACAGATGACCATCCGTAGGGTGTTGGGAGAGAAGCAGGGGAAAAAGGTAGATCGCTGGATTGTGAGATGTTGGCCTTCCCTGGAAGACTAGCAGACTAGTGTTCTGGCGCAGAAGTCGGCAACTTGCAGCTCTGCAGATGTTCTGGTCTGCAGTTCCCATCAGCCCTAGCCATTGCAACCCATGGCAAAGGATTGTGGGAGTTGAAGGCCATAATGTCTGGGCAGCCCTTGTTGCTCAGCTATGCTCTGGGAGGTGCATAGGGCGGGTTGATGTAACAGTGCTCCCGTAGGTAATGCTGTCCCACAACCACCATGCCTGCAGTACCTCCATCTGGCCACCTGCCTCTGTGGCACCCAAGAACAGAGCAGCCACGGCTCCCTCTTCTGGAGGCCTGTCGAGGTGGCCCAGGGAGCAGAGCCCTGGATTCTCATCTGCCAGTATGCCATTCTGGATCCTCCAAGCAGCCCCATAAATTACCCCCTGTGATTTATGCATCTGTTTCCAATGTGACACTCACCCTTTGAAAATGTGTTCTTTCCTCCTCCAGATGATGATGGCTGGTTTGCAGGAGGCCTTGCTAGCCAGAGAAAGCTTTTAGCCTACCCCTCCCACCCCCCCTCCTTTTCTTGGCTGCTCTTTTTCTGTCTAATCAATTATCCTCCTAGCTAGTCCTTCTCAAAGGTGAGAGCTCATTATGCATATTCATAAATCAAGCGCCTAGACCTGACACTGATTGATGTAATCATCTCCCTTCCTCCACGAGGCTGGGAGAGGGAGAAGAGGGCTTGGCAGGAGATGGAGACCTCGGGTTGTCAAAACCAGAATGTCCCTTCAGCTTGTTAGCAACTGTTTCAGCAAAGAGTCTCTTCTGCTTCCCTGCATCTGCAGACATTTGGGGAAAGCAGCCGAACCAAAGAAAAGCCAGCCAGTGGCCTCCGGGCCAGCATGGGCTGGGTTGCTGGCTTGGTCTGGAATATTGATAGGTTGCTTTTCACCAGTGCTCTGTTTAGAAGCTTACGATTGAAAAATAAAATAAAATTGCACCCGAAATGGATCATCCAGTATTAATTCCAGCAACATCTGAGTGAAATGAGATGGAGCAGAGCAGTAGAGCAGAATGACAGAGGCAGAACTTGCAACGAAATACACCTTCTTGGGGCTCCAGCGAGTCAGCCATGCCCTCTTTTGGGAAACTCCATCACGTTCTTCTGCTCCAACCTCCCTCAATTTAACCCCCCGACTCTTGGCATTTTGTAACCCCTAAGCAGTTCCATCTTCATTGGGTTTGTTTGCAGCCCCCTTTCCCTTTGGGTCCCCCCCAAATACTTTTTTGGGGGGTAGTACTGGAAAACTTGGGGCTTTCCTGGGCTGGTCTGTCATGTATGGATGTTGGTGTTTTACTCTTGACAAGCATCCCTTGGAGAAAATATTTGCTGTTAGTAAGCAGAATGCCACCACAAACCCTCGGAGGGCTTAAACAAGAGAAGATAAACAGCTTTCTAACATGACACCGGTGGGGAAAAGCAACCAGTGTGGCACCAAGCACACCTCTTTAGAGAAAAGATAATGTATCCTCTTCCTACTTTTCTGTTTTTTTTTTTTTTTTAATCTGGTGCATGTTATTGCAATTTATTTATTATGGGAGAAAGTGAGCCTACCAAAGAAGCTGAAGAAGAGAATGTCTTTAAGCTTGCGTCCACTAATGAAATAAAATAAGCTGAAACTTATGTCTCCGGCTGTCTTTCTGTTTCGGAGAAGGATGATACATTTTATTCCCAGGAAGAGGAGTCTGTGTGAAAGCTGGATTGCTCTGGTATTTGATGGTACAAAAACATAATCTTCTTTTCCTCCTTAATACAGTAACACCGCATTCAGACTCAGTAGTTATTGTGCCAGGAGGTCTCACAAAAGCAAGAACCATATTGCTTCTGGACTCAATACCGTTACTCCGAAGAACACCCATTTACTTTAAGGGATGAGTTTTGAGTAGACAGTTTGTGCAGTACAGCCTGGAGTGATTTGCAGTTTAATACATTTTTTCTTCCTTATTAGCATTTAAGATAGCGGTACATTTCATAGCAGTGGCGAACATTATTTATGTTTTCAAAATTACACCCAGGCATAACCACATCCAAAATTCAATTTAAATTATGTCCTCCTCATGCTGAATGGTTTTATTTTTAATATTATGGAGGTTTGGGGCTTTCAGAAAAAGAAAGCAAGAATGATTCTGATCAGGATTGTAAGAAATGTTACAAATGAACAATGAGAAATCTAATAATGGATGTGTACACCTCAAACCATACCCGGGATATTACCAAAGAAATAAATGCTAATCAAGAGATTTTTAAAGTCTTATCTCCCCCTGTTAACAAACAGCTATAAGAAAATTAAGGCTTATAGCCTGATTGCTTTTTAATCTAAGAAAAACCAATAAAGATATCAAAGGTTCTTTATACCAAATGCTTTGAATGCAAAACAGACTAAGAACGTACTGGCCCCGTTCACTACATACTCCTTCCTGAAACTACAGAGATGTTAACCCTTCGATTCTATTTTTTTTTAAAAAGAACCCTCGAAAAGTCACATTCCATAGCACAGTGAAAAAGAAATATTTAATTTTTATGGACGAGAAAGTCTTTGGAGAATACTGCCAAGACAAAATCCCTTTTATTAAACGTTAAGTGGGCAGTCAGCGTTCACAATGGCGGCTTGCAGAGGGATGCTTGTCCAACAGGCCTCTTTAACTATTCCGCAAATGAAGGATATTAAACAACATTTTGCTTTAAGGTACACCGAGGCCATTCCCATTAGGACTTCCTGCCATTCATTTATTCACATGTTAAGTGAATGTCCTTGTGGCTAATGACTAATAATCAACACTGACTTCACTTCATTCCTTCGCTTCCAGCAATGTTAAATACTCTGACAGAAGCTCTTTGCTGGCACACACGCACTAGAGAATATGGTTAAAAAGTGCTAAAGGACATTTGGGGGAAGGAGGGAGACAGCGGCCACATGCAAACACCCGGAGGAAACGTCCCCTTCATTATAGGCTGCCCTCTTGTATTAAGCCCAGCGCTTCGATAGAAATACGTCTGTGCTTTTTGTTTCGGGGTGGGAGGAAGGTGGATCTCCATCTGCTAGTGGATCTCTGGGCCTGCACAGGAGACAGACAAGCATTTCTGGACCAAACGGTTTTAACAGCAGTGCTAGCAACGCTCCTCCTCTCGCCGGTCTAAGTTATGCTGCTGGAATAGGGAGGAAAATCTTGGTGTAGGCATGAGTGTGTGTTTAGGCTCAATTCTGGGATTCAGAACTAAGTGTTGGGCTTAGAATCCTTTAATTAGAAGTGCATGTTCTGTGCTGGCTGTGTGGAGCCACAAGCCCGGCAAGTGGGAGGAGATCTCACAAGCCCAAAAACTGGGAGGTCCACATTTGTCGCAGCCTTTCTTACATCTGTTGGGTTCTTAGCATTCATAGGCCCATTTACCAGTTTGGTGCCAAGCCCAAGTATGTCAAAATAATACCTGTTGGGAACATAGGAAGTTGCCATACCTGCTAGCTTCTTGGTCCTTCTAGTCCAATGTTTTTGACTTGGGATGACTCACTTTTCATGGTTCCAAGCAAGACGTACCTGGAGATGCCAGAGGTTGAACCTGACCTTGTGCCTACAGGAGAAGCCATGGTACATGCCATTCCATATGGAGATCTTCAATTAGGAAAGAAGATTTGATTTCTATCGAATAATATAAAAATAGAAGTGAGGGGCTGCAACCTGTCAGTCTTAGCCTGATACATGGAAGTCCTCTTATTAAATTCTAGGTCTCTAAAGGTTAGATGGATAAATATTCAGAATGTGCACATTTTCATGGTGCAGGTGCTTATATTGCAATCATCTTTCTCTTTGGAGGGTTTCTGATGGATTCATTTATTCCTTTCCACTGCCCTTGGTTGCCCTTCATGATGTCATCATGCCACAGCCTAATTAGATTGTGTGCATCATTTTCTTGGTGGACCTCAGGTGGTGATGGCATATCAGATGGATCCCTGGGATTGGGCTGCATCATCCATGTGATCAAGGACACAATCCGATGGATGTTTGGACAGAAAAAAGGTTGGCTAATTCCCAGCCAAGCTAGTCATGGACCATTGTAAGACTTTTTTCAATGGAAATATGTACAGGATTGGACTCAGAAGGGAGAAAACTACAGCAGTAGAAGTAAAAAGAAGGGCTTTGAAGAAACAGCACACCAATGAAACAATCACACCAAATAAGATGGGATGGGGCATTGTGGGAAAAGGCGATCAAGGAAGGAAACATTACACAGAATAACTTTCAGGAACTATTGTGCTGTATCTCTCTGGTTTAACTCCAGCAAGAAAACTAGAAAATGTTCAATAGTGTTCTTGCCAAAGACATTCTGCACATGCCCTTTGACTCTTTTATTTTCAGATTTCTAAGGGTTGTATGGTAAGCAACACACTGGTACAAGGTGAGGTGAAAGAATAAAGTCCTCATGGATCTTCAGAGAAATTAAATCTTGGATGTGTCCTGTTATTTTGCTGTATCGTTCTTAAAAATAATGCCTAATTTGACGTACCTCATATAACAGTAACTTCTGCTGCCATTTAATGAATCTATTGTATTGCATTATCCTCAACATTTAAGGTATTCATAAATTATATGAATACAATGCCCTGAAATTTTGGGCGGAAAAGCACCTACAACTCCTAGCATAGGATTAATTATTATTATTTACACACACACAAACACACATGCCCAGTTTTGCTCAGACAATCATTCCATTGCTTAGTCAAGGAGTTCGTAGTCTGGTTGTCTTTTGTGTCAAGTTCCAAAAGTCTGGAAGGTGTAAATGAATCATTTCTTTGCCGTGATTAAGCTTAAAGTTAGAAATAAAATATGTCAATCAATCGGGCTGGAAATGTTCCTGCTGTCTAAGCTGGTTATGCAAAACACTCGGAGGTGCATAGCTACAATCAATTAGGTCAAGGGAAGTGATGGCACTTGGAGCTATCAATGGGTGTCACTTGGATCCCTCATTATTTTTAGCACCGGTGGAAATGCATGTCAGTAGGCCAGCCTGCTAAAATGGGAATACAATTACTCGTGAGTTTCACATTCATCTCAAGTTTCCACTGCATTAACATCTCGAAATTAAATTTTATTTTCAAGCAAAACATCCAAGGTAGTCGCACAAATGTGTGGGTGGAAAAGAAAGACCTTCCTTTCCATATGGATGCCCCAGTAGTCACCGCGGTGAAGGCCTTCGTAATGATGAGCCCAAAGAACCCGGTAATTGCCACACGTAATCTATGCCTGCCTGCATAAATAATCCGAGCAACCTCCAAATGCTCCGGGAAGGGAAGAAAAGACATGCATATGATAAGTAAATGCAAAACACGGCTAGATGCAAAGCAAGTTTGCAACCCCAAATGGGTGGGAGATACACTTTCCCCTTCACTCAGAATGCCAGCACCTCGGTTCAGCCGGCAAACTGATTGACGGGAGATCCTCCTTATGACATGCAATTAACTTATGGAATTCTCTGTGTGGCTCCGGCCACCACTCGTGTAAATTATCATTAAAAGGATCAGACAGCTTCACCGAGGTTCGTTCCACCAACAGCTATGAGCTATCGCCTCCTCAGGTGATAAGCAATGACAAAAATGGAGGCAAAACAGGGAACCGAGAAGCAAGAGGAAAGTAGAGTTTGCTGGGACAAACCTGGAAGTGTGTGGTACAAAAATGATTTCCCCATTTTTTGAAAAGATAAAAAATGGGCCAACCCTCAGAATTGCAGCTCAGTAGTGTCTGAGCATACCTAACAGCCACAAAATGCTGAACCTCTGTTGGATGGGACAATGCAGACATCTCTGTTACCTCCGACCTTTGATGTTGTTGCAGCTCTTTGTATGAACCTCTCACAGTCCTTTGATAAGGTCCTCTGGACTGTCCTTGGGAACAAAAAAGCATGCATTGTTGGTTCTTTTCCCCTTTTTGAAAGAGTCAGAAAAGCCACGTCAAAATGGAGCTTCACTTTCTAGCATGCTTTGGTGATGGCACCTTAAAAATCACAAGGTCTCAATCAAAGCATGATTGTAAACTAAGGCGGAAATTCTCAGCTTGGATCAGACTTCCTATCTCAACATGTGGGCCGAACATAATGGTTTTCAGGACAAAAGCTAGATCTGTTAGGCAAGTTTTATAGGAGGGGGGAAATTTAAGCTAAGCAAGCTCTAGGCAGAAAGATCTTCAAATTATTGTTTGCCCTTCTATAATAGTTGGAGTAAAACCTACAGACAATATGGAGCTTCGGTGAACCTGCTAATAGACTTTTCATTAATCAGTATTGCTAGAATTATTCATTCTTATTTTTATTATTAATAATAAATGCCATATAAATAGAGAATAGACTAGGTTAAAACGTTTTTCTTTAGTTTTATCTTCTGTTTTACAAAAGACAAGTTCCTTTATGTTCTTTTATTTTTGACTCCCAACTCTGCATTCCTTTCTGAAAATTTACATTTCTGAAGAACCAAGACTGGATAAGGACTTATTCCAGTCATCGACATGAGAGAAAGAGTAAATCAATGCCTTTCATTGCCAACAAGATTAAGGAATTTTTTCTCTCTGTCTCTCTTTTAAAAAACGGTTTGCTGAATTAAAATAGGAAGACACAATCGTCCATTCCTCTACAAGACTGGGCTTTTTCAGGCCTGTGGAGATATTTTGCTGAAGTTACAGGGTGATAGTGAAATGCATCCTTTGAATGTATGTGGATTGCCATGTATACTAATAGAAAACTCTGCTGAAAAACTCTGTCAGGATTTTAGGATTATCCACAACCTGTGCTGGATCATAACAATTGAGTATCCCTGGAAAATGCAAACATCACTCCCTTAATGTGTGTGGGTTAGCAACTACAAAATAGACATGCACGAATAATCAAACTGTGAAATAGTCAGCCAATGTGCTTTAGTAGTTAAGAGCACAGGGTTAGGGCTCAGACAATCTGGGTTCTAATCTGTACTCAGACATGAAGACAACTGAGTGTCTTTGGGCCAGTCTCAGACTCTTAGCCCAACCTACCTCACAGGGTTGTGGGGATAAGATTGAGAGCAGCAGAAGGAGAAATTGTAAGCAGCTTTGTTTTCTTTGAAAGGAAAAAAGGTGGGATATAAATCTAATAAATAAATAAATAAATAAATAAATAAATAAATAAATAAATAAATTCCGGGCCATTCAGATTCTAATTCCTGCATGGCAGGTCTGTTCCTAACTGTATTTCATCTCTGTTAGGCTGTACCACTTTCTCATGGCCGCAATACCAAGATTCTGTTCCTGTTCCAGACTCCACTCCCAATTTTCAATTTCAGAGCCCCAAGAGACAGAGCATTCCCAACTCTGACCCTCCAAAAGCTTGGTGCTAACATGATTTGAAAGGTATTCTCAGTTCTGCCATCCTTTTTTGAGACCTGCCGTGTTTGTGCATGCGTACATGAAGGGAGAGATCTGAGAGGTCTGAGAGACGAGCCAGTCATGAGATCCATAAATTTTGTAGACTCGTAAATTTTGCTGAAGAAGGTGCTCTGCCCTTTTTACCTTGCACCTCGGTAACAAGTAAACACAACAGCCCTTTCACATCTTGGTCCATTATTTAGCAGGGCTGGTCAGAATCTCAAAGCAGACTGAAAACGAAGATTCTTTTTCCTTTCTGTTAACATTAAGGAAGACAGATGGGAAGGTACAGAAGTAGGGAATAGCAGTTTTCAGCCTTTCCCCCCTGCAGTTCCCCCTCTGGGTTAGAGACCCACTTCTAGGGCTGGTCGAGGCAGGCAACATCCTGGGGAATAAGGAAGGGGCAATTACAGCATTATTTCTGATCATATAAATTTTATCATTACTCTGATCACGGACTGAGACCAGTCCAGAAGGTTCTCCTGCTGCTCTCAAACCTACTTATCACCTAAAAGAGGAAAATGAGGATCCATGCAATGTGTGCAGCTGGATTAAATTGCCGTCATTTAAACGGGAATGCAATGCCTCTCACAGCAATAGGAAAAAGTGACAAGGCTCATCTGCTGCCAGGGGCTGACTGTTAATGGGCTTCATCAAAGCCCAACTATTCCTGCTTATATGGGAGCCACAAGCCTGACGATACCAGCTCAGGTAGGCCGCCTAGGGTCCTCCAGGCATTTTGGGTGACCTCTCTTAGAGTCACTGACCATTGCCCACAGTGTGGACCATTCAACATCTGGAGGGCACCAGGGGGATGTTCCTGGGAGAAACCTGAAATCAGATGGAGCTCAGCTTGCTAGTATGCCATCCCCCAGCCTGGTGTTCTGCAGAGTTTTTCAGTTTTGACTACCCTCAGTCCCAGTCTGCATATCTTAAAACAGCCCCCTCCCCAAAGGAAGGGAGACAGGGAGGGAGGAAGATTCCCCAGGACAGAATATGAGGACTGTTCCTGGTAAACAGAGATAGATGGCATGTTCATTGCTGCTCAGGTGGCCTCTCTTTGAGGGACTTCCAGAGGATTGTCCTTATTGGAGGGCATCCTGTATTTGAAGGGTGTTGCCATTCCAGTTTAAAGCTCAAAAGCCATCACTCATCTTGGTGAGACTGAGGGAACTGGGTCTTTTCAGCCTGGAGAAGAGGAGACTCCGAGGGGAGCTGTTGGCGACATGCAGGTATGTGAAGGGGCGTCACACAGAGGTGGACAGAGGCCTGTTCTTCCCTGCAGAGGAGGGCAGGATGCGTTCCAATGGAGCCAAGCTCAGGGAACCAAGGTTCAATTTAGATGCCAGGAAATACTTCCTGACAGTTAGGACCCCGAGGGTATGGAATGAGTTTCCACAGGAGGTGGTTGAGGCCTGATCGGTGAGGCTTTTCAAGGATTGGTTAGATATGCTCATGGTGGGCATGTCATGAGCGGAGCCGGCTGGAGCCGGGGGTCAGACTAGATGGCCCAGGAAGACCCTTCTGACTTGCTCTGCTTCTATGCTTCTATCTTCAGGTAGCACCTGGGCAGGTCACCTTGTACATGATGGCGTTTTATCCCATTTCTACTTAAATGATGAGGAACATTCCTGAAGTTGCATGTCAGCATCCAGATTGGCAAGCACCAACGGCATGCAGTCTTGAGTTCAGTTTCACCTTCTTTTTGGCCAGGGGTTTCCTCTTCAGAGGCAATTCTCATTAGCTGCTGCTAAGACAAACAAACCCTGGCTGGATAAAGCAACAGCTTCCCTCTGGATAAGCAAACTGGACAGATCTTAGATGGCAATGTTTGCAAAGCCTGTTTTATTGTTTGATGGTCCGAAAGCCTCACTTTGTGCTCATCTCTGCTGTTCTGGGAAGGGAAGGCCTCCTTGCCAGATCCCACAGGTGAAGGGCCCAAAGCACTTACCTTGCTGCCTTCTGCCCCTCTTCCCAGCTGCAGGTGGCATCCCGAGCTGAAGTACATTACAGTAATCCAGCCCTCGAGGCCAGGAAGAGAGAGATCCAGCCTGATAAGGTCCATGCCTGGAAGTAAAGGTCTCACATTTTGAATTCTTTGGAGAGAGCTTTAAGGCAAGGGGAGTAGGGGGAACAATCCAGCTTTTGATGGAGGTGAGAGATTACTGCCAGCAGTCAGGTTTTCTACCTTTGGCTTTCCTTTTGCAGCTGACCTCATCTCTCTCTGTATATGTATATCTGTCCAAAGGCAAAAAGCTTCTTGAAGGGCTCCCAGCCCTGTCTGTAGATAAGATAAATCAGCAAGAAAATCGGGGAGCCCTGTCCCTCGAGGGAGTCTTTTTCATCCAGCAATCAGGTCAGCCAATTTTCTTGAAAATACTCCATTTGAGAAGGTGCGACAGTAGGGGAAGTTTCATTCATCTGGATTCTTTCACTGTGTGTGCATGTCCCATCTGCTCATAAAGCCCCCTTTTTCCTATACGTATGCATACACACATATATGAACCCCTTTGCTGTTGAACACACTTCTGGGAAGCCATGGAAGATTTGCAAACATTCTACCTGTTCAAGGCAAGGGTCTCAACAGACTGTTCGCAAGTGGTGCAAAGGATGAGCTCTAGCAGTGAGCTATGGCTTCTCCTGGAAATGCACCTGGAATCCTAATGCCTCTGGTATGGCAAGGGAGCAACTCAGCCCTGAAATGCTGTGCCATCCTAGCAGCAGTTCCATGCACCCAGGCTATGGTCTTTAAAAGGCATGTTTGCCACTGATTGTGTCTGTGTGCATTGCTTTCTTTAAAAAAGAGAAAACAAGGATATAACTGCATGCCAAATTAAACACTCATGCGCTGAAAGGGCAACAGATCTGTGGCCACTCAAGCATTCTTTCTACACCTTTTATGAAAAATTTCATGGGGAAAAAACATCACAGGGGGTTCGACATGGGTTTCTTGATAGACCAAAGTTGTAAAGTGCTTAGTTACTATCATCTCACCAGTGAGTCCTGGAGAGAGCTAATGGGAACAGTCTCTAAAAAGAGTACACAAAGGCATTCTTCACCTGGAATCCCATGGATCAAATTTGACCTTGGCACATCATGTCCCATCCCCTGCAACTCCTGGGCTTTAGAAGGATGGGTTGAGCAAGATACTGTGCAAAATAAATTTGTCTCTGGTTCACTACAGTAAAGAAGTATAGAAGACTAGCCTGTAGCACGTAAGGGTACTGGGAGAGGGTATACAATCTTTCTTGCCTCCCTGTTGTTAAATATGCTGTCTGACATTGTTTCTTGGCAAGTTAGGCTTGAATCTTTATCCTTGAGCTGCTACTGCTCTACTTTCAGGGAACCATTCCTTTCTTGTGGTTGTTGTATTTTTAGATGGGAAGACCATTCAAAAATAATGTATCTATTCTGTCACATCATTTTCTCCTGATTCTGCTTCATGCACAGGTAAACTCTGAGCAGACAATTAGACAGCCCACCAAGACGTACAAGGCATTTCTTGTGCGCTCATCATTCCCTATATAAGGTTGCTTGCAGGTTCCTTACGAAACATTATTGCCCGCTTGTACATTTTTATATAGTCTTCTTTTAATATGCCAACTTGAGCAGCTTTTACCATTAAAGGCAGATGAAAATGCATTTTTTTTAAATGTTCCCTGGTGACTTTGGCAGGGTCAGTCCTACCAGGAGGCAAAGTGCAGTAGCTTCCGCAGGTGGAGAGATGCTGCGAGGTGGCACCAAGGTGTTAGAAAAGAAAGCCATGGGCCACATGGCCTACACTGAACCTCCCAAGTTCACCCACTGCCTTCAGGAGGAATGTTGTCCCAGTATGATCCCTGAACCCGGTTTCATGTGTCAGTCTGGTCAGCTTTGGAACGTGGGATAGGAGGGGCATCATCTTGTTCTTGGCCTCACGCATCAAAGTCCTTTGGGCTGGCCCCAGGTAAGATCATGCTAACTGGAGAGAAAGGGTGCTGGGATAAGACACACCTGGAGGGTTGCACAGAAGATAAAGCTCTCCCAGACCCTTTTCCACGTGCAGATCATGACTAACAGATGAGAGCAGATTGCCTGAGCATCCAGAACGTTCCACTGCCATCAGGTCATAGACTCCACTAAAAACTATGTTCTCAGTGCCCGGCATGGAGCACTGTTTTTCCAGGGGAAGAACTATTAGAAAGAATTTCTTGTCTAAAGGTTTGTTCAAGCAAAGAGTGCAAAGGTGGACACAAGGGCCGTGTGTGGAGGGGGTAATGTATACGTAGGGAGGAAAAGGAGGAATCCAACGGTATTCCTTTCTCAGTTTACCATTCATCTGTCAAAGAATTGTGTGCAGTAACCTTATCATTAGCCAGTTATGTCTGCAATATTAGCTACATATGATGGCAATTAGAGGCCCAGCTTCTGAAGGTCCCACTCGAATGCTCAAGCATAGCTTTGGTTATTTCTCAGTAGGTTTGTACTTAACAGCATGAAAGACTCGCAAGGGCAGGAAGGGTGGAGGAAAGAGATGGAAATATGGTAACTGTTGCTTTAAATTATAGCTATCGTTACTTCAAAGGGTATTCAATCAGAAACCACAGCAAGCTCAAACAATTTACTTCTTCTTACCCTGAAAGGGGAGTTGACAGTTTCACCCTGTCATATCTTATATTTTATTTCATTTTATTGATAAAAGAAAATAATGCTTTGGTCTCCAAGAAAAATTAGACATGGGGGTTGGCATAGAAATATTTATTTGTTTATCCATCTCGGTCACATCTCCAGCAGCCAATGCTTAAAGGGATGCGCGCACACAAAAATGGAGGCAAACGGAATCCGTTATGAACCCACCTGTAATTAAGATCCTGCCTGGTGGGCAATGGCTGGAGTCATAAACTACTGGGATGAGGGCCAAGAATGCACAGATCTGGGAAATCCATGTGGCAAACAGAAGCATTTCTGTGATAGCACCCTGAGCTGCATTCTCCCTGCTCTGTGGAGAACTTCTGAATGTTGATAGACCCATAGGGGTTCCAGGTTTCTGTGGACTGATGGGACAGCCACCCTGCACTGGCTTCCCTCTTCATTGAGGGGATCTTCTCCCAGTCATCGTTCCTCATCCCTTCTTCACCACGGCAGGCATTATAGAAGAGACGTAGCTAGGTGAGAATCGGTTCAGCACAGGGTCACAAGAATGCTAGCTGGGTTGGGAGGGATGACCTATGAGGAGAGATGGAAGGAACTGGGTCTTTTCAGCCTGGAGAAGAGGAGACTTTTAGCGACTGGTATGTATATGAAGGGATGTCATGTGGAGGAGGGCTGTGACCTGTTCTTCCCTGCAGGGGAGGACAGGATGCATCCCAGTGGGCCAAGCTCAAGAAACCAGGCCTCAGGTTCCCTGCTGTTTAGCAGGGCAGTTCTGGCAGGTGCCAACAGGTACAAAAAAGAGAAATTAGCTTGTAATACATCTCTGTTCTAACAACAAAGATATTAGTATTATTGCAGATCAAAATCAGGAATTATAAACAACCAAGATACGAACTGTGGGCTCCAACCCTTATAAGTTTTGGAGGAATCACAGAGGCAATGGAACGTTACTGTGAAATTACCATAGTTGTGTTTTTTACATTTAATGGGTGAGTTTCAATGAAATTGTTTTATGATTTAGGGAGGCGCTGGATAACAAAGAACCTAAAACAAATTGTCAAATACTTAGAACTTCAAAAGAGTTAAAAATGGACAGATTGCAAGCTCTTACACACAGCAAAACAAAAACAAAAATGGCCACACACCAAAATGAAATATATAGTATGAGCATTGTAGCAGAAAAAAAGAACCTAACAGCTATCTTTTATAGTTAAAAGCCAACGTAAACAGGTGTGGTTTAAACTAGATGTTGTGTGTGTGTGTGGGGGGGGGGTGCTTTCTTTTCTGTTTGTTTGTTGCTTTTTCTTCATGTGCTTGTTTGTTTACTGCGAGGAGCTTGTAATCCACCCAGTATAACTGCTATTGAAATGGCTTTGCTGGCAACAAGCTAGATACAAGTACAGAAAATTAAATACATTTATGACATGCAGTTTTTCAAGCCACATAAGAGAAAAGGCTTAGCCCTATCCCAGGTCTGATTTGAATATAAAATGGCATTCAGTCCCCATGGGCAGCTGGCTAGTTAGTTATTAGTTAACAGATAAAGTCACTTAATAACAAGCTAGCATTTTTATCAATAGCTGTCTGGGGCAGTTTGCTGCAAGTGACCCACAGTATTCCCTGCCCCCCAGTGCGGTGACCGGTTGTCCATCTCAACTGGTGATTCCAGTGACTGATTCCCAGGCGAGACTGCACAATATCGATAACAAATCGATCACATTCTCCTGCGGAAAGACAATGGAAGACTTGAGCAAAACTTAAATGGGAAAAAGGAAGACCAGGCCATTAACAACATAAGTAAAGTATTCTTTTCAATAAAATGAAAAATGCATTCAAGAGGATTTCAAAATGAAGTCTTAAGAAACATGTAGACTGCAGATATGAAAAGAAACAGGTGGAAGAAATCAGTCATCCCCGTGAGAATAATACATTCTCTGCATCTCATAAATGAGCATTTTGATGAGAGGATCAGTCCCGATGGGTTACAAAAATCCAGTGAGAGAGTAGGGACTTTATGCACCAGAGCGTTACCATAACTCATGCAGAATCGAAAAGCTTTACTGACGTTTTTGGTTATGTGTCTTTTCATTAAAGGTAACTACCACTTTAAGCAAATTGTTTCAGAGATCGGAATGTAGCAATAGCTGATCTAATTAGTGTAGGCTGTAATTTAGGAAGGTTCGTTATGTCACAGACATTATGACTCCTGGGTATTACTAAAGGACTCATTTGTAGTACGCAAAATGATTTTCTCGTGAATACACAGAATGTCATCCGTCTACCTAAGATGCAGATTTAAGATGACTCGACATGTTTTAAAATCTCTTGAGCTTTTAGTGGGGATTAAGTTTCCAGACAGTCGTAAACAAATCTTCAAATAGCAAAGATTTATGTTTAGCAAAATATAAATTAAAGATCTCCACACAGTATTCCTTTCTTGCTGGATGCATGGGAAGTGCAGTTGATGTTGAATCCTAAATACTTCTGGGGGGAAAAAAACTTGCTTGTGTGAGAGATTGGAAGGTTTGCAGTGGGCAGTCTTCTTAGTCTAGGAAGTTGAATCAACTGCCTCCAAAATGCCCTTGTCTTAGAAGAATAACCTCTACAGATCAGACTTTTACTTTCTGCAGTGGCAGGAGTCCTCTGTTTAGTGCTAAACTGCTGAACTGAGAGGCAAAATTTCTCATGTTTGTACAGGATCTTGTCTGCCCATCCACTAATGTCTCTCCTAGGATGTTTGACCCACTACTTTAGGTATTTTATCTCTCTACACTGGAAAATTCCATGGTGAGGTGGATTGAAGACAAAAACTCCACAGCAATTAATCTTTGGGCAGATGGCAATTTGCAAACTAGATTACTGCAATGCTTTCCATGTCGGGCTGTCCTTGCGAACAATTCAGAAGCAGCAGTCAGTGCATTGTGGCAGCCAGAAGGCTTTGAAGCATTAAAAGGTAAAGGTAAAGGTTTCCCCTTGACATTAAGTCCAGCCATGCCTGACTCCAGGGGGCGGTGCTCATCTCCGTTTCCTGGCCGAGTGAGCCAGCATTTGTCTGCAGACAGTCTCCGTGGCCATGTGGCCAGCATGACTAAACACCAAAGTGCATGGAACACTGTTACCTGCCCACCGAAGTGGCACTTTTTTATCTCCTTGAATTTGCATGCTTTCGAACTGCAAGGTTGGCAGGAGCTGGGATGGAGCAACAGGAACTCACCCTGTTGTGCAGATTCAAACCAGTGACCTTTCAATCAACCAGCCCAGCAGTACAGCGGTTTAAACCACTGTACCACCTGCAGTCCCTTTTGAAGCATTAGATGCTAGGACATAAGATGCTGGGATATTGTCTCTACTTTGTACTGGCTGCATAGACTGGATATTAATTTCCAGGTTCAGTAAAAGATGCATGAGCCTACTCAAGAATTAAGATCAGTATCAGAAGCTCTGCCCTTGGGCCAGCAGAAAACAGCATCAGGGCCTTCTCAGTAGTGGCCTCATGCCTTGAAACTCTTTTTCCAGAGAGATCAAGCAGACCTTATCACTGGTAGGTTATTCATTAAGATTTTTTTTAGCCACTCAAAGACATTGATTGCAGACTGAATTTGATGGAACTTGCTGCATTTGTATCAATACTTAGCTACAGCTATTTTTATAACTATTTTGCAGTTGAAATATTGAGCTGAATTGCTGTGCATTTTAAAGTCCTGCAAGACACCTTGGGAAGGTCACATGCCCTGAAAAACAAGTGAATAAAACCAGTCCTGCCAACGGCTCAGCAGTCTTGGTTCTTGGTTTTTTACTAGGTCTGGACGAATTCATCTTTGACTTGTGAGTTGGATATTGTATTGCGGGGAGCACAAAAACAGGATCCACAGAAGCGAAAAAGGAACAGTGGGATAATAACGCCCATTCTTAACATTCATGGAAGATCATTCATGAATTCTGTACACCCTGGAGAAACCCATGGCAAATAAGGTGCGGTGAACATTGGTAAGATCATATGTTGGGATGAATCAATTATTGGACACAACATTGACATCTGGGGTCATTATTGATCCTTTTGTTGTTTGACGAGCCATCCCAGAAGCTTTGTAACATGCACAAAAGAAGCAATTAGATAAGCTGTTTTGATTTCATGTTATTTTTAATTAATGCCCTGGCAAGCTTCCTAATGTATGTCCATATATTAAGGCAAGTCACAAAAGGGTGTAGAGAATTATTTTTTTACAAGGGCTGTTTGTTGGTCTTTGGATTCCCTGCTCAGTAGACACTGAAGTGGGCAACTGACTTCCTCCCCTTGATTCCTTTCAGGAGCTTCAAGGGCAGACCTTCCCAACATGGTGTGTGGCTAGTGTCTTAGAGCATCACTCCCACAGTGCTTGCTCACTGGCCACATTGGCTGGGACCAATGAAAGCTGCAGCCCAAAATGTCTGGGGGTTACCTTACATGGGTCCCCTCACCCACAGGACTCGGCATGCTTGGCAACTGATGCTCTTGGGCAAAGTGTCTTCTACACCAATGTCTTCCCAGGGAAAGGACTTCAATGTGGCCACCATTTTACTCTCCCACAATAACCCAGCATCGTATTGTTCCAAGACATCATGGAATATTTAAATGGTGACTCTCAGACCTCCACTGAGAGCTGCCATTTTAATTCCCTGGGATATTCCAGAGGTGCACAGAGTGCTCTCATGATCCACAAATGGCATATGTAGATGTTAGCAGGAGTAATGTAGAACTAGAATGGAAGAACCAGTGACACCTCTGCTCCAGTTCATGTATAAATGACCCCATATTGAGCCCTGTTTTATTCCTAACCAGTTCAGAAACAGGGACTGTATTGTGCTGTATTTCAGGTTTATATTTTTTCTTATGTTCCTAGAGCAGGTGACGATGCAGGTGCCTAGACCTGTTAGACAATTCCTCCTCAGCCTTCCCTCTCCCTCTCACCTCCTCCTCCTCTTTATTTCATTGCATTCATATCCCACCTTTCTCCTCTTGTGAGAGGCCCAGTTCGTGCTCCATTTTATCCTGAGAACAAGAACTCTGAGAGTAGGCCAGCCTGAGAATGAGTGGCTGGCCCAAGGTGACCCAGAGAGCCTCATGGCTGACTAGGGACTAGAACCTGGCTCTCCCAGTTCCTCATCACCACACCACACTGGCTTTCCTTTCCCTGAAGGAGTCAGTTGACTCATAGAGGGAAATCTGGAAGCTGAGCCCAACCCAATGTGCCGTTAGGGCAACCCTCAGGCAGGAGGAGCAATTAGTATGATTGCGGATTCTCTGCAGCACCACCCAGATGGTGGGTCATGCAGCTCATCATCCCAGCAGGAGCTAAGAGGAATCCGGCTAGCCTTCTAGCTTGGTTGAACAGGTTTTCAGATGGAGCAGGTGTTCTAAGGATGCTGACCCTATCTGGCCACTTGAAGTCCAGCTCCCATAGGGAGCTGACAGAATCCTTCCTAAATCCACTGATACTCAAAACAGGAGAAGCTCACAAACCAAGACACAACCATGTAAGGAAAGCTCTTCCATCCACTGAAGTTGTAAAATCCCCACTTACTGTACTAGACTCTCGCCTTACATTGGTAAGGTCAACCTTGGATTCAGGATCCCATAGCAAGTAAAAACCTTATTCAGTATGCATGAAACATAAACTAATCAATTGTCCACGGGATGTGGTAGATTTGCAAAAGTCCATTAAACTGATTAATAATTGGTTTGCTGACAAGTTAAGTGTCTCATTGCCGTTAAAACTAAGTATATTTTTAACATATCTGACTTCCTCCTATTATCTGTCATCTCCTTTGAAAAGATGGTCAAGTTAAAAAGGCTGATAATTGGAACCATGTCAAAGCTTCTGTATCATTAACATACTCAAGTTATTACATTAGACTTGGTCTCTTCCACTTAGAGTAATTCCACACGGCCCAACTCAGTCCTTGTCTGCTGGCACCTGTATCAGAAAGTTATTTTCATCTCCGTTTTTCCTTTGTAAAAGAGAGAACTGTCCGATACCCTGACAGGCCTCTCAAGGACTTTTCAAAGGATGAGACACACTGGAAGTGATTCAAGGAAGGGGTGTTCTGGTTTTGATTGTATTTACGTAACTACTTCCAATTTTGGAAACAGTTTTGCCAAAAGCAGGGGAAGATGAGATGTCCTTCGACATTGCTGGCTGTCCTGTTACTGCTAACTGTATTCTGTCCAAAGCTGTGTCCAGATAATTAACATGTGTATACACATGTGTTCAGTGATCACATGAGGAAGGAGGGCTTCCATACATCTTGAAGAGCCAATCAAGACTGCTTGGGCAGGCAAACACAAGAGTCTTGGTGTGACGCTTGGCATTTCTTTTGGAGACAAGGCTGTGGAACTTCTTTGGACTGGTGGGCTGGATTCCACATCAGATAATTTCTCGGGACCCCAGCCCAATGGCTGGTGGAGTCAAGAATCCTAATGTTTGGTATAGGCTTCAATATTGTGCACCAACATTTAATTAATGCATCTTGATGTTGCTTCTAAACCCCCTCGGTAGGATTTGTATTCTGAAAAGTAATTGGAACACTGCATCTTGTAAATCGTACCAAAGCGTCTCCCTTTTAGGTGGCAATGTGCTACAGGAAATAGTTTTAGAGTTTGCAACCAGCACTAAAGAGGCCCTTGTGAAATATATACGTGTTCCCCAAGAAGTCCCAATCTATTCTCAAGAAGCTGGATTTTGTGCCAACAACCTCTCCAGCAACAGACCGACTTTCCTCCCATCCAATCCATTTAACGTATACAGCCCGTGGCTGCTAACTTGCAATGATACGGTCTGAGAGTTCCAGTGATATGCCAAAGAAAATTTCCTCCAGGATATTGTATATGTCTGTGTGTCGATCTATATCCACAGAATCCAACAAAAATTAGTGCAGTTTTCCAGATTTCTCAGTGCGTGGAGGAGATTAGATCCTGGCTGGAGAACAGCTGGTTTTTGCCGAACTCTAAAAATCTAGAGGTTTGGCCTCGATGGAAGAAGAGATCACTTTCAGGAACTGATGTTTGACCCCAGCCAGCCAGCCACGAGCCATCAGTCAGAGATCAGGCTGAGCCAAAATTCAGAATGCCCCAGGTTCTAATCCCGCAGCTGTCATGAACTCTAAAGCGGTCTGAAGCATACCCTTCCCCTACTATGTGGGAAAGCTAACTACACACTCCACCTCTTGCTGCAAGCACCATTCCCCCCATCTGGAGCCTTCCAGGTGTTTTGGGCTACAGAATACCTGGAGGGCTTCCAACTTTCCTGATAGTTGTTCATACTGACTGGAGCTGATGCGGGCTGAAGCATGACATTACTGGAAGGTCCCTGATGGGTACGGCTGATTTGTAAGGCTTAGAGAGTCGAGCATGAAATAGAGGCAATCCAGGTTCAAAGTTGTATGTCACCATGAAGTTCAATAGCTGACCTTGAGCCTGAAGCTAACCCAATTCTCAGCCTAACTTTGCTCACATGGGTTGTCTTGAGGAGAAACTGGGTAGGGGTGGAGAAGAGATATGTAAGAAATAAGTTCCTCAGTCTCTCGCTCATGTAAGGGTGCAGAGAACTGCAGCTTAACTACCAATCCTAAACCTATTTAGGAGTAGGTACCAATGACTTCAGTGGGTTCTAGTCCCAGGTAAGTACGTTGAAGACTTCAGCTTGGATATGTAAAGCAGGAGTGGACTCAAATACTGTTGGACTGCAATTTCCATCAGTCTTAGCCAGCAAGGCAATGCTGAGAATGGGAATTATAGGCCCAGATCATGAGAACCACATATTCTCCATCCATGCTCTGAAGCACCACAACCCTGCTCTTCTTTTTGTTGACTAGCATCAAAGATTAAGACAACAGATGAAACGGCCCCCAACTCAATTCTATGCTTCTTTCCCTTCTGTGCTTTTTAATTAAAGATGCTCTTTTCAAACCTCCTGACATTCCTATCAGCTTTCCGGTTTGACGAGTTTATCCCAGTCATTTGCAAGATCCTTATTCTCTGGAACTGCATTAATATTTAAGGGAGGACCACTAGGTATCTCTCAAGGGGCTCCTGCATACCTGTGACTGAGCTTGGGGGAGGAAATCCAGTATCCATAATTCTGCCCCCTGGATTCTGTCTCTTGAGCCCTGTGCCAGTGTTGACTTTGGAGATCACTGCTGTATCCTGCCCAAGATAAAATAATTAGCTGGATATTCTTCTGGGGCAGTGGAAATATGAGATGGTTTTCTTTTCAGATAGGTAATACTGAAAAGGTTAATTCCATCTCCCCTTCTCCTATCCCAAAAAAACAAAAAACAAAACAATAACCGCAAGAAAACCTTCACTGACAACCTGGCCCAATAGATTGATTACAAAACACTATGAAAAAACCCTCCTCAGATTCTCAGAGACTTTGCAAGATTATAATCAAAGAGCAACAGGGACAATTGTATAATTATTCTGGGCCCAGTTAGAATGGTGGAGTGGTTTTCTAGTGTTTCAGCAGTGACATTGTAGACCAAACCAGTTATCCGTCGTAAGACTCAATTTGCAGCCTACATATGCAAGTCCCATTTTTATTCTTTATTCAGGGCAGTCCCCTAATTCAAGAAAACATGCAGGGCAAACCAATGCAGCTTTACTCAGATTCAATAGGACTAGATGCATTTTTGATTGGAGCCTTCATTGATTAGATGGAAGAGTATTAATCAGCCCATTGATGATTACTTGATCAAACCTGCATAGATCTGCATACAAAGTGCCTAGATATGCATTTTAACAAGTGCTCATATCGAAGAGAGAACATCAGGAGAGCTCTGCTGGAGCAGAGCAAGACCCACCTTGTCCATCATTCTGTTCACACAGGGGCCAACCAGCTGCCCGTGGGATCACACAAGCAGTACCTAAGTGCAAGCAGAACCCATGTTCCCAAGCAAGTAGTGTGCAAAAGCACACTCCTTCCAATAACAGAGGTAGTAGATAGCCATTGGGACAAGTAGCCGTGGAGAGCTTCTCCTCCAATCCCATTTTAAAGCTGTCCGACTTGGTGGCCATACCGCATGGGTAGGGAGTAGGAGGCAGCTGATAGGGCTGAAGGAGCAACGGCTACAGGCAAGGCTGGAGGCAGATAATGGCCTGAAGGCACATGGCACTGCAACCGTGGTTGTGTCTGCCCTTGGTCACAGTCTGGATGGGAGGCTGCCTTGGAGCACTGTATCATTTGAGTTCCATCATGGGAAACACTTTGGAAGAGAAGGCAGCGGCAGTGACATTCAACCAAGAGTATTCCAGGGAAGTAGGATTGTGACCATACTCTCACTTATTGTAAATCTGTTTTGTTTGTTGTTTAGTTGCGAAGTCATGACTGACCCATCATGTCCCCATGGACAACATTCCTCCAAGCTCTCCTGTCCTCCACCATCCCTCAGAGTCCACCCAAGCCCACACCCACTGCCCCAGTGACTCCATCCAGCCACCTCATCCTCTGCCGCCCCCTTCTCCTTTTGCTATCAACCAAAAGTGCCAATGAGAAGACAATCAGGTTATGTGCACTTTCACACAGGAGTGTAAGATCCCCAGTTTGCTTCATGTTTCTACCAGGCCATATGTTACACAGTGGTGTAACATATGGCTTCAACCATATGCACTGTGCAGCAATTCATAGGCTTAGTCCATAAGTAGTGGAACAATGGTGTAGGATCTCAGCTAAAACATCCCACTGTTCCACCTAAGTAGCCTGAAACTAAGTTGGTAAAATTCACATAATAATATGCAGGCTATGGGGTGGAGCCAGGGGGAGCCATGGATCTGAGATGATTTCTGAAGGAGGGAGAAAAGAACCATAAACTTTTGCTCAGGCATATAAAGAGACTACATATAAAAGGCAGTTCCCTTATAATATCCAACTGTTCCTTCTAAATACTCCCAAAGAACCACATATGTACAGTTTTAGAAAGACACCAGGAGGGAATATGAATATTCCCTCAGATTACCTCATCCTCTCTGTCTTACGACTTCTTCTTCTTCTTCTTCTTCTTCTTCTTCTTCTTCTTCTTCTTTTCCTTCTTCTGCTGCACCTCATTGTACTAAAACCTGTCAGGTTTGGACAGGTGTTAATTCAGCACCATCCTAAATAGCTTCCCTACTGCCTTGCTGTGGATCAATCCATTTTCACCCTTCCCTGCATTTCAACACAGATGTAAAAGAGATTAAGGCTGTGTAGGAAGGCAAGGGAGTGGGATACAGGGAAGAGAGAATGAGCGAGAGATGAAGTACATAAGAGTTTGCTGAGTTCCTCTACAATAAAATCCAGGGAGGTGGATAAAACGCCACAGGAGACCGTAACAAAATGACGAGGGTCTTGACTGATCGCTCCAAGGAATGACAGCTCAGCAAGTTCATTGTGTCAGGGTGCGCATGTTTTTTTGTTTTACTGTTTTTGTTTTTCAACATCTGTGGCATGGAAACTTCTCATATCTACCCACAAGCCAAAACATATGTCAAGAAATACAACTGCCTTGTTTGTTAAAGCTTGTTTTTCCTCCTTTGGCCACTTTAGGAGAGAAGTTTGACAAAAGTCCTTAAAGTTGTAAAGAGCAGAGATGTGTGTGGAATAAATTTTGGTTCCTTTTTTTAAAACTAGAATTTAGCCAATGTGTAACTCTCAGAACTGAATATATACCCAAATACAGACCTCAAAACAACCAAAGCTCATACATTACTAAGCCTGTGGTGTTATTCACGCAAGAATAAAAAAATACATGCATTTGAAAAATGCTAATAAACACCCTTTGGTGGAAGGAAGAAAATGCACACATTTTAAAATGCATAAACACAAATACACACAAAATACACAGAAAATACACACAAAAATACATGTATTACATGAAAAAGAAAAACAAACTTTACAATCTGGTGTGGACAAGACACAATCAGAATGAGTTTGGCACAGGGATTCGAGATCCTCACTGAACTTGATTTAAAAAAAAAATCATAAGCAATCATCAAAAGAAAGAAAGGAAAAACCCAGTTAGGAGATGGGTACCTTTGTAACATTAAACTTCTAGTAAATTGGAGAGTGGCCCTTGTTCATTTCTGCTGCATGAAAATCACAGTTTGTGCAAAAGAAATAAAGGCTTCCGATCAGACAGGTCCTAGCACTACCAACGAAATTGTCTCAGTATTCTACTTTGCCCTCTTTACTGGATTCTTTGTGATTAGAAAAACATCAGAAGAGTCCGGAAATCATGGAAAAGCTACAGAGGAAAGACACATCTGCTTCTTCTCCCCTGTACAATTCTCGGTCGGAGAGAGAGAAATTGCACAATACAAAACTCATCTGGAAGCAACTCAATCAATGGAAGGCATCAAGAAAATTCTACTGTTTGCTGACCATGGAAAAATCTGCAGGACGTGAACAACACTGAGCCCATCAGGATTGTAAAACACTAGGTTTCTATGTAGAACTTCTCAGGTTCGGCCTCAGATATTGCCAACTTTAAAAATGGTCATATTGGTCCCCAATAGGGGGGATTAGTAAGCACATGAGAAAGTTTGAAGGAATGCCATGGATGCTCTCCCAAAATGGCTGCCAGAGAGAGTGTGGCAAGTGACACACAGGAGATGCATTTCCCAGAAGGCAAACTGGTAAGACCAGAAGAAAATGCATTTGCTCAAAAGGTGGTGATGCGTTTTGTAGTATCTGACCAGCAAAACCAAAGCAAAACAAAACAGTCTTTTGGACCCAAATAAGGAAGGCCCTGGAGGTCAGTACTTTGCTGTCCTCTTATTTGCAAAACAAATTAAGTGTTAAAGTATGAGAAATAAAATTAAAATGAGGAGGAGCAAACAGCCTGGTCATGGACATCAAAGCTGGCCTCCAAGATAGGCATGGTCAGACACCTGACCACCAAGCAAGGGCCTAGTGACAAGAATTCTGGGAATTCTTTATTAGAAACATTGGTTTGTGTCCATGCTGCCCCTCAGCCAAAATTCTCTGAGCAGAGTTCTGCCTCTTCTTCCTCTTTTCAGCCTGCTTGTCCCCCTGTCTCTTGCTGTGGCCCAGGAAATGGTGGTGGTGAGATGAAGGAGGAGCTTCCTTCATCCCCGGCTTGCTCCTTTGCTCTCTCCTTGACCAGCAAGCGAGACAGAGCATGAGGAACAACAGCAGCCAGTGACAATGGACAATAGGAAGGCTGAGCCACCAAGGAAAGGAGCCTGTTGAGGGCAACTGGCCCAACGGGCCCTCAAAAACCTGGAGATAGCGCTTGTGGGCACATTGGCACCAGTGGCCCCACACTGAAGGCCTGGGTACTAGAAGTTCTGGCTGCTGCTCTTGAGGGCCACTGATGAGCAGAGGAGACAATTCTAAACAAGCTGAATCTCTGGTCTGAGCTGGTGGAAGGCAGCAGACACAGGTGCCGCCCCTACTCAAGAGGCAAGCTGAAGGTTTTCAGTGATGCTCCCTCAAACCCGAATTTTATTTTATTTTATTTATTTATTTGGGATATTTCTTGGACAATGACCCTGAGTCTCTGGACAGCTCACGAGTCTCTGGACAGCTCACAAGTCTCTGGACGGCTCACAACATGCTTTCCAATTCTGAACAGAGCAGAATGCAAACAGAAATGCTTGGAAAGTTTTCAGGAAGAGAGTGGTTCAGCCCCATCAGATTTTGCCACATGCTGCTTCAGGACTTAGCAGAGATGCTCTTGTCACTTTAATGCTGTTTCCTTCCAGCAGTATATATCCTTCTAGTGCAAAAAAAAAAGTCATCTCCAACCACAGAAGGAATGCAGAGCCAAGAAGCTTGAGAATGGTATGTAGCCACATCAAGAACATCAAAATGCTTTTTTTGGACACCACATCTCTTGGATGACATGATTTACTCACACATCAACCAAGCAAGAAGCTCGAGCATTCCAAACTTATCCAACCTGGTGTGCTCCAGATGTGTTGGTTGACAACTCTCGGCATGCAGCCAACTTGGCAGGTTGAGGATCGCTGAAAGCTGAAGCGCCACACCTCCAGGGAACAGGACGTGGGATTGGAGAAGGCTGGCTCAAAGACAAGATCGTTGGACAATCTCCTGACTGTTAAACTGAGACTCAGGAGATCCGGGTTCTAGTCCCTGTTTGTCCATGGGCCACCTGGGAACCTCAAGGACTCCCAGGGTTGTTGTGAGGGTAAAATGGAGAGAAGTGTTATATACGTTGCCTTTGGTTCCTTGCAAGGGGAAAGGAGGGAGAGAAATATGATGAATGAATCATAAATAGCTTTGTAGCAGAGGATCTGTTTTCATCCCTGGAACTGCCCCAGCCAGCATAGCCAGTGGTCATGGATGCTGGGAGTTGTAGTCCAAACCACCTGGAAGGCATCATTTTGAAGAACTGAAGAAAGATCAGTCACTCTGATTGATGCAGCTTCCTATGTTTTTCAACTGCATATTTTCATGCCAAGGTTTCCTAGGTCCTCAGATATGCCTGTTGGAATTGGAACAGGCAAAGAATAGAGATCGGCGTGACTGGATGCCTCAGGTGTAACACTAAAATGCAGGCATCTGGTATTGACATTTAAAATTTAAGAAACTGGAGTCTAGAACAGGTATGTAAACATTCATTCTAAGAACAGATTGCAGTAAGTTTATCCTCTCCAGGATACGAACTCTTTGGACGTTTTTGTTTTCACTATATCTTCATTACATCAAATTAACACATTATTTTATGATTTGACATCTTGTCTTACAGAAAGCCTTCCATGCAAACAGTTTCCAAACACACCTTCCCCGTGTCTTGAGGGAAGGCATTGTGAAACCCCAAGGTATATTTATTTAAGGACATTTTGATCTGGCCTTTCTGCTTTACCTACAAAAAAATAAAGAACACTACTCTAGGTAGCTAACAAGAGTCAAGGTCAAAGAAACACAGACGGTAATAAAAATCCATTCAATTCAAAACGTTTTAAAATCTTTTTCACCATGTTCTGCTTGGTTTAGATCTGCAATTCAGTTGCTGCTTTACTGAAAACAATTTTAATTTTCTTTTCAGTGTTTTGATGACCTGGCCACTGAAGTAATAATGTGACTTGATGGAAGAGGAGGTGCAAGTTTTCAGCCTGTGAACTTCAGGTTCAGCCTTGCACAGGTCCAAATGGTTGTAGGAACAAACCCAGATTCTTTTTCAGGTCCACGTCTCACCAGAAGCATCCCTGCCAACTTAGCTGAAGGGAAATCACCAGGACAGGTTTTGCAATAGCAAACCACTCAACTTAAACAGGATATTAATACCATCTACTTAAGGAAATAATATTTGTGTTCAATTTGCTTTTTATTAGTGCCTAAGCACCAGGGGGTGCAGAGAGAAAGGCCTCAGAGTATAATTCCAGTGTTCATAAGGTTTTCGAAAATGTGATTTGCACTCTGTCCAAGCAAAAAGACACAGCTGGGGGAAAAGCCAAGCACTGCAGCTGTCCCCCAACTGGGGACGCTCCCCCCATTCCCGCCCTACTGGCACTCAGTTGGTTTCTTAAATGCTGAGTATTAACCGACTAGTGATTAGCTCCCATATTCAAAGCATCTGTGGATATTAACAACTTCTTAGGCACACGGAGAAAATCTTTATTTCCTTATTCCGATATGATCCCTCTTCCACTTATGGGCACAAAGATTTTCTCTCTCTTTGCTGCAAAGAAGGGACTTAAGTACCTCATTCCCATTAGCATTAACAGGAATTACCTGTGTAAATCCTTAACACACTGAATAGAAAAGCAGACTCCAGCGATTGCTTTCTCTGTCTCTCTCTTCACATGGGAACAGCAGCCAAACAACTCAGGGGGTTCAATGGCAACAACTTATTGATAAGTGGTTGGTTTGTCACAGTTCCTCAGTGAATGATGGGACTTCAGAAAATAGTTTTGGCTTCGCCGATCGCACACAAGAGAATCCGGAGTCCAAAATGCTGAGACCAGGGGTAGCTTTAATCACCCGCAACAGGAAGTAGCATTTTAATGAGCTGGTGCTTCCTGTTTCCCCTCTATAAATAGCTTAGCCAGACAATTACCTAATGTGTGTTCTGCTGGCAATTTCTCCTTTGTGCTATTACAGCTCAAAGAGATGATCTATACCGAGTGAATTGGAACGGGCGCTATCTATCCCTCACAGAGTTAACAGCATAATTTCCAGCTCACAGGTGATGGATTGAGTTGTGCAGGGAGAGGTTTGATGTCGGAGAGGATGAAGAGGGGGCTGAAGAGTGCATGCTTTGCATGCAGAGGTTCTCCAGGAAAGGCGAGGAAAGAATCTTGCCGGAAGCCCTGGGGAACCATTGCTGCCCGCCAGTGTCAAGGATTATGGGCCAGATAGACCAGGAGAGTGACCTCCTTGCTCCTAGGACCTTGTGAGAGCCTTGTGGCTAATGGGACAGGCTAAAAATCAAGTGCATAAGTAAATAAATGGAAAGACTATGGCTCCTAAACAGGGATTTTCTGAAGCAACTGACCCGCCAGAGATTCTAATGCAAGGAGAAGTGCAACAGGCTAGGGATACCGCCATCTTCTTTACCCAAGAACAGAAGAATGGAGCAAGAATTCCCCTGTGGCTTGGACCATGCCATGCCCAAGGTCAGCAGAACACTGTCCAAACCCACTGGGCAGTTGCCATCACAACTGGCAAAGCCCTCTTTAAACTTCCTGCACATGTGACAGGGCATAGAACAGAGGAAACCATTTATTCCAAAAGTACAGACAGTGACAGATTAGAACCAAAGCAGCTTTTGTCCACAAGAGATGACAAACTGGTGCAGGAATCACGGCTGCCAACATTTGTGTAGGTCCAAAGCCACGGCGCTCAAACGGTCTATAAATGCAAGCATATATGGATGTCTGATGTTATAAATCTCATCATGTTTCTAAATATACAAGAGTGCATGTGTGTGTTTCCATCATTTTTGAATCAGTATAAATCATGGAGCTGGATGGCAAAACCACAGTCCACTGACAGTACATATGTAAAACTCCAGTTAGTGGTTGATGTGCAAATGAGAACCTGCTGCTGCCATTGCTTCGAAATGCCAGCCTTCTTAACCATAAGAACTGGCTTGCTATGATGGACCCGCGACTCTTCCCCCAAGTCTCTGTTTTGATTTTTTAAGCCTCAAGTTCTGCAGCCTCGTTCTTCATCAGCCAGGGGCTGGTTCTTTGCAAGAAACAAAGCTATTAAGGATGTTATGTCCTGTCTATACAGAGGGATGATATTTGCGGCAGAGCTCACGTTTTGTCAGCATTTCTGTCATAGCCCCCTGCTTTTCACACTTCACGGCCCTGATTAAGCCGTATTTCCAGCTGAATGTCTTTATGGGTGTTCTGATCTTAAGAAGACACCTTGGGCTGGGTTTGTTCCCCCACTCCCTCTTCCTAATTGCACACGCTGTTTCAATCATTCTGTTTCTGCCACAGTATCTTCCAATTGCCAGAGTATCAACAGCTGTGGAGGTTACACCCTACTGCTTATGCATCTTTGATGTAAGCTGTGGAGCCCAGTCGGTTCTGCCCTCAGGTTTTTTGCCAGTTGATTTAAATGCCATCCTGAGATTGTAATGTGAGCCCCATCCCGCCTCCTTTCCTAAAGTCGAGGTCGAGGGTGCATTACCCAGGTTCCTATGTCAGTACGTCTTTGCTCACTTTGTGCTACAGCTTTTTATTATTATTATTCTCCCCAGTGACTTCCTACAGCATTTAAACTGCAACATCACATGCGATTCCTGTCCACAGCATAAAATGTCTCTCAGGTTCTTTTTGTTTCAATTGCCATGGCTTCCTCCTAAAGAACCCTGGGAGTTGTAGTCTGGCAGAGGGGCTGGGAACTCTCCATTAGACAGCGATGTGCCCCCTTCTCAAATCATAGTCCCCAGTGTTTCTTCTATCCAGAGCAGAGGTGGGGAGCCCATTTTTGGCTACACCCCTTATCTTCTTTGACCATTGGTCAAGCTGAAGTCCAACAACATCTGGACAGCTGAGGTTTCCTCACCCCCGTCTAGAGAATGCATCTGGTCAAAAGCTTCTGACTTGAGTATAAAAACTCTGTGACAGCTATCACTTATGACAGCCCCGACAGAAGGCTGCTTCTGGCCCTTCGCCCACTGGATCACCCTTGTTCAGAAGCCCACCAGCAGTGACTGGCTTCTTCTGGAAACCAACATGAACAAGAAGGTTGCAATGGAAGGCAATCATGGCAACAGTTTTGTTCTTCCCTCAGCCAGGAAAAGGAAGGTGCTGCCATGTATGCTGTTGAACAGTATGTGAAAGCGATGGATGGATGGATGGATGGATGGATGGATGGATGGATGGATGGATACGAGTGAGCAGGGAGGTGGTCAAAGCCCATGGAGCAGACTGAGATGGTTCCTGGAGACTGGGAGGCAGCAGCAAGGTGTTGGAGGAGAAAGATTTGAACCCCCAGCTTGCTTTTTGACCCCTAAGCTTCTGCTTCAAGTGTGATGGAATATCTTGCTATCTTGCCAAAACTGAAGCAAGATCCGAGTTCTGATTTGGTCAGCTTTTGTACATGAACTAGGAGGAGATGCTCTCTTGTCCTGCTCTCCAGCAGCACAAAATTTGGGCCAACTTCATGGGGCAGAACGTTCTGGAAGGGTGATTGTGGCATCCTTCAGAACCAAGAGCTTTTACAATCTACCAGAGGCTTCTGAAATTGGAGAGGCTCAATTTAGGGCCACTGGCCTCTGGGGAACTCTTTTTTCATATGATCTGCCATCTCCACAGAAACAGCCTCCTTAGAAGCAACAGTCACAGTGGATGAAAAAGCATTGCACATGATCACAAAAATCAGTGGCTATATTCAGGAAGAAGCTGGTCCATTTGAGCCACGCTGCATGCAGATGTTTTCATAGGAGCATTACTGGAGGAAATTCACCGCTTTTGTTTTGGCCTTTATTTTTGCATATCAATTCCCACAACTTTCCTCTCATAAGGAAGCCAAGGTCACAACCCCATCCTTCTCCGTTTCTATCCTCACAAAATGCTGTAAGGTGGATGAGGTTGAGGGTGACCAGCTAAAAGACACTGAGTGAATTCCATGGCTGGCTAAGCTCTCCCAAGTCCCAGTCCAGATCTCTAAGCATTATATTACACTGACCATCACATGAACCAGACTTGTGCTTCCATGACATCTGGAAATGCCCCATTACCGAAATAACTGAGTGGCTGCTTGCATAGTGGTTTGCATGTGCAAAAACAATGCATTAAAATGCAAACTGAATAAATGCACGCACACACACACACACACAAGTAGAATGGAAAATGCCACAATATTTCCACCATGCAAACCTGCTTCCCCTCCAGCCAGGCATAGACTATTTACCATCCTGCAAAACAGCCTCCAGTTTTAGAGCAAGATGTCTTTGCCTTCTTTTATTTATAATGTCCTAGACCTGTAAACCTCATGTCAAAATAGATTTTATTTTAAAGAAAATATTCCTCAATGGATGGTGCATACTGAGCTTCAGCCATGAGGAAATGTTTATGCATGAATTACCAACCCCTTGCAGAAAAAAATATGGGGTTACAACAGAAATGGAAACATATACAGGCCATTAACCGTAATGGCAGCAATGGGGCAGTGCTTAGACACAAATACATCATATTTATTGACTAGTTACAGCATCTCACCGGTTTCTAAAAGCTCCCAAAGTTGGAAAGTTTGTCATGTGCCGAAGCCAAAGATTAAGGGCAGTATTTCACTGCAGAATTAACTTTCAGAACCCAAGAATTTTGTGGGCAGTGGCTGGTCTTTCAGAAACATGAATAACCACAGCACATCAATAGCTAAGTCTTCCAGGCCCCACAGGCTTGTAATACATTCGGAACACATAAGCAGTGTTCAGGCTGCACTGAAAAAATACATCTTTTTGCATATTGGCAGTTTGCAGATGCTACCTGGGATGTTCTTCCTGGGACATTGACTTGGAGAAGGCCAAAGGACAATTCAGGTGGCCACCTTCTCTTTGTGGTTGCCTTCAGACAACTCTCCAAGCCCTAATTTTCCTATTCAACAGCCTCTACATTCTCGTCCCTTCCAACTAGCACTTAGTTTGTAAGTACTTGGGAACACACCTCATGGTTTAGAGGACGGGTGCAACACCTCAGGTTTGGAGGCCAAATTTTGCCGTTTTGGGTTCTCTTATGGCCCACTATGTTTCACAAGATTGCCGTGCCCCTTTCCTATAACTTTTCCTAGTTTTTGTGCAGTTTCCCTCCATACTAGAAAACTCTAAGTTATTTCTCCTAAGGATCACCCATAATAAGAACTTTATGGAAATAAAAGAAGGCATTTCTGTTCATTCTTTTGCTTATGGTCTTGTCCCATTTCTTACAAACCTTTTCCACACCAACTTGCAGTAAAGAAATATTAGAAGAAGCAAGATACGTATCAGTTGTGCAGTTATTAAAAATGTATGCATTTTCCCCATAACTTGTGTGTGTGTGTGTGTGTGTGTGAATGCACACGCACAGATAAATATTTTCCAAATGTATGCAATTTTTTGGAACAGGTTTGGTGGTTGTTGCTCCATAAACTGCATTGCAACATCAGAAATTTGGCGATGCACAAATTCCGGACAAAAACAAATTGAAATGGATTTCTTCTGCATAGCTACTTTCTGCAATGGAACCTTGGGGTTCTGGCCGCACTGAATGCACATGTAAGAACAGCAAAATGGCTTGGTCTAAGCTGAAATGAAGCACTGCCTTTCCCCTGTCTCTGTTTGATGACAAGATGCTGACAGTTTAATATCCAGGAAAAGCTGTACTGAATTAACTTGAAAATAGGATATGGCCAATACCCACTAAACAGAACGGGCATTCATCAGCACAAGATTCTTCACACGCATTGCATTCTTCCCTCCGGGTAGCCCCTCTCTAAATATTTCTTATCAGAGAGATGAGCACTTCCTTTTAACACTCGGCAAGTCTGGTGAAGGGCTAGAATTAGCCATCCCTGGGTAGTGATGTTCCAGGCTGCAGAACCCATAGGATCGAACGGAATGGTCCCCAGTGAAAAATCCCCACTATGCACAGACCATGGAGAGCTTTCTCAAGTGACTGTAATTACTGCAAGATCTATAAAGTCAGTTTGTCACCAATAACAGGGCCTTTTTCCATAGTAGCTCCATGCATTTGAAACTCTCCCCCAAATGATCTATATTGTGGCCCATCAATTCCAGTTTTTAGGTGGGCCTGGATTGTCTTTCTCTTCAAGGCTACTTTTGATTGAGCCCATATGTTGGCAGAACCATTTCAGAATTTCTAGAGGCCTGTTCCGATGGGAAAACCTGTGCTTTGTACCTTGCTTCTCACATTTTCTGTACACTGCTTTGAGTGGGTATAACCCTAAAATATATATTTTAATGTTCTTCCAATGAAATAATTAGATTAACCAAAAATAGTTTGTGAATACAACGTCAATTCGAATAAAGGTAAGCCCTGTTAAAACACCAACAGCCAGTATTCTTCCATAAACCAGATTTTAATCTGGACAGAGGACGATTTGAGTTATGGAAATATTACAAGATCCACAGATATAAACACCCTATAAACTTTTAAATTATTTTCTATGAACCTAAACATAAATGGAAAGGAAATAGCCCTCTATAGTTAAAATATTTACAAGTCAATTCCTTCAGTTCCTTTTAATGGACAAATAAATTTGAGTTGAAGAAGCTGACAGAATTTGAAAGGATTAAAAGTATGAATAATGAAAATCTATTGTCTCAAACTGCTTTTTACAAAGGGGATTAAAAACAGCTGTAAAAGCCAAAACCAAACAAGAAAAGGACAGCTGCATGAATGCATTTCTTTCCTGTTGCATTTTGAGAAAATGGTATAGTTTAGTTTAGTGTTGTTTTATTTTTATTAAACCTGTAGATGACTATTTAGAACAATCTTACTTTGACATACCCAATGAAAAGTGTTTGGGGAAGCGAGCTGGAACTTGGGGGAGACTATTCTAATAAATAAAAGGAATTCTATAAGTTGAATGAAAAATGGAACAAATGAAAGAGCTGATTACTAATTACTAATGTCAGCTGGTTTCCTTTTTTCTCTGGATATGAACATTTAGGAAAAATATTTTTAAAAGATGAGGAGGTAGTAGTACACATGAGTAAATAGTCATAGAATCAACAATATATTTCAACAGGTTGGAAATACTGAGGTACCTTTTCATCCTATTGAATGGGATGGTATATCCACTTAAAAAATGGGGTAAAAAAATAAGGAAACAGATTGAAAAAGGGGGGTTTAGGCCCCTAGAAAGCAGCAGATTCTCAGCTCCAATACCAGAGACAGTGCTCTGACCTTGATGCTGGGAATCTGAGCTACAACATACCCTTTACCTGACCCAAACAGCTTGCATGGAAAGAACCCTGCTGCTCCTCTCCAACTTTCCAAGGCTGGGAAAGCGACTTCAGTGAAGGGTTAGCAGCGGTGTTAAAAAGAGTGTAAATGATGAGTCATCTCCAACTTACGCAACCTTTTGAACGAATGCCTTCCAAAGTGCACCTACCCTTCTTCGCCCTCCTCATGTCTTGCAAACTCAGAGCTGTGCCTTCCTTTGTAGAATCAATTAACTATGCTATTAAAACAATTTCAAATGTATGTATTTATTTATAGAATTTGTATGCCGTCTAATTACTAATGTCTCTGGATGGCTAACAGCAAAAATGAATTGACGATCCACTCTGGCTGCAATTAATAAAATACAATGATACAATTCAATATTAAAACTTATTAAAATATTGATTAAATAAAAAGGTCTTAACCTGGCGCCGAAACACATATAATGACGGCTCCGGGTGGACCTCTCTGGGGAGCGCATTCCACAGTCGGGGCGCCACCACAGAGAAGGCCCTCCTCTGGGTACTCAGTCTCCTAATATCTTTCACAGAGGTTTCCCAGAGGAGGGCTTCTGCTGCCAATCTCAGGGGGTGGGAGGGCAAATACAATTGCAATGACAATATTAAATTGCAATGACAATATTTAAAAAAGCAAGATAAAGGAGCATATGATTAATTTCTTTACTGTAGCTACCCATCATTAGTAGTCTGTGTTACAGCTCAGGCAGAACGTGCTTGCTTGCTAATAAAGAAAGAATTTTTATTTCTTTATTCCCAGTTGTGATCTGTGGTTTTCATAGTTCTTCGGCACAGCAGACAAAAAGTGTTGTCTTTGCCCACCCACTTTTTCCAGGAAAGAGATGCAGCACTGGAAGAGTTAATGACATGCCTGCCATTTCTAATAAAAGCCACTTCCATTTTTTAAGTCCTTTGTGCAAGTTTAATAAAATAAATTCTGAATATCAATAAAGTACATTCTATTTTTCTTGGCATACCTTTGCTGTACTCGATCCTTCTGCTGAAGAAGCCGCGCCATCGGCGGACGACTTCTCCACAGTCCATTGAAGTCGTGCCACGAAAGCTGGGGATGGTTTGCTGAAAAATGCTCCAAAGGTATTCAAATTTCTTTCAAGAAGAAATTCAATTTATTGCATTTATATTACAATGTCTGTCAGGAAGAAAGGTTATAATCGCCAGCATATTTGCAATTTACATTTTCTTCTTTACATGAGGTAATGGTATTAGAAGCTAACTCTGAGATTTAAAGCTGAATCAGCTGCATGGTGGACTTTTTGCTTCTCCCTCGCACTGCTGCTAAGAGAGCATTTTTGGAGCCCTTCAAGAAACACGAGTTATTATGTATTCCAAGACCTACAAGCACAAGATTCTGGCTGGAAGTCGAAGGCCTTTTTTCTGCCTCCGAGTATGCAGACCTATACCTTAAATAACTTATCTTGGTTTCCTGAGATGGAACAGATTGGATGAGGTTAAACAACCTGTTGGCCAACAGGTTGAAGCGCTTTCAGCCTGGGTTGGATTCAGCTTTGGAGAACCTCTCAGTGGTTGTTCTCCAGTGATGGGTGAAGCTGATAACAAAAGGGGCAGGACCAAAGCACCAGCATATTTTAGTTCACAGCTTTTCTTGTGAGTAACTAAGCTTCAGGAAAAGTGCCTTCAACAGCATAGGTTTCTGTAACTGGAACAAGGAAGTAGTTTTCTTTGGTGGGAGGAGAGACAGCTCAGCACCTGGTTGGCCAAGTGAAGGTTCTGCAATATCCTACAGTCCTGGACATGCAACCACAGGATTTCAGCCTTAGCTTGAAAACATTCTTCAGTGAAAGAGCTGTCACATAAATCAGAGACTTCACATATTCTGTATTTTCCTAATATTTACCTTGCGTTTGTAACTTCCTCTCAGAAGATGCCTCCCAGTTCTGGAAGCACTTCCAGCATACAGAAGCATCAAATCTGTAACAAGATTGATTTCTACAGCTCGTGAATTTTGCTGCCAGTTGAATTGACAGTAGCTGTTTGATAATTCCAACCCTGAAGTTTTTCGACAGCAGGGATTCCCTATACTCATTCATGTTCACTGTCTTCTTGTTCAGAATCACAAACTTGGATTTATAATGCTGGCAACATGAGATGGTCACAAACACCCAAAAATTATGAACTTAGCACATAAGAACATCAGAAGAACCATGCTGGATCAAACCAGGGGTTCATGTAGTCAAACATTCTGATCTTGCTGTGGTTGACCAGCTGTCCATGGGATCCCATGAGCAGAATATGAGCATGACAGCATAAGTCTCCAAACAACTGGTGTTGATAGGCTTGCCACTTCAGATACTTCTTCTGAAGATGGGCAGATGTGGGTTGCCCAAATTGACACATGATACCAACTTTAGGTGTCAATTAAAATCAGTCCTGCTTTTAACGGTGTGCAAGTTTATGTTGATAGCTTTCTGTCTGCCATCATCCTTGGTCAGACTATTGGTCCATATAACCCAATACTGTCTACTCTGATTGGCAGCTGCTCTCCATGGTCTCATGCTGGGGGCGGGGGTTATTATTTACCATCTAAAGCTTTGTACTGGAGATCCATGGACTGAATTTAGTGGGCGGGCGTGAATGCTTAATATCAAAGGCTTTCTGTCCCACTGATGAAGAAATCCAAAAATTTTAGGAAGAGCTTTGCAGAAGCCAACCAAATGAAGTTCTTACCCATCCTCACTGGCCAAATGTAATGAGGGCAGATATTCCCAGGATGCAAAGACCCATGTTGTAGTTGCCTGCGATGGTGCCGCTCAAGATCAGAAACCCATCAGAGGTGGTACCCTAGTTCAGGGCTGCAAAGAGGGTCAAATGCACAAGCAACTCTCAGCATTCCGAGCATGGATGGACAAATCTATAAAGTGTTGCATCCTTTCACACTCCTCTAAAACAAAAGGCTCAGATTTCTCTGTGAATCATGACCAAGCGCATGAATTTTGGTATGTGCTTACAAGTGAACTTAACGAAGTGCCCACCTAACCCTTCCCCAGAGAGGTCCGCCTGGCGCTGTCATTATTTGCTTTTTGGCACCAGGCCAAGAACTTTTTATTTAAACGCTATTTTAATTGTTGATTTTATTTATTGATTTTAATTTTTTTTGCCAGGATGTCCCCAGTATTTTACGTATTTCTATTGATTGTATTTATTTATGGATTGGAAGCCGCCCCGAGGCTTATGCGAATGGGGCGGCATATAAGTTATTTAAATAAATAACTAAATAAATAAGGCTACATTTCCTGGGCCACATTTTGGCAGGCTCCACTGTCCGGACCTTACCCGCTGGAGCAAGCAAGAATACCCTGCCACAGCAGTGAGTGAATTGTTTTGTGGCTAGCTGGCCACTCCAAAATTAAGACTGACAATGGCTTCTTTCCCAGCACAGATGTTCTAAGAAGCATTCTAAATGATTGATCCTACTGCAGCAGTAGGCAGATGCTATGAATTTTCTAACACCATGCCCAACCCAATGGAAGCGGCTTTCTTGTTGCTGTGGTTGGTGAAGCTGACTTGGTACATATGTGAAACAGTTGGAATGCTGACGGCGGTGGCGAGGAGCGCCTTCCTTCAGCTTTGGCTGATACATCAGCTGCACCCCTTCCTGGAGAACGACTGCCTGGCGACAGTGACACACGCGCTGGTGACTTCCCAATTAGATTTCTGTGATGCGCTCTATGTGGGGCTGCCCTTGAAGATGGTCCGGATACTTCAATTGGTGCAGAATAGAGCTGCCAGGCTGCTGACGGGGACTGGGCGTTGTTCTCATATAACCCCAGTTCTCTGTCAGCTCCACTGGCTCCCGATTGAAGTCCGGGCCCAATTCAAGGTGTTGGTTAGGACCTATAAAGCCCTAAACGGCTTGGGACTGGGATATCTAAAGGAATGCTTGCGCCCATATAAGCCCTCCCGCCCCTTGAGATCTGCAACGGATGCCCTTCTCCAGGAACCCTCCATGAAAGACATTAGGAGGGTGAGCACCCGGAGGAGGGCTTTCTCTGTGGTGGCGCCCCATCTATGGAATGCGCTCCCCAGAGAGGTCCACCTGGTGCCGTCGTTATTTGTTTTTCAGCACCAGGCTAAGATCTTTTTATTTAAAACTTATTTTAATTGCTAAATTATTGAATTAATTAGGAATTTAAAATTAGCCAAGAATGTACTGGGGGTTTTTAAATTTTTTTTAATTGTTATATTACTATTATTTATGTATGTTTTTATGTATTCTTTGTGAGCCGCCCCGAGGCTTTGTTGCAATGGGGGCAGCATAGAAATGTTTTAAATAAATAAATAAATAAATAAATGCAAGCCGCTGCTTGGATTGTTGTTTGGAATGTTGTCGAGGAGTAAATACCAGCCCAGAAGCGAAACCCTGTAGATGAGTGAGGCAGTTTGCCCACACTGTATGTATCCGTGGTTGCAGTCCATCAGGCAGCGCGAGGGTGACGGTGGGAAAGCTCCCTACATCCTGTTAAGAGCAATTTGGATAGGGCTTCTTCCCAACTGTGAGCAGCCCTTTAGCGATTAGGTGGTTTAATCCATGCCTGTGGTAGAAAAAGAAAGAGAAGGAGAGTGGGGAAAGAAACCCTTTGGAGCAAATTATTTGGAGTATATCTTCAAGCTGACATGGGTATTTGCTTATTGTTAGGTAGGGAGGGGTGAGAATTTTTTGGCGTTCCAAACAATAACCATGAATTTACCATAATATGCATTTTTCCATATTAAGGACAAAAGGATTTGGGAGCAAAAGGAAAAAAAATCAATAGGGGAGAAACCAAATTGACAGATTCATCCGTCAAGGCCTGCAGCACTGAGCACCAGCCACTTAGAAATCTGGGTTGGAGTCCCTGAGCATTCAATTATGTTAGTGTTGAGTTAAGGTTGCCCATTTTTCCTCTTTTTTTCCTGAAAGACTCCTCATTTTTAATAGCCACGTGGCAGGCAAATACATCATGGTCTTCTCCATGCTGGTCTTGTGTTTCACAAAAGGATGCTCACCGTGGTTCATTTTTATCACAACTCACCAAAATGCGCCAAGTCCTTCCTATTCTGGAGAAAAAATCCTCGACATTTGAAAGGAAAAAGTAAATAAATAAATAAATGTATGTATGTATGTATGTATGTATGTATGTATGTATGTGGGGGAAAAGCCCAGCTGAGAGATGTGCCCATCCCTACTGCTGCATTTAATGACTGCTTGTTTCAGCCTGTGGTTTTAATCATGCATGTTAAAGTTCCCTGCAGTGTGTCTCTTTTTATTAGCTGACCTGAGCACTCACTGAGAAGAAAAAGAATGGCTAGAGATATTTGCAGCAGAGATTAGGTAGCAAGGGTGGGATCCTATGCACCTTTAGACGGAGGAAAGGCCTACAATTCCCAGAATGCTCCACTCAATCGTTTTTGGGTATTGGGCTGCAGGAGGGCAGAGAAGAAAAGGGTGCCCATTCCGACATGGAGCCAAGGTGTGTGATGGAGAAGTCTGCTGAGCTGCAGCTTCAGAGATCCAGAGTCTAGTCCCCACCCAACCAGGCGGTGGACTCTCCCACACTAGAGATGTTCAAAAAGAAACTGGACAACCACCTGAGTGGGATGGTGTAACTTGGTGTCCTGTAACACAAGAAGGTTGGACCGGATGGCCTTCATGACCCCTTCCAACTCAACTCTTCCATGATTCTATGAAGATATCTGGGTGACGTTGGACCTCACAGGGTTGTTGCTGTGAGAGGAGGAGAACCTTGTAAGTCAACTTGGCTTCCTTGTGAGAAGTAGGAAGGAGGGACAAAAAGGCAATGGATGGAGGAGGAGGAGGAGGTTCATGCAACATCTACAGGGCTCATTTTGTTCTTCATATTCCCAGAATAAAATATAGTAAAGGAGCAATCTTAGGTGTGTTTATACAGAGAAACACCCAGCTGAGTGTCACATGCTGGGAGCTGAAGGCTTTTCCTACAGTCTGAACATGCATAGGATTGCTCCTTAAGGCTCTCAGGTCAACGAATTTAGGGAACTTCTCCATTCATTTGTTCTGCATGGCAATCTCCACAATTCCCATCTGGGAACCATGGGACTTGCAGTCAAAAGCTTCTGGGGAGCATCTGTTCAGGGCGGGCTGGCCCAACACCAAATAGTGCCACTGCAGAATAGCTTGGCCTATTCTAACAAATTGTGGGTGCCCATTTTAAAGCAACAGTGATGCTCAGAGTTAAGAATGGAAATGCTCCACATGGGACCCGTTGATGAGAGTTTTACACATCTGTTAGAAAATGAAACAGTAAGTGACTGTTTATTCTAAATACATAATAATTGCTGTCTGTGATTGTCCCCAGGCGTCCGGTTCATACACAACATATAATTTTGTAAAGACTGTGGTACACTGATCGATATCTGAAGAAATAGATTCTTTACTGCATAAATCATGCTTATATGTAACCGACAATCCGTCCCCACAGGGGAAAAGAGATGGAAATCAAGATAGGCCAGGTGTGCTGGCTGGTAGGTCACAGCATGAACGGCGTAAGTTATTGGCATAGGAAATGAATGCTGAAGTTTCCACTTTGCCTCCATTCCTGGAGGACCGGCACAAGATCCGCTTGGCAGTCATCCATCGCCAGAAACAGGTCAGAAGGAACAACTGTGGGCATTCAGAGGGAAACCTTGGAGTAGTGCGTTTGGGAATGACTGTCTCCACCACAGCGTTAGATTCGGAGGCTGGAAAAGTTGCTGGAAAAGTCCAACGGACTGGATTCCATCTTGCTGGCTTCGGCTCTTTGAGCATCCTTGGGCAAGTCCTCCCTTAGGAAGTCTCTCTTCTCCACACCATCGGCACAAGCTGCTATTGTCCCTCATGGTGCTGCCCATCATTGCAACTGTGCTCGCTTGATAGAGTTAGAAAGGAAGACGTTTATGAGCATCTCTGCTACTGGAGTGAAAGGCAAGGGAACAGGCAGGTTGTCATGGAGAAAAGGAAGAGAAGCTCCCAGGAGAAACCTTGCCTGTGGACTTCTATAGGTATGTGGACCCTTGGTGGGTACCCAAGCATTCCTACCCTTGACACCAGTCCTTATGTGAATGTCCATATGCTCCATCCCAAAGAATGACCCATTAAAAGCATATATTCTAAAACTAAGCATGTAGATTCCACCCAGTGAGCCTTGCTTAGAAAGCAAGTAAACAAACTTGATTGTTGATTATGCATGGACAACCTTTTCCTCTCCTCTCCTCTCCTCTCCTCTCCTCTCCTCTCCTCCCTGATTTGGAAGATGCTCTTCAGGATTTCTGACCAAAAGAGGTTGTTTACTATCAGATCTTTTTAAAAAAAGCAAAATAAAAAAGAAGACCAGACCTTGGAAATGCCAAGTATTGAACTTAGAAACCTCTGCATGCTCTTTTTGGCACACCTTACTCTCTCACTACCGCTCCTAATTATATTTTCATTATAAGAGCTTTAAAAAATGGTTCCAATATTAATACTCAGAATTACTCATATGCATTTGGATCTGTTCATGGTTTCCCAATGTTTACAGTGTTTTCAGATATCCTGCTAGAATTGTAACCCAAAAGATCAGAGGAAAACCAGTTTTGGAGCAGACTGGAAATCCTCATCAGCTCTGAAGAACTAAGGAACTCAAGCTGTTTACAGTTTTTCAGGGTCTGGAATTCCCATCAGAAGTTCTTCTGACACCATTCCCCATCTCTAGGTAGCCTGGCATTTTCTACAGGAACCGTGAGCTCTGGTTCCTGTAGAGATGGGCTAAATTCATATGCTATGAAATAATAAGCTCCTCATATAGCCAAAGCAGTAATAAATAAATAAAAATAGAAGAAATGGCACCTGGGTTATTGGGTCCCCAAAATTAACAGAAGCTCCGTCTATTGACCCTCTTGGTGATGCCGCATTGTGCAGAAAAATGGAATGGCAGAAGATCATGCAAGTGGCTTTGGGTTCTCTGGGATATACCCTGATTGGAGTATACCCAGAGTATCAGGTCTCTGATTGGAACCCAACCTCTGGCTGAAGTTCTTTCCAAACCTTTTACCTGAGATAGTTGACCAGTGGTTTCAGAGACTCACCTGGCAAGTTCTACATGGAAAAGATCTAAAACTGTGAGCTCCTGTTGATCTTCAAAGCCCTGGTGCCCAAGTGATCAATCCATGTTTGCAAGAGGTCAGAAGATACAAGTTGCTTCTAAAGCGCCTCCTAAACTTTGTGGAACAGAAGTGCCTCAGCAACTACTTAAAAAAAACTTGCCTCTTTACAAAAGTTGATGCCATTAGTAGGAACCGACCGTTTCCACAGTGCCTCAGTGAGGCATCAGTGGAAAATTCTGGAAGGGTTAGAGTTGTGTTCCTTTAGATCATGATGCCTCAGAGATGTCCAGTCAATTTTGTTTGTGTTTGTTTCTGAGGTGGGAGGTGGCAATGGAAATTTTAATGACTTCCCTGAGGGGCTGACTCTGAGGAGAACCCCCCAAAGCTTCTGTCTTTGCTTATTTATGGCAGGACCCAGTTATCAGAGCCCTGGCTGTCCAATTAGCTTAACGACTAGAGACTCCTCAGCCGGTGTTGCATTATGCTGTCTCAGAGGTATGTAATCCCTTCTTAATGATATGGTACATTCCAAGCCCACGATATTAATTTCAAAGGGAAATGCCAGTAAGTGTGTGGCAGGGAACCGGCATTTGCTCTGCAGGCTCCAAGTCATTTAGTGGCAACATTTTGAATGCAAACTGTGTGGGGGAACCAACCCTCGTTCCTTTCTGTATGTAAGCCACTAGGCCAGCCCCTCACCTGCACACTCGACCCTCTGCCCTCTGTAACAAAACTCCCCGCTGCCAAAACAGTTTAATGTGCCACAGTTTTCAGGTATCCACTTCAGGACTTGTGCTTGGATCTGGATAGAAAGTGGATTCTCTGAGCAGAAAGAACACGATGCAGCTTGTAGCAGCAGCCCGACTCTCAGAAATTACTAAAGTCCTCTCCATCCCTCTCTGTCTTTCCCTTTCTCCCTCTCTCACACACACACACACACTCTGACACACCCAGAGGGACAAGGAAAGCTGCCCTTCCTTAATTCTGCATGATGGTCGGAGTGCTAGTAAAGAAGCGAGGTCAGAAAAATTGGCCATGCCTAACTCAAGCGTAACTCACAAGAGTTTTGCTTTGTTTCCTTTGAACAGAAATTTTAAAAGTAGTGCATACTGGGCCATAGTGTGGCCAGATGCCCTACTTTTCTGAGAGCTAGCAGAAGACATCCTCTATTTGAAAGCGTCCTCTGGGCAATAGGATTTTCCGATCCAGTCTGGTGTGGGGTCAAGAGGGTGCAAGGGCAGGAAGCAGAGCTTCTTGAAGGCACCCACCCAATGTTAGCCCCTGGTAGGGCAAACTGAGCAGGCCTCCTCTATTTCTATGTGGGTTACAGCAATTCTTTCCAAATTTGTACTTTGCGCATGAAAATGTTAGAGAAAGTGGTACCCTCTTTCATCCATTTATTTACTTATCTTGGTCCTACTAGGTCAGTGTTCTCCCTGTACTCTAAACTAAACTAGAATGTCTTTACCTACTGCAAGAAAGTAGTTAGATTCCACCTGCCCGCCCACCCACCCAACCTTGGCAAGGGATCCCAAGAGCCTGGGGGCAAGCACTGAGAAGGCCCCGCTGGAGTTTCCCCTAAATGTGCATCAGGTGATGGTCCTTCTGTATTTCTCCTTAAACATTTCTGAACACTCTTCAATGGCAGCCCCACAAGCACCAGAAGTCTCAAAGGCAACAGCGTTGCCCCCTCCTCCTGACCCTGACTGTCGCTTTGGTGTCTTTGTGGATTTCACACCAATCTCCCACCATTCTAAAAGGCTGAGCTATCTGCCCTAAGGTTTAATTAAGACGATGAGAGCTTCCAGCAAAAATAGGCTGACATCAGGGGTATGTTAGCCCCCTCCATTTTGCTTCTGCCCCAGGAATGTAACTCAGGAGGTCTCTCCGACATTGAATTCAGCCCTCAGGCTGAATGATTCAGGACATGTGTCATGGAGGCCAGATTCCGCATCTCTAAGGATGCGTGCAGTTGGCACCAGTTGCATCTGAGCAAAAGCGCACCAGTCTGTGGCTGAGGTGTAGCTGACTCACTGGGTGCACTCAGAGGGTGGCTCTTCAGGGTATATGTAACCCCATCTGCCTTTTGCCTGAATAGGAACCCCTCTGTCCTGCCTGGTTAAAGCTTCAGTATCCAATATTGTTGTGATCCTTCGGACTTATTTAATTTCTGTATGCCAGAAAGTATTTGTGGATGCCTGCCCCTTGAGGGGATTTTGATTAAAAGCATGTAAATTGTTCATTCCAGTAAGTTTTAAAAATAATAATCACTGATTTTTAAGCCAATTAAAAATTGTGCCCCGCTTTTTAAAAGCGGTTCGCCATGCAGCATGGAGTGGGGAGATTGCTATTCAAGAAGTAGAAGTCTGAGACCTCCTTGGGCTTAAAGAACTAGTTTCATCCCTCTTTGGAATCTGGCCAGAATCTTTGACTGATTGACATTATTACTGGTCTTGGGAGAACAAGAAACCAGGAATTTATAGCAGTACATTTTCCTTTTGATCTCTCTAACCCTCCCTTTTTTCCTATTTAGAATTAATTTATCTAAATATGCATGAGGGAGAGGTGGGAAGGATTTATTTGGAACTATATCAAATAATGAGATTAAAAATACAGTGGAGATCTTATAAATTCCATGTTGAGCTGCCATCATTTTTATTATGATTCCATCTTAATTTAATTTATTTAAATTAAATAAATAAATAAAATCTTGTTATGTGTCATGGGAGCTCACCTTACTTATATCAAGCTGAGTAGGCTATGCAACGGAGTACTAGTGCAGATATATAAATAAATTCGGAAGAACTTGAAGAGATTTCCTTCAACACATTTAGCACCATGGACTGTCAGGGGTCAAAACTGCTTCATTCCATGAATTTCTACTAGATCTGAAGCCTCCTACATAGTTCTTATCAGCACCTTGATTGTGCGGCGTTTCAGAAGTATGGACAACCTGCTTGCATGCAGCTCCCAGCCTCAGGTGGAAAGCAATATAATGCAAACTGAGGGCTTGCCTCTCTCCTATTCAATGCAATTCTAATCATCTGAGGATCGAACTCCTGAATTAGGTGGCTGTCTCACAGCGATCTCACCTACCTTGTACGAAGATCATTAACAGCCATGAAGCTGACATGAAACAGAGTCTGAAAACTACACAATCTTTTGCAGTTATCTAGACTTGTGGTCTTAAGTATATTCTAAGTGAAAAGACAAACAAGCCCCCCTCCCCCCAAATGAGCCAACTATTCCCTAAAGTTCAATAAATCCCTTACTCTTTTATGCTTCTCTTTTAAATGACTCAATCATATTTTTTCATAGTTCTTGAATTTTTATAGGCAACAATTTCATACGTGTATAAAGTGCTACACAAGTATCATTACCACCTTTATCCGCGACACTCCATGGAAGCATAAATTCAGCATTAACACGATGTGAAGGAAGAGCTGAACTGAATTTCAATAAAAGTCCCCTGTGACTTCACTGTTGGGTAACCAGACAGAATAAAAAATGAACAAAACATTCAGGTTGCTACAAAAAACCTTTACAAAAGAAAATAATAATATACAAGTTCCTTGTTTGTTTAGGTGACTAAATTTAGGGTGTGCTTTTTTCAAATAAAAGGCACAACATTAGGAAAGAATTTACATTAGGGAGTGAAACATGAGCATTAATAGATCACCTTTTTTCTTTTGAAAGGAAGACAGATCCATGCCAACAAATCTCTGATGTGTACTTTATGCAAAGAATCTGCTCTCCCTCACCCCCAGGACTTGTGCTTAGAAATATCTCTTCTGTATGACAGGCAGAAATTCAACAGGTTGTCCAAAAAGAGCAAAACTTCCATTTGCTTTTTTTAAAAAAATGCTAGATAATGTGCCTATGCCAAAAAATAGTGCAAGAACTTTTAGCAAATTAATGCAGAGTTGCATTGTAGGAGTGAGTTCTTGGATGCAAAGGTATGGAAGGATTAACAAGGATTGTAACATTCTGGAGGTCTTCAGCAGGGGGTTAATGGCCCAGGGAAAATGTGAGTTGCAGTCCAGTCCTCCAGTGCATCACCGCTTAACCTACCTTATAGGAAAACTGCAACCATGCAATAACGGGTTGAAGTAACCATCTAAGCAGCTCTGCACTCATAGAAGGCAGGATTAAAGGTCAGGTCAGGTCAGTAAAGAAGTAAATAGAATGTGAGAGTTGGGTCCATAGCGTACCTGTTTTATTTTATTTATTTATTTATTTATTTATTTATTTATTTATTTATTTAGAATGTTTGTAGGCCGTCCCATCGCATGAGCCTCGAGACGGCTTACATACAATAAATAAACATTATACAAACAGTGCAATTAAAATCCAGATTCACCCTGGCTGCAAATTAAGACCTATAGATGATATTAAAAATTATGAAAATATTGTTTAAATAAAAAGGTCTTAGCCTGGTGCTGAAAAAGAAATAACGACGGCACCAGGCGGACCTCTCTGGGGAGCGCATCCCATAGGTGGGGCGCCACCGCAGAGAAGGCCCTCCTCCAAGTCCTTAGCCTCCTAATAGAAATCAGCATGAATATCCAAGCATTAGCAAGTTCCTGTGATGTCCATGAGACTTAACCCAGGTGTTGGCTGTGCTGATTGGAAATTACTTGTAAACTTCCTAATTCTCAGATTAGAAGACGTTCCAAGTGTTCCAAGTTCCTGGAGTGTTCCAAAAGTCCTTGGCTTAAACCAGCTTTGCCAATCTGGTACTCTCCATGCTGCTAGAGAACAATGGGAGTTGTAGTCTAACACATGGAGAACTCCAGCTTGGTGAAGGCTGATTTCCATTATCAGAGTCATCCTCATAGCCACTCAGGGTTGTTATCCCCATCTGACCAGATGAGGGTTGAGATTGCAAGACAGGAGCTTGTGTGAAGCTGTGTGAAGATGCCACAATAGAGGGTGGAATTGGCAGCAAGGTCAGGCATGGCCAGATAACTGGCAGAGTCTTCTTCACAGGCAGAGAGCCAGCAAGCATACCAATGGTGAGGGAAAAGGATGGAGAAGAAAGGATGAGGACCAAAGCCTGCTGATGACCAGGGTGGCAAGAAGCTAGATCAGCCCATTGAGGGAGTCTCACCCAAGAATGCGCCAAACCTTGGAAATAGCACTGCCCATGGCATGGTTCCTTCCCATTCTCTCCCCTTCCTGTACAGATGTTGGATTCCTATTATTGGCAGCCTTGCCCTATTGAAAGAGCTACATTTTCAGAAGATCAAGCACACACCCTGGACTTACATAAGGAGGACAGGATTGGACCTTTCGCATCGCATCTGTGGTTGCTTCGCTTCTGCCATGTCAAGGAGCCTTTCTCTTCTGGAAGAAAAATGGATAAAGAAAAAATAAGGTGGCTTGGAAAGAAGGTTTCAGGGTCTTGCTGCATCGTTAATACAGTAAAGATTGGCAGTCTGCAAGGGGACCATCAACGATCAATGCCAAGAAGGTGACCTGCCATCAGCCTTCTGCAATACCAATCAATATATAATACTTCTTGCTATAGAGAAGGCCCTCTCTAGAGCTGATGCTTCATCTCAGTGGGTTTCATTGTGGGATAAATGTACTTTTAAATAAATAGCACCAGAATACCCTGGGTTAGTTTAAATTGCATCTATCTAACTCAAAGGTGAAAGCAGTTCCACTTGGGAGATTGTGCCCTTCCATCCCAAACAAGGAAGCCTGACCAAAAGAACAAGCATGAAATCAAACCAATCATCTCTAATCACTGCATAGTTACCGGCGTGCAAATTTGCATTGTTCTACATTCACGTGGTGATAACCCATTTTCTATTTGATAAAGGGTTGCTCATCATGAAATCGCAAACCCTCATGATTTCTTGCATAGAGAACAGAAAACTGGCACAGAGCACTGATTTGTTTGTCTGCAATTTTGATCCGAGAAGGCACTTAACAAGCGTTCGGTGTGAAGAAGGTGCATTTTCACAAAATGCTGTTTAATGGTCAACAAAACCCATTCTGTGCAGAAAATATGAAAAAAGGCTCTTCCCTCCCCGATACATCACACATATTTTCTACTTAGTTTGCATTAGATCAGATTTGTGGGAAATGATTGCTACCTTATTTCGAAGGGAAAACAATAATGCAGCCCTATCAGCATGTATTGGTTTTGTCTGTTGGCTGATAAGCAGCATTGATTATCTGTGGATCAATTGGATCAGGAACACTTGATTTGCTATCTTGCACCCTGCACGGGATTTCATGAAGGGGATGCAGCTTTGTTTACGTAGATGGGCACTCCAGTCAGCAAAGAAAACACTTGAACATTCAGTGTGTTAAGGGAGGGTGCCTGTCCATTAGCTTCAAGATTAGGGGCTATCCCACATAAAAAGCAGCAGGGCTCAAAGGCAGCTCTGATTTAACAGGAATGTGGCATGCACTCTCAAACAGAACTCAGCTTTCTCCAATCCTGAGAGAAGAAAAATAAATGTTTACTAGCAAAGTGGTGTCTTTGTAATTCCCATAAAACTATCCTTAGCAGCATGACGGAGGGAAAATGCAAAGCTTACCTGAAAGCAAATGTGTGAGGCATTCGTGGGATGCTCTGACAGACAGGGAAAGAAAACTTAATTAAATCCAAGAGAGGATTGTGGGGGAAAAGCAATTAGCAGCTATTTGGGGACACAAAACATAAATAAATCTGCCATAAAATATTCATTTTCTGATATGGGGTGAGTTTTGAATATTTTATTGCGTTTCCTCTGTCCCTAGTGCATTTATGAGGAGAGAGGCTACACTTCAAAGGGTGTGAGGCCTTACTGGTATTCTGGATCTCTTGCTTGTTGGGTTCTTTCTTACATACTATCCCTGTCTTGTATACCATGTTAGCTCCAAATATTTGTCTTGTGAAAACCTGAAATCTTGAAATGCAGTTGGTCCAGTCTTCTACTTGAGATCAGCTCTTTTGGTTGCTGTGTTGACCTAGGCTGTATGCATCTCAAAGTTCTCATCAAACTAGGCCCTTCAGGTTCTGTCTTCCCAAAATCTCACCTCAATATTCCATGGTTTAAAATGGAGACATACCTCACACAAGGAAATCAGTGTCCTTGGCTCCAGTTACATGTTTGAGCTCTTCCTCCTTTTCCTTCTCCCTCCAGGATTCTAGATCATGTGGGCCTGAGCCCCACAATGGGCTAGATAGAGTGTTGCTCTTATTTGGATTTCTATGACATTTTCTTTGTCTTTCTTAAAATTGCCTTGGTTTAGCCTACAGGTTTGAGATTCTGCACCCTGGTTTACCCTGTTGTCCACATTATGTCATAACTTGATAAGGGTTGGTGGTGCCTCTCCTTCCAGCTTGCACATGTGAACTCTGACTGGCTATGTGTACCAGCTCATGGTGAAATTCCATAGTGGGGACTTGTAGTCCCAAACATCTGGAGAACATTGAGTCACCTACCCCTGAAAATGCATAATTCCTGTTGATTTCATGGAAAGTTTAAACAGGGACGTAGCTGGATACTGAACTGGACCCTTGATCATCTAGGCTAGTATTGTCAACACTGACTGGCAGCAGCTGTCTGAGGTTTCCTTACCCCTACTGGGGATTGGACTTGAGGTCTTCCACATTAAAAGCAGGTTTTTTCCTAATAAGCAGAGGCTCCTTTCCTGGCACATCTTGCTTTCTCAGCACTTCTCCTAACAATGCTCATATCATATTAAAGTTCATATTATCAAGAGCCCTTTTTTGCGTGGTGCAAGTACCAATGCTCAGAATAACTCCCTGAAAGTGAGTCCATTCACAGTTGCCCAGTGGTTTCAATGGCTTCAGATTTCCTGCTAGAGTTACAACCCAAGAGATCAGTGAAGGGCCAGTTCTACAGCACCCTGGCAAACCTCAGCAGAACGAAGAAACTCGGGCTGTCTAAGTTTTGCAGTGCCTGGAATTCTCATCAGGAGTTATTCCGATGCTGTTCCCATCTCCGTGTAACCTTGGAGCATCTCTTTAAAATTCCAGATAGGAAGCCTCATGTTTTCTGTGTCTCTTTACTCCCCCTGTGATGAAAGCAGGGGGTGGGGGGGATAAAAAGAATGAAAGGCTCATAATGGTGCGCTCATATCCCTTTAGTTCGTTAAGTGTCCAAGGATTCTAACACAGCTTCAGAAAAAGCGCATGTTGAAATGAGCATTATGAACCCTGAAGAGGCTTTGAAAAATATCAAATTAAGATGTGACGGATGGATTTTCTTAAATAACGTAGATGTGTAATACCTTCACTGGATCCTTATTTCTGCAATCAGATATCCGTTTTTACAAAAAGAGAAAAATCTGCCAAGCAACTGATTAATCAGGAAAACTTGGCATGTGTACACCTGTGTGTTTTATTTTCTCTCTCTCTCTCTCTCTCTCTCTCTCTCTCTCTCTCTCTCTCTCTCTTTCCTAATCTCTCTCTCTCTCCATGAGTGTGACTATGTGTATGTGTGTTAAGCATCCTGATGGATATAAAAAGATCTCGGTGCCAATACATCACCATACCATAAAACAATACATTATACATTCTCATTAGGAATGCCAGTGAAGTTCTCCAAGCTCAGACTTGGATTCAAACTTTGGGGCTCATTAAACACACCTCAAAGGAGAGGCAAGCTTTACAGGCCCCCAAATCATTCTCCAGCTTTTAAACTCTGAGCTGGGAAAAACAAAGCCTAGCTTGTCTCCCCTTCTTCCCGTTGCCCTGAAATGACGATGGCAACTGCCCTTGGGACAATGCACCTGTGGCATTTCATCCTGGAACCCTCAACAAATTTATTAGGGCAAGACAGTCATCTCTCATCCCACCCTTTTATCATACAAGTGCCACCACTGCCTTTCCTCCAATAGGTATGCAGTGCTGAAAGAGAAGGGAGAGCTGGGGATGCTCAAGGAGAACCCACACCTTGAAAACATCCGATTGCACAGAAAATGAGCCTGATGGTTCTGATTTTTTAAATAACAACCCTGCTCATTTACAAAGCAACCTGAAGTGAACTCTCGTAACATCCATGATCTTTATGGGGAGCCTCGGTAGGCATACATTCATGGTATTAAAACTTGAACCCACCATTGGTCCAGTACTTGAAAGTCAGCAGAAGGGGATGAAGCTTGCACCCTGGGGCAGGGAAACCTGAGGTTCTTGGCCTAATTTCATGGCATCCCTTTCCTAATTTCAAAAGCCCTCTGCAATTAATTATTTCAGACTTCTGCCAGGAGCAACCTGTCCCTCCCCCAGCAGCCCACTGTATGGTAGAGAAAGAAAGAAGAGAGAGAAAGGCTAAAGAGGGAAGGAGAGAAGGGATGCAGGAAAGAGAAAGGAAAGGGGAAAGAGGAAAAGAAAGAGAGAAGGACTACAGAAAAAGAGAAAGGGCTGTCAGAAAGAAAGAAGGAAGGAGAGAGGGAGAGGAAGAGAGAAAGAAACAGGTGGTTCCATCCAGTGTCACAATGCAACCCTCAAAATATTATCTCCCTTTTTATTATTCCACATCCCTTTTTCTCCCCCCAACATGCTATGTTCTTTTTCTTTGAAGGAATGCTGTCTTCAGCAGAGAAATTGTCCGTCCCCTGCTGTTCGCCATGAGCACTAAAAAGTTCTACTGGCACCCATGGGAAGAACAGTTCAGCCGACTCTCTCCGGCCCAAGTCTCAGTGTGTGCTTGCTCATTTGTCTGGGTAACTTGGAGGCATGAGCAGGAGAGGCATCCAAAAGAAAAGGAGCCATAGCCATGATGCCCTCATACAAATTCACAGTGTGACCATGCTTGGAAAACCATGCACAGCATCCTGTGCACTGAACCCAACAACAGATATTGTGCTGCTGGAAGAAGTGCAGAAAAGGGCAATCAGAACGATCCATGGATTGGAGCAATTCCCCTGTGAGGAAGGGTTACAACGTCTGGGGCTGCTCAGCTTAGAAAAATGGTGAGCCAGGCAAGACATGTTGGAGGCGGGCGGATTTCTGCAATGCTGTGGAGAACATGGTTCCGAGAGACAACCCGAATACTAGAACCTGGAGTCATCCCACGAAGCTGAATGGCAGGAAACTCAGGACCGATCAAAGGAAGTCCTTTTCCACAGAGGACAATTGTTAGCTGGTGGGATTTGCTACCACAGTCGGTCATGATGGCCCCATTCTCAATGGGATTAGACAATCCATGGAGAAGGCGGCTATGAATGGCTGCTCCGCCTGAGGACCTCATCCTGCACCCAGTGTCATAGGCAGTGTGCTTATGGAAACCAGTTTCTGTGAAACATGGGCAGGAGTAAGCTATTGTACTCATGCCCAGTGGTTGTGTTGCTCCACAGGAGGGCGACCAGCGTTAGGGTGAAGAGCATGGGCCATCGCCTGACCCAGCAAGGTTCTGATCTCCCAGTAGATTTCTGATTGCTTTTGCCTTGCCTCAAATTTGCAGCACACGCTCCGTGAGCAAGGGCAGGACACCTTGTGGGGAGAAAAAGTGCAGCCAACAAGCTTACAGGCACTCAACCGACTGAGGTTCCTGCTGTCGTTCTAAACTGACATTTTAAGTAATGCTTATCCAAATGGCCTGATGGTTTTCTGGGCCCTTCCAACTCCATGATTGCATGAAATGGCTGTGCCTACCCAAATATCTAAAGAGGGGATAGAAACCATTGTCCCAGCAGCCCAGGGCCCTGCAAAAATCAGAACAACCCCCTGCAAGGTGCATACAAATATGCACGGGTGGCCTTGCCTTGCATGTGAAAACTGCAAGCAGATGGTTGTCTGATGGTTGGAAGGTGTTTGCGGTTTCCTCACCCTAAAATCCTCTCCCCAGGCTTACTTACTGGCACTAAGAACTTCGAGCTAAGATGTGTTTTTCTGACCCCACTTGTCTTTTGCCCCACTCAGTTTTGCGTTTGATCCCATGCACCACTGGAAGCTCACCCTGGACGCTTCAAAATTTAATTTGGCCCTCATTCTGTAACAGGTTCAACACCACGGTGCTGGGGGCAGTGTGAGGTTAAGGATTAAAAGTCTACCTATAGCGTATTTGTTATTTGCATGAATCAGTTGCAGAGGAGAATGGTTAGAAGCCTGAGAACATAGACCAACATTTCTGAAAAATTCAGAACTGGTCCTCTGGGCTAAATTAAAGGGAAACAATGTGATCGTGGCATATTTGCTGATCCTTTCCCTTAATTATAGCTTTAAAGAACTACTACTTCAGTTCCAAAATCATAAACGTTTGCATGTATCTGGAAATGTTTAGCTGGGGGAGTGATGTTATCACTGAGACATCTACTCATGTTCTCACAAAGATGCAGTATGTGTTTCAAAGAGCCTTTTCTAGACCGTACAATTTTACATGACAAAGGCGGGAGGGAACGCGACATGTTGAAAAGTGGGATGCAATTCTGCACACATGTACCCCAGTGTAACCCCACTGCAGTGACGGATGCCTCCTGAAAGATTTCTTGATAAGCTCTTAGCTTAAACCAACGTTTGTCATTTTCACCGTGGCTTGTTTTATTTCATTGGATTTTGTTATGCTTAAAATGACTGACGGTGAAGCATTGCTTAAAATCATGGCCAAGTTGTAACAGTTCATTTTCTTGAAAAACTTCATTAAACTATAATGCTGTGCTGTTTTAGCAAATCCAACTGTGTTTGCTTTGCTTTCAGTTCGGCTGTATTCACAGCAGGGCAGGTCCCCCCTCCCTTTTCTTTTACGTTTAAAGAGCTTCCCTTGATGCAACATTCTGTCACAGATCTTAACTCAAAATCATTTATTTAACATCTGCTCTGCAATCATTTCTTGAAGATTTACTTCCTTGAAAACACAACTGGGACACTTGATCCTCCCTTGTTTTCAATCTCTGATATCCTTAAAAAATAATAGTAAAAGACGTTATGAGCAGCGAAGAAAAAGAAAGTCAAGCTGACACCAATAAATTGTAATGACTCATTTCTTTTGCATTATTCCTGCTTGGGTAATTTCTGGGAGGAGGTGAACTGCAGAGACGCTCAGAGGCAGCCTGGTAGAATTACAGGAAAAATCTGTTCCAATATCCAGCAAAAGCATCTATCTGAGTGCGAAACTTAGTAGAAGAACTGTTTGAACGAAGATAGACAGCAATGTGTAGGGCCTGGGATGCTCTGCTTTTGTCATGTTAGCAGTTTGGCACCTTAAAAAACGTTCTCCATTTTGCTTTTCATAAGAAATCGGTTAGTGGATCAAAAGAGCACTGTCTGCTTCCAAAAATGATTAATCAAGTGTCTCTAAAGAGGACCTGTAAACAGGACATAGAGGCCAAGGTCCTTTTCCACTATTTAAGCTTTTACTGAATATTACTGGATGGACACTCTATTTAGCCATCCAGATTTGGTTTCATCACCCTTTAAAGACAGCAAAGACGGGATAGGTGGAAAGGAAGGCACAGTCTACTTGCAGATCTCCAAAGGTTTCTAATTCCCCAATCTTTTAGTAGTAAGTCCATTTTCAAGGGGGCAATCTCTGGCATGACTGGATTTGGGCTAATTTCTTACCGCTCAGCTTCAGTATTCCACATCTGTCCAATGGCAGTACTAATGGAACAGATATTTGGACCAGATGCATATTTGGTTCCAGACTGTTGTGTCAGGACTAGGGTTGCTATGATCTTCTTGGGAACTGGTGCTCTTCCCTTTGTCAGACTTCTCACACTCAACCCTTGCTTAGGAAGTGAACCAAGCAGAGAGGAAGTCTGAATCCTCACACAACTGTGGTTGCACACTTACTTCTAAAGGACAAACGGCAGCCTTGGGTCCACAGCATTCAGGTGGACTTGATTCCTTGGGGGAACCTGCAGAAACTGTCAAGACGCTCACATCACATCAGACTCATGGCCATGAGAAATTGGGCCTGAGCCTGGAGAGATGAGCCCAGGAGATCTGGTGGATTTGTATCCACCCCCAAAGCAGATCCTAACACATCTCTAGTCAGAACAACCCTGGGTTCAGCATGGGTTGCCCTCTGTTGGAAACTTCATCTGGTCCAGAATGCTACAACCATTCTGTCTGTTGCAGGCTTCAGGAGCATTCAGTATGTTTGCTACAAAAGTTTCACCAGCACCACTCAGTTTCCAGGAAAAAAGATCAAAGTTCTGGTCATGCCTCATAAAGGCCTAAGTCGCTTGGGACCAAGCTACCTGCAAGGCCACACTCTCACATAAATGTTGGTTCAGGTCTGAAGACGTCCTTCTCCCTATTCCAGCACCACCATGTCATGCTTGAGGACATGCAAGGAAGGGCCTTCTCAAAAGCTGTCCCAGACTCTGGAAAGTCCGGCCAATGGACCCTGTTGAGTATATCTGGGTTGTCCTTCCACTTAGCTGGCAAAGTCACTTTTCAATTCAGGCAGGCCTTGGATGTGCAAGCTGGCCTGAAGCTAAAGTGTTGCAGGTTTTTTGTTTGTTTTGTTTTTAAATGGGCTGGTGCTCTTTATTTCTTTCATTCTTGTGCCTTTAATTGTGCTTTGAATTAATTTGTTTGCACAAGAACTTTAATTAAATTTTTTGTTTCTGTCTAGTTTTATAATTGGTAGCTGCCTTAAACACCATTTTTTGGCAAGAAGGCAAGCTATAAATCAAATAAATAAATCCTGAGTGAAGGATGACATTCTTACATTTCTTCTGAAGTTACTACCAATGAATTGCATTTCTTGGTTATATTTAGAACAGACCTACTGGAAATATGACAGAGTTAGTCATAGGCAGGAGAGATCCATTGGAAGAGAGTTGCGGTTTATTTTCCTGCTTGTAATAGGCAGCTCTCACTGATGCATTTATTTTCCGCTGGGCACATTTACATGCGCAGAGACCGTGTGTGTGTGTGTGTGTGTGTGTGTGTGTGTGTGTGTGTGTGTGTGTGTTTTTCCAGGGGGAGAGTAACATGCAGGCCTTGGACAGTGGCCAGGCATCCACTTTTTCTCTTTGCTAAAGGAAAGCCAGAAAATCCAAATCAATAATTCCATTACATCTACAACATTCCTTATTTAGGTGGGTTTTCCAGTTAGCAGTATAATCCTATACCTGTCTATTTGGAAGTAAGTCTTTCTGACTTCCATGGGGCTTTTCTCTAGAAGCTAAGTTTGTATCAACATCTTACTCTAATTCAAGCAAGAATTTAAGCTTATTAAAGTGGTCTCACTCCATCTGCCTCTAAGTCAGGGCTGACAGATCCCAGGATCTGTTATCCATTAGCACCTAAAATATTGGGGACACCTGAGAAGGAAGTGACTCCTCTTTTCAATGTGACACCTCTGAGTTTTACCTAAGAATAACATTTATACCGTCGCTGTTTGGTAAATAACCTGAAGCAGTGAGAGAATCTTATTTCTGGTTTTCTCTTTGCTCTACAGTGCTGGAAGGCAGAGATGCAAGAAATCTAGGAGTTTTTTCTCCCAGAAAAAAGCGTTTGTCCAAACCCCATTTAAAGATATTCAATTAGAAGGGACACAGAGGTATCATGCGCAAGAAGATCTCTACGCCTCCATTACCATACAGCGATCTTCTCTAGCCAGCTGACAGAATATGTTATGTGCACCCGTAAATATATTTCTGCATGGCAGGAGATGGCTCGTGCTATGAATATTTATCCTACATATCTCATTATAGTGAAATGTTCAAGCCAAGTGAACTGATTGTCAATTATATGAATGGTGTGTTTTTTGTTACCATGTTTTTTTGTTTCCTTTTTTAACAGCTGTATAAACCCCCCAAATCATCTTTTCAGTTGATTTCATGTTCTGGGAAACTAAGGGAAACTAAAGCTGAAATCAGTGGTGAAGGGGTTGGAAATTTACAGCAGCTACAGTGAAATGCCAAATTCAGGGCAATCCCACCTCAACCCATGGCTGTAGCCTATGCTGGGAAGATGCCTCCAATGGCTGGTTCAGTGTCTTTCATCCTTTAGGTCCAGCCCAGCGTGGCACATGGAGGCAATTAGGATGGTTCCTGAAGGGCCCTAGCAGGTGTGGGGTGATGAAGGGGCTCATGGAAGGGTCCATGACATGCACATTCATACCAGGACGGACTGAAGTGTAGTGGAGCTATAAGGGCTGAAGAAGCCTTGGGGCATTTTGATTAGCATGGACTTGACATCATCCGCCACCCACTTCAGCCCTGCTTGTCACTCTGGGCTGAGACTGCATGACATCAGGCCACCCCAAAGATGACATCCGTCCCTGCTAATCAGAAGGTCCCACAGCGTCAGCCCTGTGAAGCCTAGCTCCACTATACTTCTGTCCATGCTGGGATGCAGACTTCCACTGCCTTGAATGGGAGTTTTCCTTCCTTTCATCAGGCATGGAAACAGCTGGGTGGGGCAATCCAGATTGGAAGCACAGGAGTAGGTCTTGCCCAAAAGCAGCAACTGTCCTGAAAGAAAAGTGTGTTGCATCATGCATGTCAGATGGTGATCTTCAACACGGGAGGTTGTGTTCTGCTCAGCTGTGGATGGCAGGCTGTCCAAGCATTTGCAGGGCTCTTTCAGACTATGTACACCCTCCAGCACTCTTACGTGACAAAAGGAATTCAAATTTGTGAGACCTTTATTTGGCTCTGCAACCTCTCAGCTGATCCCAGCCAGGAATGTGCTTCTTTCCTAAGAACGTAAGTCAGACCAAACGTCCATCTAGGCCAGCGTGCTGTGGACACAGTGGCCAAGCAGCTGCCCCAGGAAGGAAGCCTTGCATGCAGGAGCATCTTCCAACTCACAATCCCCGGTGATCGCCCACACATCCTGCCTCTGGTACTGAAAGCAGCATATAACCATCAGGACTAGTAACCCTAGGAGGCCTCCTCCTCCATCAATTGTCCTTTAAAGCCACCCAAGTTGACATCTATCACCACAAGCTGCAGTAGCAAATTCCACAATGGACTAATGCACTGTGTGAGAAAGCTCCTGGTTTCTTCTGTCCAAGATCTCCCTCCAGTCCAATTCATTGGAGGATCTTTGGGGACTAGGGCTTCGAGAGAAGATCAGCTCCCCATCCACTTCTCCACACCATGTGTGCCGTCACCACCACCGCTGCCGCCACTTGATGCTTCTGCCCCATCCGAGCAGCTTTGGGCCATCTCCTGAGAAAAGAAGGAACAGGGGAGGAAAGGTGTGTGTGAGAGAGAGGGAGCGAGGAGCCGAGCTCCAGGGAGAAACTCCCCTCGAGCTACAATGGCTCTGCCAAGTTCAAAAGGTGAAATAAATGAATCTTTACACATTATAAGAACAAAATCAACATTCTTCAGTGGCATAAAGTGCCTGGGAAAAACAGCACGTAAAAGCAGGTGTGAGGTGCTTCTTGTCAACTCGCGACTGCTGATAAGCTCCCCATGCCTGGTTCTGCTTCATTTCAAACAGAAGGGGTGGGGGAAGCGAGCGGGAGAAAGAGCAAGAGAGGAGGAGGAGGAGGAGGAGGAGGAGAAGCCGGAGCAGAAATAATTGCTGGAGCTCCGAGTTAGCCGAGAAAGCCTGCGGGCGAAGATCAGTGCGAGAGATTTCATCCTCTTCCTTTTATTTCTATAACCTTAAACGTTCTGCTATTATAAAAGTCATCCTGTCAGCTTTCCCTCGAGCCTCGGCAGCGGCCCCGTTTTCAAATTGTATCAATCGGTAAAGTGCTAGGCTGAACTATTTTCATCTTGATTTAAGGGCTGAAGCTTTAAAGACGACTCAGAACAACTGTGTGTATCCGCAGCTCCTGGTGACCTGCTTGAGCAAACGATGGACCCACAGTGGCCTATCTCAGGAGTGTGTTCTTACGAGCCGGCAACCCGAAGGAAAGCCCTGCTGGATTGATCAAAACCTTGCCATGTCCATCAACCTTTCCCCCACAGTGGCCCACAGAAGCCTGTAGACACGAGCGCGCACATCCTATCTGCTGTCATTCCTCAGCTGAGCGTCACTGTCCCTGCTACTGGAGGTGGCATCCGAAGACAGTCCTCTATTTGAAGAGGACTGTCAAAGGGCTGTCCAAGTCCAAAGGGCTGTCCAAGTCCAGTATATAGAGGAAGGATCACCAGAAGAACAAGTTGGCCTTGAATTCCCCCCATCAACTCAGCGGTGGCGCCCCGACTTTGGAGCATGCTCCCCGGGGAGGTTCTCCTGATGCCGTCACTTTATTCTTCTCGGCGTCGGGCAAAAGTCTTTCATTTCCCCAATATTTTAACATTTAATTGGTTTTATCTTTGATTTTATCTTTAATGGCCAGATGTAGCATGTTGTTTATTGGTATGTTGTTTTGTTTTTGTTTTTTGTAAATTGTCCAGAGTCTGGTATTGGACGGCACATAAAAACTTTAAATAAATAAATAAGCTAAAACCCAGTGTGAATGGTAGGCTGCCTGAGATATTCAGGTTGCCTGGTAGCTGGTTTTCCACACTGCAGTGATACGTATCCAGAGTCAGTTGAAGGTTTTTGTGGGCATTTGTCCAAGGCATTTGGACAAATGCCCACAAGGTTTTTATGGGCATTTGTCCATCTTCAGTGAGGCCACCTCACCAGGTTTCTATTGTTCCTCCTCTTACCACCAGGATCTGAACCAAAGGGGAGGAAAGCAAGCAAGCATATGGGAGTGGAGAAGGCCAGCAACTCCAGGAGGTTCCTACCAGTATGTGGCCGTTGGAAGGTGCGTGGCCATGCCTAGTCTACAGGCACTGGACATATGTATATATTCCTAAATTTGCATACATATAACATATGCCCACTGACTGCAAATGCAAATGTATATCAAGTGCCAGGGTCCACTTGATGGGTGTACTCTCCAAGAATTTGGCCAATTCTATCAAAAAGCCATCTTGAATTGGCAGCCAGCAGCACATCCCATGACAAGAAATTTCCACAGGAAACCCCAGAGAAGACCAATGATTTCGCAAAGCACATCTTCAGGTGCATCATCAAGCTTTCAACATTATTGGTTTCTTAAGATGAGCAACCAAAATGAAGCAAACTGCAGAACTTTAGTTCACTTCTGTTGGTATCCATTTCTTTGTGTTGAACTCAAATTATTAGCCACTTGGGAAAAGGTGTTTTAAACAGTGCCATGGAAGGCTGAGTAATAAATTTTTGAAATATTTTTGAAACCTCTTTTTTTCTTTGCAGATGTTGTTGAGACTTCCTGAAGCCTTCATATGCAAGAAATACTTGTTTATTTTTTAAGTTAAGGTGGAAGCAATCCTATGAATGCCCATGGCAGATGCAGCTAAGCCTTTAATGGACACCCCATGACAGGCACAAGGTACAACCATGCCATTCTCCACCACCACCAGAATCCACACCCTGCATTTCCTCTAGATGATTATTTAGAGCCATCTAGATGTGGACATTAAGGGGCATGTCCCACCATGGTTGCCGTTTTGTGGGAGTGAGTACCATTCTCTCCAAATTCCAAGGGTTCCCACTGAGCTCCAAAGGTTGGATGCCCTTGCATCAGGATCTTGGTGACATGGGATGAACATTATTTTATCACGTGGAGCACTAATCTCAAAACTCCTCACTGAAAAACTCAGCTTTGGCTGAATCTCTGTTGACCTTCTGAAGGATGATGAAAGAGATCTTTCAGAAGGTATTCTGAGCTGATTGATGCTAGAAAAAGGGAGAAGATGGTGTTCTGTTTTATAATAGATTTACTTGTCCATTGTCATTGCATTGTTTTCTACATTTCACCTATTGTAAAATCTTTGCACTGGCTGCCAATGCATTTCTGGACACAGTACAAGTTCTTGGTAATTAACTTCCAAGCCCTTCATGGCTTGGGTCCAAAAGACCTTCAGGAGCACCTTTGCCATACATTCCACCTTGCCTGCAAAGGTTCTCTGGGAATAAATTTCTGAAGTCTACTTCTGTAAGATTGATGTCAGCTCCCCAGAGGACTTCCTCCATGATTGTCCCTACACTCCAGAAGGGTCTCCCAGGAGAAATGCATCCAATTTTCCAAATTCTTTCCTTTATGAGGGAGTTAAATATCTCTTCCTACAGCCCTTCCCAGATTTGTTCTCATGACTGTTTTATTTAATATGTTACCTTAGTCAATATTACTCATTGTTGGTGTTAATTTCTTGTAGACTGCCCAGAGTCTATGGGAATGAGGTGGTATATAAATATTTAGATAGATAGATAGATAGATAGATAGATAGATAGATAGATCTGGGCTATACTTATTAGATAACTCACCCTGGAGCTAAGTGTGCAAGAACACTAGTTATAAAATAAATATTTGAGGAGGCAAAAATAGGACCCAGTCCTGCAAGTCTGGTCCAATAATTCCAGTTAATCCAAAGCTGACCTGGAAATGGGAAAAGAGGTGCAGGAAAAGATTGACTCAAATCTCAGTTCCTGGATGCCTTGCAGGAAGCAGGTTTTGCTCCCCAAGGGTTTCTTGGAATTCATTCCTTTCTTTGCTCTGAAACAGAAATGATTATTGAATCAGGGCACCAAAGCGGATCTCAGAGCATATTTTATGTGCATCTGGGTGAGCCTCTACATCCAGTTTTTTTATGTCAAGGCAAGGCATGCATTTGCAACATGGGTGCCATGGATGTGGGCATAAATGTTGCAAAACTCGGGTGAATTGCCAGAAAAAAAGCCATCTAAGTGGTCTAAATGTTACACACACAACCACTGACTTTAAAACGACTGTCAGGAGCTCTCACATGTAATTGGGGCATGGGTGTGCGTGTGTGTGTGTAGTCGAAACCATAAATGCTAGCCTTGTTTATTTTGGAGGTGGGGGGGGGGTGTGTGGAGAGAAGGTAGTGTTGAAAATGTTGACAGCTTTGACAGAAACTGTCTTCATTGACAAACTGTGTTTTGAAGTTCTTTTGCAAATAAATGGACTAGAAGAACAGGCCTGGCTTGGATGGGAGTCAGAGATGCAGAACTTCAAATGCAAACATTATGAAAAAAAAGCCCAAGCAACATCTGCAAACAGTAAGTACTTATTTATATTTTATGGAGTGTGTGCTTGGGATTTTGACAGGTTTTGTTTTTTAAAAAGAGAGAGAGCGGGAGTGGGGGAGACAGAAAGAGAGAGAGCTTATATTGGACTCAGACAAAGGGGCAAATGTCCCTTTCTAAAAAGGCATTATGCCACTGAATAGTAGTTGAAGTTGTCTGTCCAAGCCTCAGGTAAGAGAGGGTGACCCCCCTCCTAACCTGGCCTAACAAAACACATATGCAGTGCTTGCAAGAGAACCATTTACTGCTCGCTTCTCAAGGTCAGAACACGGCTGACATGCAAGGGGTAGAATTCTGCAAGCCTTCCCCCCCTTGGCTGCCAGAAGCGCCTTTGAACTTTTCCCTTTTGAACAAATAGGAAACGAAACTGTGAGGAAACAAGTGCCTGGAATCACAGAGAGGAGAAATGCACACAAAGAGAGAGAGAGATTTCGAAAAAAAGAAAATAATCCAACTTTCAAGCCAACAACAACAAGAAGAAAAGGCATCACGTTTAATTTGTGGCTTTAAAATTACCTCTTGTGGAGCTTGAAATGCTTAAAGCCTCACGAATGTGCACACACTTCTGCACAGGTTTGCAATTTATTTTATTTTTTATTTATCCTTTTAAAATCTGCCCTTCTTTCTAACGAACAAGCAAGACCAGTTGGCAGGTAACACGGTGCCGTGTGCTATGAAATATTTAGTAAGGCGATAGTGACTCCCTGGGCAGCATAAGAAAACCACAATTATAGTCAGTGGAAAAGTCAGGAACAAACGGTGGAAATGTGTGCATGTTAGGAGGGGTGGAGAGAGAGAATACAAAGAGAGATAAAGGCGAGTCTTTCATCAGATCTTCCTGACCAATAAGACACCCACGTCTGATCCATACATTTGGCGGGCAGGAACAGAAACATCCAAGTGTGGCAGGTACCCAAAAGCCAATATTTTCATCAAGGAATCTTCTCTATCATTTTTGATTATACTGTTACAGAATTTGCCTCACAGCACAATTTGGAAGAAACTTTTAGTTCTAAAATTATACATCTGGGTTTCAGCAAGGAAGAAGGCATGCTTGTGTGGAATGTGTAATACAAGAACTCTGCAAACTCTCACACACGGCTACTATCATGGAAGGAGAGGGACCCCTTGATGGAAACGAATCCTTCGCCAGGCCTCTCATAGTCCCTTTGCTAAAGCAGACAGAACTGCACACAACTTCTGGGTCCCTTCGATGGGAAGGAGCATTCGCCACCGAGGAGGGCAAATGCAGACATCTCTGCATTTTACCTGCTCTAATATTTTGCTTTTTCCCTAATCCCCCACAAAGGACCCTCAGATTTGCTCACAAAAAGGAGAGTGACTCTTCCCACTCTCTCAGCATGTCCACAAACTGTGCATTCACCTGGTCCAAGTGCCCCCATTTGTTTTTCCCATCATCCCAAACAAGACATTTATTGCCATGTCTTGGCAAGCATGAAACAGAGCCATAATCCTTTCCCTTCCGCCCGCAAGCAGAAAAAGACTCTTTAAGGCAAATCGAATATGTTAGTGGTATTGAAATTCTCCTCTAGCACCCTAATATCCCAAAGCGTGAGCACCCAGGCATTAATGTTTTAAGCCACAATTGAGGGCACTCTGAGAGGCCGTACGACTCTGAAAATTAGCACTCAGGGCAAAACTGCTCTCTGGATGGAGCAGAGAAGGGCTGGGAACTGTCCACATCAATTGGTCCGAGCAAGGAAAAATAGACTTCTTCTGGCTTGTAGCAACAAGGAAGTTTCCCCACAGTGGCTATTTTTGTCTCAGTGGATGCAAAGAAACACCAAAAATACTTTGATTTATACACAAGACAGGGGCGCAGGGCATTGTCTGCATGAGCATGATGCAGCCACCTTGCCGAAGGATGAGTCCGATTGGTGTTTGTATGAGAGATCACGCTAGTCCTCAAGAATGCTGCCCCAACTCAGTGGAGGAATGAAAGGTGAAGGGATACAGTATATCCCCTTAAGATCTGGGGCTGAGGTCCTTCTTTATTTATTTATTTAAAACATTTCTATGCTGCCCCATTCGCCGAAGCCTCGGGGTGGCTCACAACATAAACTAAAATATAATACATTAAAAATATAAAACAAATTAACAATATAAAATAAGTCGCCCTGGCCAGATAAAATAAGCAAATAATATTAACAATTAAAATGACGCTTAAATAAAAAGGTCTTCGCCTGGCGCCGAAAAACAAATAACGACAGCGCCAGGCGGACCTCTCTGGGGAGCGCATTCCATAGATTGGGCACCACCGCAGAGAAAGCCCTCCTCTGAGTACTTACTCTCCTAATTTCTTTCACAGAGGGTTCCCGGAGAAGGGCCTCTCCCGCAGATCTTTAGGGGCTCTCCTTGAAGGAGATTAGGAGAGTGGCTACCCAGAGAAGGGCCTTCTCTGTGGTGGCACCCCAGTTATAGGAATATGCTTCCCAGAGAGGTTCACCTGGTGCTGACACTTCATTTTTTTCAGCACCAGGCCAAACCTCTTTATTTTCCCAGTTTTTTAAGGTTTGAGTCTGATTTCAATGTTTTATTGTAAGACCATCCCAAGACCTCAGTAGTGGACAGTATATAAAAGGTTTAAATAAATAAACAAATACATAAAGTAATGAATTGTCCCTGTGAATATTAGCTGTTGCGAATACCTAGACCCTGGGCTGTTAATTCCTTGGTGGGTATTTCTCCTGCGCTCCCTGGTTGTCTTGACTTGATGATTTGAAATCCCTTGAAGTAAGAGATCAAGCCAAGCATGTTCCAAAACCCAGTTGGTACCAAAATGATCACCATTCAGGAAGCATCTCAGTTCAAGCAGGAATCCTTCTATAGTTCCTGCTCAGAAGGGAATGGACAGCCTGAGTGGATGGTGCCCATTCGGAACTGAAAACGCATGACCACTAGGAAGATGCTGCAAGCTGCAGTTCCCACAGGTTGCCACATGGGGCAGCCACAGGCATCACCACAGTAGCATCCCAGCAGTGATGGACACCCAGAAACTTGCCAGATGTGGTGTACGTGAAGTGTTGTATAATGTATAAGCCACTTTGGGCCTGCCTACCTGAAGGCAGGCATTCTATCACATGAGGCTGCCTCAACTCTTCTCCATTCAAAGCCACCTGAAGTGAGTTGGGTGGTAAACAGAGATGGGACTTGCTTCACTGTGGCATCTGGGATGTGAAATGGCCCCTCAAGAGAAGCTCAGCTGGGATCAACCTCAATAACTATTGGAGGCTGATGGAAGACCTCTTCAACCATCAACCCTCCTCCTCCTCTTCCTCTTCCTCCTCCTCCTCCTCCCCCCCCCCACTCTTCTTCACCTTTTGGTCTCATCCTGGACAGAGGCTTTTAAGTTTATGAAATATTTTTAAAATAAAAATTAAAGCAATGTTTGCATACTGTTTTTTCTGGGAAAGAATATAAGAATCGAGGTTGCTCTTGTTTAATCACAATCCAGAAGTGGAACTCGTCTGGTTCATTATGAAAATTCAAGACCTTGGCTATCCAGAAACATAATATTTGCCTTCCTCCCAATGAGCAGAAACGGATCAGACAGCAGACAAACTCCCATGGAATATGTAATGGACGCATGGCACCATTTCTCCCTTTAGAGGAGAAAATATGGTTCCCAGGTGGCTGAAAGTCCCGTCTAGTCACTAACGGTAAACAGCAACAGAGATCAAAAAGTCACAAGGGTGCAACTGTCATTAGTATGTAAATTTTAAAAGCTCAGTCAAAACTATCAATATTTCCCACTTAATTTATTACTCTATGAAGATGAATGATAGTAAAGTGAAACATTGATTGTCAATGCTCTTTAAAAAGATGGTGATGAAGAAAATACTCAAGGACAACTACCTCAAAATGCGCTGTCTCAAAATTAATTATTGTATTTTGGGTCTCTCTCTCTCTCTTTACAACTGCAACTGCTTGTTCAGTTCAATCCAGTTTGATTGCTTTTTTTAAATGAAAAAAGGGGCTAGACCATTTATGTAAAGAGCCATTTTTACATTGATTAGATGTAAAGGCAGGTTAGCATTTTTACAGTATTGACAGAAAGCCATTAACGGAGTAGCCTCTGGACATGGTCAGTGAAAGTTAATCGAAGGGAATAGTAATTCAGCAGTGCTTTGCATGACAATCATACGAACTGAGCATGAGGCTAGGTAGTCACTGATCTGCAGCAAGCGTGAAACTCTCTCTTGCAAAAGCACCGCCTAATTCTTTTTCGGTGATCACTACTAGATTTAAACCATTTTAGATTCAGCGTTACAGTGGTCATCTGTCACTTAATCTAAGCACTTAGGGAAGAAGAAACTGCCCATTTCACTTTCTCCTGCTTTCTTTTTTCTTTTTGTGACTTCATAATCATTCTATCCTGTTTATGAAGAAATTTGCAGATGTTGGTCTTTCTTACACACAAAGAGAAAGAGTGGATGACATTTTCACCCATCTGCACTGAACAAACTCAATAGGTGTAACTATGATTAGCCATGCATGATTAGCCATGCTTCTCTTGAAGATTAGGAGCTTGTCAGAAAACAAGAGGTGCCCATGTCTTTCATTCAACCTGTTTGAATCCAAATAATTATCCCACTGCCTTACTGTATCTGGCAAGAGTGCATACAAAGAAAGACAATTTAGGGCTGGTACACACCTGTATCTACTTCACTTGTACAGATGGTCTCCATGGAAAAGTCTTGGTATTTGGGTTGACAGCAGAAGATGACATCAAAGGCCCATCTCCATATTGGAGTGATCCAAAGGTTCCCTTCCACCCATGGAAAGAGATATCCTCTCACTGGAGAGGTGTTGACACCTTGAGGAGGTGTCATGCCAGCCAGATAAAGCAAAATCCAAATCTCCTATTTGCCTGAGACATCTGGCAATTCCAAAATGCTATACAACCTTGCCACTACTGAGCTGAAATAGTCCCTACAGTGGTGGCAAATACGGGATAAGAGATGATATCAGCCATTGGTGGGACAGAATCATTACAGGAAAAGCCTTCTAGGGAAACAAAATGGCCTCCATTTAACAGGTAGTGCCAGTCATCCGTGGACAGTTTGACTGTTTCCACAAAGCACAAGAAGAAATAAGGACAATAAAAAGGTGCTGGGCAGATACACAGACATGTATGGATCCCTAAGGAGAGCAGATGGCTTCATGGAGAAGGGCCCCTGTCCAGTCCTTGGATCTTCTCCTGAAGATCTGCTCCCAGTCATTACTGACATGGCTGGCTTAGATGAAGCAGTGGTCCAACTCAATATCATACAACTTCCTGGGTACCTATACATCTGCACACTCCCTTTGCCCCACAGATCCCACTAAACTGAGACCAAAGCTCAGTTTCTGTCCAGTCCTAGAATCTATTACAGCATGGAACCAACTCTTCTGCTTTGGCTGCACAAGTCTTGGGAATAGTATCAGTGGCTATTTTTCTTCTACTTGCAGTCCAACACATGTAGTATTTGTTGTGCACTGATTTTACTCCAGCCGTTGGCTTAAGAGTAATTTCTGATACCAACTAGAGCACGTTCTCTGGGCATTTGCCTTGGCCCATGTTGGATTAGCGTCAGTGCTGTTTCGGGTGTAAGTTACGTGCTCAGCTTTTTCAACACAGTTTCAGCTATGACTGGATTTTTTTTTTAAAGGACAGTGAGGGGTGGAAAATGTGTAGCCTGAGAAGCATCTCCCTGGCAGAAGTGAGAAACCATTCAATCTGAACTTTGCATAGGGGATGCCTGCTAAAAGCGTGGTGTGAAAAAGAGCTTCTGTCCCTTTCTATTTAAAGGAAATCCAGATGAAAACACAAAGATGCTAAAAGCTGGCAGGATGCAAACCCAGAGATGCTTATCAAAGGTCAACCCAACCTGTAGATGCTCAGCAAAAGGAACTGAAGAAAAGAAACTCAGGATGAGTAGAAGCCGAAAGAGTGAGTTGGTTGGTTCCAATCAGTCAGCAGAATTCAGAGACTTCTAGGTCTGCCTTTACCCTGGAGGACAGCAATAAGATAGGGTAGAATGCTAGGCAGGGAGACAACAAAAAGAAATTCAGCGGGAGCAGATGCCAAGCTCTGCACTTTGGGATGCATTAACAGAAGCATCGCTTCCAAAGCACATGATGCACCAGTTCCTCTACACTCAGCGCAGGTGAGACCTCACCTCCAGCCCTGTGCCCAGTTCTGCCACCCAAGTTTTAAAAAGATGCAGCAAAGAGGGTACAGAGGAGGGCAGCAAAATGGCCACTTCACCGCCATATACTTCCTTGGCTTCCTTAACCAGAAGTTCCCAGCCTACCTCATCTCCCTTATCTTTCCACTTGCTTTCTGTTCCTACACCTAAAGTAAGGTTTCGAGCCCGGACCTGCTTTTTCTTTGGGCTCCCCTTTGTTCATGCCCCCACCACCTATTGTTTTTGGTTTGTTTGTTTGTTTGAAGTCCTGGCTTTGTAGACCATGTCCATTGGCTCTGTCCATCCCTGTTGTCCCACAAAGGTATTTCACACTTGAATCCCAGAGGGACAACCATCCTTCCGCCACTCTTGGAGTTAAAAAGAGTTGTCCCCTTATATCCACTCAGTCAACTGAAAGCTTTACTGCCAGAACCAAAATCCATTATATTCTTCTCTGGTAGGTTCGTGGGAGGGGGAGGGGGTCCAGCACAGAGAATTAATATTTCCTTCTCCCAGGCTGTATTTCCCAACCCACCCCCAATATTCAAAACATTTATTCAAGGCCCCTTATGGAATCAATGAGCCAAGCTTGCAGTTATTTGACATCTCAATTACTCCAAGGCCAATATGGAAAGCTATTTGATGTGTGTCAATCACAGAATCACAGGCACTTCTGACACCATGGTGGAGAAGCACTGAAAAGGGGCACTGTCACAGCTCCTTGCAAAATTCTCTGGATTGTAACCACCATTTCCATAAAGCACCCTTTTCCCCAACACACCTGTAAATGCATTTCAACGTTTATTAAAGATGATAGGCATAAACAAGGTACATGGTGTCAAAGCTCGCCTCTCGGCTAATTTAGTCGCATTGATTAAGATATTTAGCAATGCTTCCTAATCAGATTGTCAGGTCTGAGTGTCTTGATGTTGATATCAGAAAAGCAAGTGGATGCTAGCTTGAGGTATTTTCAGTGGACAGCTGGTGAAACCATTGATTCTGGACTCCATATTAAACCAGGAACAGAGACAGAGACATTCCTCTTTCAACTCTATTTCCCTAAAGACATCAAGCACCCCTGATTACCACTTATTCAAAGATGCGATATCTTGAACTGCCTTTCCTATTCTTGCCTTCGGGTAGGTTGGACTACAACTCCTAGAATTCCCAGCTCATCAGGCTGACCTGGTTATATGCAAACCTGAGGAATTTGAGGTTTGGAGGAGTATAGTAAATAATTTCTGAAACAGCAAAGGAAGGAAACAAAGAAAAGCATTATTTGACCGCTCAACAGTTAAGGGATTTCTTGACATTGATGAGTTCTTATGAATGAAAAGCAAGAATCCTACAGAGTTAGGGTTAGGGTTAGCGTCACAGGGGAGGTGCCTAAAAGCCAAGTATTAACTGGGAATGATGATGATGATGCTAATAAAATTCTGAGAAAAATATTAATCACCATACTATTTTGCAACTATTAGGTGCTGATGGAACAACCCCGTGAAAGTCAGTCCTTCAGTTCATCTAAGTCAGAACTGTGTGCTCTGACTGGCAGCAACTCTTAAAGGCAGGAGCTATTTTCATCCTCCCCACCAAAACCATGTTTTTAAAGCGGGAAATAGCAAGAACTCCGCCTGGGAGCATCTGCATGCAATTTACAATGCTGCTGTCTCTATGAACAAACATGGGTGGAGATTGCAAAGTCCAGGTTTGGGCCCTGTGCATGATGAGAAAAGCAGTGGAAGTGGTCTTGCCTTCCCACCCACCCTGTGCTCCAGATACTGAACAAGTTTGGGAAATGCTGGCTCAGATATTTCTAATGCATGCTGGTAGTTTTTCGACCTCTGCTGACAGGCCAGGATTTTCTTGAGGCTTCCAGATGCAAAACCCATCAGCTCCATTTCATCTCCTCAGCTTCAACACACTCCGCAGAGTCTAGTCTCTCTGGTTTTCAGAAAAGCCCTTGTCTATTAAGGGCACTGCTCTTATTGACTTCAGTTTTTTAATATTAAACAGGAGAGAGAGGATGGCCTCCATATTGACACTCCTAAGTCCATTAATGACCCCTTGTGACATCACTTTAATTTACAATTTGAAAGGGAAACGGCTGCCTTATGAATCCAGGGCGAGAGAGAATATTGCTTATTTTAAAGAGCTGTATGAAAAGAACATCAACCCTGACCCACTGAGGCAAAGTTGATCACTCTAAACAATATTTCCAACTCTTGCAGTGCAGAAAAAATAATATTATGAAATGTCTGGGCTTCCTTCCAGCCAGAAAGGTTGAAAGATCTTGGTGTTTATATAGGTAAGGCGAAGAGGTCCTTAATATTTTTTAGTTAGGAGTCAAAGGCACAGGAACCAATTCTAGACTGAGCTTTGCAAAAAGAAATTCTATCATTATGTTGTTCCGGACTACTGCACAGGTGGGACGAGGCACACCTGCATGGTAGGTCATCTTATTGCCTTAGCAGCATTGATCTGTATCTCTCTGTGTGGCAGTCAACTGGCTAGCAACAGGTCTTGTTGAAACTAGCTGATGACTGGTATCTAACCTGTCGTGGTCCAATATCTACAAGTATGGCTGCTACACACATGCTTTTTATTTATTTTTTGTTTAATTTTAATTTTAATTAGCTGCCCCATTTCCATAGGTTCTGGGCGGTTTACAAGAAATTAAAACCATCTGTGATTAAACTTTTACTAAAAGCAAACCTTAAATAAATTGATCAGAGAACTAATCAAGGAAGGGCTGTCAGAAGAAATATGTCTTTAACTCCCTGTTAAAGGTGGCAGATGGGGAAATCAGACACAACTCTCCAGGAAGACTATTCCACAGCTTAGGGGCAAGCTCTGTAAAAGTCCTCTGGGGAGTTGACATTAATCCTACAGAAGCAGACTTACTTCGGAAGATTATCCCAGGGACGCCTTTGCAGGCAAGGTGGAATGTATGGCAAAGGTTCTCCTGAAGGTTTTTTGGACCCAAGACATGGAGGGCTTTGAAGATAATTATCAACACCTTCTATTGTTTCTGGCACTGCATTGGCAGCCAGTGCAAGGACTTTAAAATAGGTGATATGTGATCTCTCTGTGTTGTCATCTAAGCCTGAGATCCTCTATATGTTTTCTTGGGAATAAGTCCCATTGTCAAAGGAAGACAGCAGCTAACAAATATGAAGAGCTTTAAGACTTGGAAGGGCAACAATGAAGAACTATGAAAGATCATCAAGTGTATGGATGTTTTCTCGGAGACCAAGGCCAATATCATTCATACTATTGTACTTCCAATCACAAGGTATGGGTGTGAAAGCTAGACAGTAAAGAACAAGGAGGAGAAAATTGATGCATTTGAAACATGGTGCTGGTGGAGGGCTTTGTGAATACCCTGGTCCAACAGAAACAAGTGGGTCTTACATCAAACCAAGCCAGAGATTTCCCTAGAAACAAAAATGACAAAACTGAGACTGTCACACTTCAAACACATCATAAGACAAGACTCACTGAAGGAGACGATCATATTATGGAAAGTCAAGGCAGAAGATAAAAGGGAAGACCAAATATGAGATGCATATGGAATCAATAGAGGAAGCAATGGGCTTGAAGTTGGATGAGCTGGATGGAATACCTCCTCAAGCTTCTCATCATGAAAATATTCAGAGGGTGGCTATGGTACAGCAGAGCTTCTCATTACGGAGTAGTCTGTTAGAGTAGTGGAGAAGTTACCTGGATCTCAGGAACCCTTAGCAGGAAAAGCATCTTCTCTGCATTATCCAGAGGCAATGGCCTGGGTACAAAGACATCAGGAACATGGATGACCCCTGTGTCAGTGTGGCTTCCCATCCATTGCAGCTTTGCCTTCCAGCTTCATAGAAGCCATCCATGGTGCTCCATAGTGGTGGATCTCGGTTGGAGACTGAATTCAGCACCATGGAGAGCTCCCAGAAAGCTCAATGTGAAAGGTGAAAACACCAAGTGGGTGAAGCTATCTATGGCTCGCTTTACTTGAAAACCAGCAATGTGGTCTGACTTTTTAAACAGCATCTAACACATGAATCTATTTTTCTTTCCAATTGGCACTCCAGCATCAGCCAGCAAATTTGCCCCTCAGCGTACCATGACTAATGTATTTATTTTATACCATAAATGTATGATCTCCCTTTTGACTAAAATAGTGCTCAGGATGGTTAGCAGTAAAATGACAGTTATAATCCAAGTGAAATATATAAAGTTATAATTAATATATTAGAACTAATCAGGTACAAGCACATTCAATAAAAATACATCTCGTCATTATGCTCTTGCTGTTTCTGCCCGCATACTGTAAAATTATTTTCCTTTAATTCATTTACAATATTTCTAAGCTACTTTATGGGGCAGATTCACAATGAAGAATGAATGAGGGACAGTGAGCCAAGGAAGAAATGCAAAATAAACTTAAAAAAACCAGACAGAATAAATTCAAATTATGTAAATGTAGCCCCAGAGTTCAGCCAAGAAACTTTTATTCTTTCTGCAGTGGCATTTTAATGGTGTCACCAACAGCAGTGCTTGTGTAATGTGACAGAAGAGCACAAGGGAAGGCGCTCACCAACCAAAAACCACCAGAATAATGTTAAGAGGGGGCATTATAGTTGCCCCCATCTATCGACTGTTGCTGCAGCTGGTCTTGCAGGTGTGAGTAAATCAACACAGGCTAAAATTCCCTCTGGTAAACAAGTATTTAAAAAGGCCAGGAATGTCATGGGTGTGCTCGGATGAGATTCCCAGGGGCGCACAAGATATGGAGGGCTCTGGTGGGAAGGGTGAGGAAGGGGAGTGGATGGCTGATCCAGCTGCAGCTCAGAGCTCCCACTCTGATATTGGAGTTGCTGAGACTAGCGAGGCCCCGGCTGCCCAAACTCTCCCTGTGAGCCAGCCTGAGCCAGCTCTGGATCAAAGCACTTCAAGGACAGCCACTGAGCCCCCCTCTCCTGATTGTGGAAAGAAGCCAGCGGGGAACAGGCTGGGGAAGGGTTTTCAGAAGAACGTGACACCCCAGGAGATGTGGACACAAGGGCCCCTTGACACACTCACCAGCTGGACCAATTGGCAACTCCATGGGATGAGCGTTGGCATGCCTGCTTCCAGAGAACGGCCCCAAAGGATTCACAAACAGAGCTTTGGGTGAATAGGGTCAGAGCAAGAGGTCAACTTCCTACCTGGGAGTGCATGTTTCGGAGTTTGTGAATACTTTGCAGCTGCATGGAATAAAGACTCTTTTAATAATTGTGTAAGTGCTTGCCTCATTTGGGCAGGGATGCCGAGCTCACTACAAGAAGTTCATCCCTTCTTTTCACCTTACAACCTTATACGTAGGCATGGAGTAGCTCCAGTGTGCAACCCGGTCCTCCACCCACCCCACCTCCAGACATTAGCCTCATCTCTGCGTAGCAGCTCTTGAGTACACAGTGCAATTTAAAGATATTGGCAGTCAGCTTTCAATAATTCCCTGTTAGATTACTGTCTGTGGAAGAACATATAACACAACAGCTACAAATGCTTGGAGCAAAATCTTCAATAACAACTCTGTGCCTCTGATAACTTTCCCAATTTCCTGCACCTACACCACCCTCTCTCTTTACTCTGCTCCATAGCAGCTTGTTTCTATATTGAACATCTGCCTTGGGATGGGCTGTCACAAAAAGTAATAAACACATCAATCCAAAAGAAGGAATATTGCTTAGCTTCTCTTCCCTCTGCCCACCCTTTCCCAGCACCCCCTCCTCACAACTACTTAACCAATCAAATTGGCACCTGGCAGCACGAAGCTGAACGGAAAAAACTCAAAGGTGCATTTCATGCAGGACGTTTCTAACCATCTTGCACACCTGCTGCCATTTTGCACACTCAAACCGCCAGCACAGTCTTAATAAGTTAATTACCCTTTGAAGTGCCAATTACAGACTTCAACCTTTGTTTACAGGTATCAAGCAATGGGATTAATTTGTAAAGCAGCTATCTGGCCAATGTTTTGACAGCTATTCCTTTGATTTCATTGAGAGCTACAGGAAATAAAGACGAACCATCTTGGGGAGATTGTGGGGGGTGGCAAGAAAGCTCTTTAACTAAATATAAGGGAAAAGAGCAATAAGCACTGCCTTGTAGCTTATTACCAACAGGCCGGCAACATGTAAAAGTGACAGTAATTATCATTGCTCTCTCTTTCCCCTCAAGGCTTTGGCAAACACAACAATGACATCTGAAAGGAACAACAAAAGCAATTTGCCATCTCCACTTATCCTAATATAAATATCCATAGATGACTTGCGCACAGTGCAGATCAAATCTAATCATGCCGCAGTGCTTCTTGTAAATTACAGATTAAGTTTTTCTCAGGTGTGTTCAGTTTGGGATGAGAAGGCAACTCACTTTATTGACTTGAGAGAATGAAAGAGAAGCTGATCTGTAAAACAAATCTGAAAGCTCAACTCTTCAGCAATGTCAACGACCCTCCCCTAATGTGATACCCAGTTGATTTTTGTCAATAAGCCATCCAGGTATCTTGCCATCTTTGTCCAGTTCATGGGGAAGATGGCAGGGAGGTTTGATCAGACAAGAAGCCTCCGAGTGATTGTAAAGCTCGTAATCCCAAGAACCGCTTGCAGTCAGGAAGCCTATTCCACCCTTATTTCCCCATTAGCGCTTCTACAAACGGCTATGCCAAGCTCAAGAAAAATGAGCCCGAGGAATAAGTGGGCCTTGCTGTAAAAGCAGCAAGAGCAGAAGAGTGCTTTTCCCAGGTGTCTGCAGACTCTGCAGGGGCAAAGCGAGCTGCCTTGTTCCAAGTTGGTCCATGAAACCCTCTAGTGAAGTATCTCCTGCCCTGACTTGGTCAGATGTATCAAGGATTTTGCTGGGTCTTTCCCAGGCCTACCAAAGGACTGAATTTGGAACCTTTTTACACACACAGCATACGCTCTTGCACTAAGTAAGCACCATTCCAAGTGGATTTAGCCCATGAGCCGAGCCTTATCTCAGTCTGGCTACCAGATCCCTGTGCAGTAGATGGCTTACTGTTTTGAATCCTAAAATAGGAGAATAACTGCTCTGATCTGAACTTGCCTATATTTGAACATGGCAGAGGATCAAGGTTGAGGTATTTGCCATTTTCCATAATCAAGCCTCCAATATTGTAAACATCAAAAGCGAAATTGCCTGTCAAAATAACTGTTTTTCCAGCAATAGATTGAGTCAAGTTGGAGTTGAGAGTCTATTTCTTCCTTCCCTCCCAGGGAGAAGGTGCTCCGTTTTTAATATACAAAAGCATGCCAATTTCCCGAAGCATGTATACTAGTAAAGGAGTGTGAGCTACCGCACTGGCTTCCACGACAATAGCCAGAGGGCATTTTAGGCACTGCAACTAACCTTCCCAATTGGAGCCGAGATGACTACAATCCAAAAATGAATGAAAAATAAATAAAGTGCCAATTTCACCTGGAGCTTTTTCTTATATTGCAAAGATTCCATTCCTGCCTGAATTGGATTCTGTCATGAAACATTAATTGAGTGAGACAACTAAATATTAATAGAAGGCGAGCACAAAAATGGCCCATTTTTGGTAGGTGGGTGTGTGTCCTGCCTTTTTGAAGGGACGTTCTCAGCCGGAGGAAAAGTTCTTCACTGGTGGGGAGAGGCCGTTCCGTCTTCTGGTGCAGTTTGACCTTTCATAGTCCCTGGAGCAGAGAAGTTAAGCGTCCCAACTGAGTCAGGGTAGCCCTTGCCCTGGAGTGTGTTTCAGAGGTCACAACACCTTCCTATCCATCTCCTGAACATCATCTGGCAGTGCCCTGGTTTTTGTGCATTTTCCCCCTTCCAAAAGTCTAGGATAAACTCAGTCTAGAATAAACTAAGTTACAGCATCAAAACATTCTCAACCCCATGTCACCTTGCAGAATAGAATGGTGGCTTTGCCTGAGAGGTACCTGGCAGCAATGGCCAGGGTGGTCCAAGACATCTGGAAGGCACCAGGTTGAATGAAGCTGGATTAACTGTTTACTTCCCAACATATCCATGCCTTAAAATTTTAGATGCACCTGAAAGAACAACAGTTACAGATTTATATGCCACTTTTCACAGAGTTACCCAAGTGGTAAACACAGAATGGAACAATAAATACAACAACAAAACAAGATGATGATGATGATGATGATGATGATATAAATAGTTACTGATTATCAGTGATAAGTAATTATTGTGAATTGCCCAGTGAGCAATGGCTGTTGGCAGAACATAAATGAAATCAATGAATGGACATGGAAATCTACACATTATTATACACTATATAATACATATACACTATATGTATATACACTATACACTATATATACATATTATATCGTGTATCCTGCACGATAAATCTGGATGGGTTATTCCTCAGGAAAGGCTCTGTGAAGAGATGGGTCTCAAGCAGAAGTCTGAACATCAAAAAGGTGGGTGCACATCTGGAGACATGCTAATGCATTCAGAGGGTGGTACTTCAGCATGTGCTCCTGAGGACAAACCCCAGACCTTCTGGCATCACCCAAAGTTCTCCCTCTGAAGTCCTCAGAGACAGGTGAGGAACAGAAGAGGCACGGCAAGTGCTGGTCCCTGGTCGTTCAGGGCTTCACATGTTAACAATAGTATGCTTGGCCTGGTAGCTTCTTGGCAGCTTATTGGCACATGTTACACGGGATGCAACCTTAAGCATCTCAGTCTCAATTTCTCGCCGATATTCTCTCCTGTTCAGGGTCACAAGTATGCCTGCAGAGTGCCGTGCTTAATTCCAGAGTGCATTACCCCTGATTGACAGGCAAAGTGACTTCATTGAGCGTTTTTCTGGCCTCCTAATGCAGATCAGGTCTCGAATCCTGCCCCCCCACCCACCCCCATCTGACTCTGATGCTTAAGTACATGAGATCCTAATGCTTTAGCACTGGGCACAGCTGGGAAGATTTATGGCACGCCATGTGAATGTCCCATCCATCCATCTTGATTAGCTACAATAAAATCTTTCTCCTGGTTTTTAAAAGGCTTTGAGTTAGATTCCATTATGGAGCTAACACCTCACAGATGGTCCACCCACCCTCCACATGCCTTGACACATCGAGAGACACCCATATGGAGGATCCCTCATTGGCAGGTAATGGTGCTATTGCTCCAGAATGTCAGAAGCATCATCTTCTGAATGCACAGGGACCAAAGGAGCTGCGACCAAACCTTACTGCTGCAACTAAGTCTTCGGAGAGACATTTCAGCTTCCAGAACGGTGAAGAAAAGGACCACATCTGGGAAGCCACCAAATGTTTGGACAAGCAAAAGAGCTTATTTAACCCTGGAAAGACACACTTGGCCTAGGAGGAATCCCTCAAGGTCACATCAGCACCTTCAGTGGGCCAGATTTGGACCATGCTGGTCTGAATTTTCCCACCCCAGAGTTCCACCTGCTCTCCAGGAAGTTCCAGCTGCTCTCCAGGGCTTCAGGGAGAAGATGATGGATACTGAACCTGGGACCTCCTGAATGCACGGCTGGTGCTTTACCGCATCACTCCAGCCTTCTCCTAAATGGCTGAGCATCAATGAACTAATAACAAAAGAAAACCGTCGCCTTTGATGTCCACAAAAGCAGAGCCTACCACACAGGTGCCCATGTTTTACAACCCTTCTCTATCTTGTCATTCAGGAAAGTTCCCCGAACAAATTGCCTGTCATATTTGAAGATAAAACCTGACAGTGGCAGAGCTGACAAGTTGTCCTCCACCCTGACATACAACACGGAAAACTTGAATTTTGCTCGACTTGCTCTGGATGGATTTGTCTTCAGAGAGTCGCAGCAGAGCCAAGCGCAGTCGAAGAAGGAGGAGAAGAAAAAGGATTTCAAAACACCACTGCGATTGAGTGTCAGCCTTTCTTTTAAAAGGGAGAGAGCTTTAGAAAAGGATTCTAAGCTCCAGTTGGACTGACCTTGTTTGTTTATTTTACAGTCAAAAGATTTTTTCCCTACAGCTTCATAGGTCTCCGCACGGAGAATAACACAAAGCTTCTAGGAAGAGAAACCCCTAACCAGGGCTAAATGAGATCTATTTCCATTGCTATTAATACAGAAATGTATTTTCTTTTATAGGCTATCCCATTTTTTAAAAACACCAAATGTCCTTTGGGCATCCCTAGAAAAATGCGCACTGCAAGTAGGGCTGCAAATCAGCCAAGCAGCGATTGCCCAGCAGTTTCAGTAATTACAGGTCCATGCTTGTCCAGTGGTTAGCCATAAGAAGCGATTGGATTCTGCCTTGGAAATTACCATAAATATCCTGCCTTAGATAAATAGACAAGGTTACATCTATTTGCAGCAGCCCTTCTAATTACCGGAGAGGATAGCTGGGGAATGCTAATGCGATGGCATTTATTTAACTTTTGCATGTGACTGGCCAGCTAGACCTGTTAGAATGACCATGGGATGATTGCTCTTAAGTGATGCTTTTGATTTAGGAGAAACCGTTGTCTCTCTTTTGTAAAAGCTTGTATATTTGTAAAAGCTTGTATATAAGCTTGTATAAAAGCTTGTATATTCGCAGCTTAGGAGTGCTCCTCGACCCTGAGCTGTCTCTAGAAGCTCAGGTGACGGCGGTGGCGAGGAGCGCCTTCCTTCAACTTCCTTCAACTTCTTCAGCTGCGTCCCTACCTGGAGAATGACTGCCTGGCGACAGTGACACACGAGCTGGTAACTTCCCGATTAGACTTCTGTAACTCGCTCTACGTGGGGCTACCCTTGAAGACGGTCCGGATACTTCAATTGGTGCAGAATAGAGCTGCCAGGCTGCTGATGGGGACTGGGCGTTACTCTCATATAACTCCAGTTCTCCGTCAGCTTCACTGGCTTTCCATTGAAGTCCGAGCGCAATTCAAGGTGTTGGTTATCACCTATAAAGCCCTAAATGGCTTGGGACCTGGATATCTAAAGGAACGCTTGCGCCCATATATGCCCTCCTGCCCCTTGAGATCAGCAACGGATGCCCTTCTCCAGGAACCCTCCGTGAAAGACATTAGGAGGGCGAGCACCCAGAGGAGGGCTTTCTCTGTGGTGGCGCCCCACCTATGGAATGCGCTCCCCAGAGAGGTCCACCTGGCGCCGTCGTCATTTGTTTTTCGGCGCCAGGCTGACCTTTTTATTTAAAACTTATTTTAATTTTTAAAACTGGCCTTGGACTGGATAGCTTTTCAAACTGAGGGTGCCTTCCAATAGACGCCTTTTCCCTGTGAAGTTGTGCACATGACTACTCTAATCCAAGATGGCTAAGCAGGGAATTTCAAGTAGACAAGAAGAATCCGAATAGCTATCAAAAGAGCACTGGAAAATCAGAGCAGATAAAGTTCTCCGACTAAACAAGCTATGATGCTCATCGTGGTAACAAGCCAATCTAAGTTTCAGCCTAATGGCCTGTCTCAAGAAAAAGGCATTTCCTCTTTGAAGAAACATCCTCAGAGAAGGGGCTGGACCAGACTCTCAGCAAGGAGTTCCTGAACTGAAGACCAAACAGCAAGAAGGTAGTGATAAGACTATGAAAACAGAAGAAGAGCCGGGATAGATCAGACCCATTCAACTAGCTGCCTGAGAGAAACAAAAAAACCTCAGAGGTGATGGAGAAGTTTTGGGGTGAGTGGTGCTTTGTCATGCTCTCAGCTGAATCAGAGGACTTCTAGTCCTTGTGTGAGGCTAAGAAGAGTCATTATAATCAACTCTATATATTCACTCTCTATATATGTACCCACACATGCATGATTGTGTTTAAATAATCTTTTAGTTGGGAAAGAAATGTTCCATTACTAAATCTAGTGAAAGAAAGAAGAATGAATAGAAAAGCTATGAAATTACTAAAAGGGCAGAAAGAGATTCATATCTATGTGTCTTAACAGCTCCTATTGCAATTTACCAAAATTGTACACTTTGGTTGAGTTCCCCAATAGTTTTTGACATGTTTTACCTAAAGAGAGAGAGAGAGAGCACACAAACACTCAATGACAGGGAGGTTAAGTGAAAGATTAGCCTTATAAAGACGTAAGATTTTCAAGAAAAAATCATTTGGGGATTTACCAGAAAGGAGGGTGGTAATCAGAAAAGCAATAGAGCAGTCCCCCTCTGGCACAACATAACTCTTCTCAGTTGAAGTTTATCTGGAGGCTGAAATATCTGTCTTTGTAAACACCAGGCTCCCACATTCAAAATGAGTTGTGGCTGGAGGGGATGGAGGAAAGAAAATGTAAGGTCTGGAATTTGGTTGGTATTCAGATACTGTCAGCAAAAATCACCAAAAAGAGTAAAGGGGGAGCTGTAGGTGCTAAGACGACAAGGGTCTCTCTAAGGCATTTTGGAGTGGGGTTAGGCTTTACATAGGGGGATGGCCCATATCCAGGGGCAGTTGTCAAAGTCTGGCAATGAACTAAGGCTCAGGGGGTTCCATTCCCCACCTGTAGATGCCACGAACACCTCGTGTTATGGATGAAACAAGGTGATTGAGGTCCTTAGCTGGCAAGCATCAAGATCTCATTTCCAGGAAGCCCATAGAGTTGGAAGGGACTTTAAAGATCATGCAGCCAAACCCCCATTCAATACAGGCTCTGTAAGAAATGGAGCTGCTACATAATCCCTAGCAGATAGCCATTCGGCTTCTGCTGAAATGTCCCCAGGGAAGAAGAGCCTGAAATCCCCTGAGGCAAACTGATCTACTGTTGAACATCTGTTACGGAAGTTCTCCTAATGCTGCTCTTAAGTCCCTACAGGGTTCTAGCCCTGCCCTCTGGAATGACAGAGAGCAATTCTGGTCCATCGTACAATATTTGAAGGGCTCTAGTGTATCTTCCTGTGAAGTTCCCCAGGATGAGCCTACCAGGTTTCCGACAGCTGCTCCTCGCAGGATGTGTGTTCCAGACTCCTCACCATCCTGATTGCTCTTCTCTGGAAGTTCTCATTCATTCAAGTCTTCCTTAAAACGTGGTGCTCAGCATCCTGGCGGTGGCCTCAGTAATGCAGCATTGTAAGCATCAAGGCAGCTTGCCCTGGAGCATCGCCATTTTGCCATAGGAGAGGAATTGCAACAGAATGGGGGAATGACACAGAAGCCAGGAAAGGAGCAAATGACTGGCAGTTCAAGGGAAGGCGGTGGACCTGAGAAAGAGGGAGATGATCTGGTGAACTCTGGAAGGGGACATTTGGCGCCCCCCACCTTGAGTTTTTGCACTCCTTTGCAAAAAGCTTCCAAGCTGGTGATGTGCTGCTGCCGCCCCTTTCTTTGGCCAGAATTCAGATGGGTGCTGCAGAGGGTAAATCCCCATCTGCTATCACCCGGTCACCTAGTCATGTTTCTCTCTGGCATTACTGTTTGAACTTGGTGTATGGACGGAGAAAACCCTCTCAATCCCTCTGACCCCTTTTTGCCTACACAGACGTGACCTGATATACCTCCTTCAGACACAATCAATGAGTTCTGACCTATGTTCTTGGAAAGGTCACTCAAGTGCCCATGTCTTGTGGAATGCGGTTCTTACCTCCGTGAATCATCGTAACTAAATGCTGTAATTATCATTCCCCCGAGCCGCATCAAATGTTATTTAACAGCCGGTCCTCTCATTGTGGCATGTCTCTCAAAAGTCTTCTTTCACTCAAGGGATGTCTGATCTGTTCTAAAAGGAACCGTTCTGACCCCATTATCTGGGCAGGCAGAAGCAACTTTGCACGACAGACGCTGAATCATAGGAGTACCATTCATGACCCAGCCAGTCAGAGTCATGCAAGAAAAGGAAGGGCTCTGGCATTCGGCAGCCATTAAATAACGGAAAACCAGTTCTGAGTCCTGATGGCACAGGCGTAATAGATCGCAGTCTGTGAAGATCTATGGGGTTCCCAACCTTTGGGGCCACTCAGTGTCAGGAGAGAAGAGCCAACTAGAGGGGCAGTGCACAGCTAAGGGGCTCTCAGACCTCCAAAAGGGCCCTCTGGAGATGGGGGCCCCAGAGTTACTCAGAAGAATGGTCCTCAGAGCTGTAGTGTGGGTTCATTGAACATCTCTGTGCATGCTCAGAGACTCTTTCTTTGCTGATTATGCTTTACTGGGTGTACACTGGAGAATAAAGAGCTTTTACCAAAACAGCGCGTTGTGCAGAACATGTGAAGGGGATCACCTACCTCTCAGGGTGGGGCTTTGAAGCCCCTTTGGGGCTGCCTAGTGAAGTTTCTCAGGCCAAGTGTGAGAATCGGCCTATTTTGGAAGAGGAGGAAGGGTTGGCAGGAGGGGAAGGGAAGTAAGGGCAAGACCGAGTCCTTGACCCAGTGGGGAGACATCAGGAGAAATCAGATGCCCAGTTGAAGAGGCCACACCGTTTGGACCATCTTGTTCTCCAGCAGCAAGAGTGCCGCTGAGGGTGGAGCCAGAAATCTTACTGAAAAAGAGGGACTAGGGGAAGTTTCCAGTTTGGATTACACTCTTTACATGAGCAGAGGCCTTTCTTTCCAGCTTTGGTAGAAATAACATTTAGAGCACAGACTCTTCTGCTTCCTGTGGAGTCTCAATAAAACAGCTGCATTTCCAAAAGATTGTTTTGCATTTTGATACCAGGGGGAAGGGACCAGCTCAAGATACTGCTCAATTCCACCTTCGATCTTTCCAGGTCATGCTTTGGGGGGCTGATGGGAGCTGGAATCCATCAGCAAGACCCCCCACTCCTGCTATGGGAAAATCCTTCCTAGCATCTGAACAGACGTTTCCCACATTCTGGATTACACATTGTTTCCTGGCTCCTTTCAGTTGTTTGAAAAGGTGGTGCTATGCCAGGAAGGCAGGGCATGGGAATGGGGAATGGCCGACAAGCCACCATTGATTTGAACATCGCTGTTCATGTCAGTGCTGCCCAACAAGGTCTTCTCACTGATTACACAACCATACTAGAACTCCGTTCTGCTGGGGAACACAAGAAGAATGCCAGGAGGAGGGTGCATGTGCAATGACTGAGCTCTTAAAATAAGTAGGGCGAACCACAGCCAAATACTCATTTTCAAATCAGTATTTTTAAAACACCTATACTGAAAAACAAGAGCCTTGACTTACCCCCAGCAAGTGGAACCATGTAAGGTTTAATGTTCTTGAACGACTGCGTGATCGGGTAATCCTAGAGGTTGAAGTAATCATTTTAAAAGAAACCATAATAAGTTATTGTGTGTGTGTGCGTGCGTGCGCAGCCCGCTTGAACCTGGTAGCCACTCTTTAAACAGCTCTTAGCTTCCTGGAGCTTGAAATGCTCATAAAATGGCAAGAATCATTAAAAACTCTGTATTCCTTTACACAAGATTTCATTTCCCCTTCTCATTAGAGGTCATTAAAATTTACTAGACGTTAGTAAGATCCTTGTAAACAGAAAATATGGAGGCTTGGTAGACCCTAGTGCTCTGTACTTGGTCTACTAATTAGCATTCTTCTACAAGAAGGATATTGGTGGAGGACTCATTTATGAGTTGAAGAAGGAAAATGAAAGCACAAGCTTTTCACTCCTATATTGAAAGCACAATGTTTAGCTGCCTTCTTAACCTTAACCTTCTTGAACCTTAGGAGTTTCCTGAACCTTAGGGAACATTCAGGCTTTCCCCGAAATGTGACCCTTCCATAGAAGCACATACAGTTTTATCACTGAGTAATTTGCACTGCATTGAGTTGTTTTACCCTCTTATTTACGGTTGCTTTGATGCCATTGTATTTTATGTTCACTGCTTTGAACCTCGGTGGAAAGTGGTATATAAATCTGCATAATGAAATAGTGCAAATAAATAAATCTGGAAGCCAATGAAGCTGACGGAGTGCTCATCCAGAGCTTGGAATGATTTGGGTCAAAGAACACCTATGTCTTATGGGCTGGCAGAAAAATCTCCCACCCATTTTGAAGCCTCTTCTTCATGCCATGAAAGTGAGGAGTAAGAATGATTTTCTGAGCTGGTATGAAATTCAGGGCAGGTTGGAAGTGAAACTCCCTGGTCCCTAACTTTTACAAAAGTCCCTGAAAATACCTAAATTATTTTTAATTATATTTTTCCCCATTACATTTATGACCCAGCTTTCTTCCTCTTACCAAGAACCGATGATGGCTTCCAAGGTTCTCCTCCTCTCCATTTTATCCCCACAACAATAATCCTGAGAGTTGGGTTAGGCTGTGGGGCTGTGAGTGACCCAAACTCATCCAGTGAGCTTCATGGCTGAGTGGGATCCAGAACCCAGATATTCTGAGTCCCAGTCCAGTCTCTGACCACTGTGAAACTCTGGGCCCATGCTTCTGTCTCATGACTGTCCCAGGGGCTTGTGGACACATTCCACTGCTCTATAAAGCTGAAATGCCTCCTCCTAAGGGCTTACACTAAGGAGTTTTAATCTAAAATATGTTCGCACTGGTGACCTGTTTGGTTTCGGCTCCACTCACAATGGGGGTGCAGTCCCTGGGGACCACTCCAAAATGGGATACAGCCCGTGTTTAGCAAGAAGTGCAACATCACTGCTTTACATAGATGCATAAGTGATGCAGGTATCAAGTTGGCATCTGGACTTGAAGTCTAGAATTGCATACTGAAGATGTGTTGAGCACTTTCCTGTCCAAAGGTCTCAAGCTGCAGAGAAACTCAATGGAACAAGTTAAACAAAGGCATCGCCGTGCCCCACCAACAAGGAATCATGGCCCGAAGTTGCTTTATCAACATAGATACATATCATCAATAGAGCAAAGAGGTGGCTCCCATTCTAGGATTTTCAATGCACCTTTAAATAATTTCCATTAGGAGTCTCATTTTCAGACTAGTAAGATGATGAAGAGATTTCATTTTTGTCAACCATTTCCTTCTGTTAATGTAAAATCAACTTCAGATCTGATTTTGTTGTTGTTATATATAGCCAAAAAAAAGCAAAAAGCAAAAAAAGGCCCTTCGCCTTGAGCAGTTGCATTTGTATTAGCTCTGTGTTTAGTCGAGAGCTTTTTGTAAAATTGATGAATATTGTCTAAAGGCAAGTGCAGACAGGCAAACAGATCTGTATCTTCCATAATCCATTTAGCCTGACACACATGTGCAGGGGAACAATTTCACTGCAATTCTTTCAGCAATGATGAAAAGTAAACGCGGGCAAAGTCATGAACCTCTTTTTTGCGAGGAACACGTTGCAAGCTAATGAAAGGAACTGAACAGGGGCATCTTCCTCCATCTGACCCAGCTCCTCCTCATACGGTGGGAGGACCAAGTCCATAATCACACACCAGATGGAGGGCAGGCATTGCAAGGTTGTGTTAAGGATGCTTTCGTAGAACAGACAAAATGGCATGAGGCCAATTCATCATGGTGAGTCATACCCTGGCGTGTTCCCAAGGCCGTGCCCCATGCGTTCCTCACAGTTGCTGTGGGGAGACAGAGACCCATACTGAGGACATCGGCATATATATCCAAATCATTGCATCTCTGTTTTTGACCAGAACTTCCCCAGTGTGTGTCTCCCAGGCCTGAACCCAGTCAGCAGTCTGGGTTCACACATTTCCAAGGTTGGGGTGTGAGTCACAGAAGAAAACAAAACCCATACAGAAATTGCGTACATTTAAACATATGCATGGGAAATGTGTACTTTTGAAAAATGTGCAGAAATGTGCTTTGAACAATGGGGGGAAGTTGCACAAATGAGGCATAGTTTTGGAAAACGTCACATGAAAATAAGCAAAAATGTGTTTTGCATATTGTAAAATTTATCGCAAAATCAGCAGTGATGGCAGAAAGAAAGCTTGCAATGCGATATGGACCAGGATCAGAAAAAGCTTCCATGTGAAATTTAGGTTTGCCAATTTGCACATCGCTCAGCTTCAATTGTCCCAGCATTTTGTTGCACAGAAACATCAAGTAGCCAGATGGCATTTCAAGTTACTCAGTGCTGAAATCTTTGGCCTAGATTTTGTAGGGTGAGAACAAGGCCCTGATATTTTTGTAATCAGGCTTTTAAAAATTAACACCAGTTAGAGCAGCAGCTTTGGCTTTCTTACAGTTGAAGAAGAAGCCTGAAGGAAGGGTTTCAGGAAGCCTGAAGTTCTCTAGGATCTCATATCCGAGGACACCCTCCCCAATTTCAGATGAGTGTTGACCTACCTGCAAAGTCTCTGACCACACCCCCCCCCCCCCCCCCACATGCACGCATGCACACAGCCCATCAAAATAGGTGGGTCACACCATGAACATGAGGGAGGGGAGATTTTCAGCCTAGTCCGAGATTCCAGATCAAGGTGACCTTTTGCACATTTCAGGTCAAGCCAGGACCCTGGACAACTCCAAGCAGAAGTCAACTGGAGACTCCCAGTCAAACATAGGAACTGAAAAGGCGGTCTGCAACTTTTTTGATGCCTAAAGAACTCTTCATTGTTTTTGGTAATATATAGAAATCTAGAAAGATATTGCAATCTACTGATTGCAAACTGCATTGGAGAATTTCCAACAAGAAGGATGTTGCTGGAAAAGATTCCTATGTTTTAACAGAATCCTATGTTGGAGAATTACCAGGTTCCTCATACAAAAGGAAATAAGTATTGCTAAAATGATGATGATGATGATGAGGATGATGATGCTGATATTTCACTAGTCTGATCCACTTTTGTTCCTAACATAAACTTTTCTATTTTCGTACTAGCATCCTTTTGATCCTCATGGGTGTCAAGTGGATTTTGCCACTGAAAATAATTCAACTTGCAGGAATGCTCAATTACTATGGAAATGTAATAATAAAGAGGGAGTAAATGAAACACTGCAGTTTTGTGTTTCACAGAACCACTTCTGTTTTTTTTGAACCATAATGTCTGGGAAAAGGCAACTGCTGTATCATATTGTAGGGAAGCTGCTTGCTTGTTTATTCTTCCCAAAGCAGCGTCTTCTCAAACCTGGGCTTGTCTTGCCATCTCAAAGAAATGAAACAGCATTTTCCACAATAAGGATCAAGCAGGTAAAAAACGTGCCTGATCAAACCATGGCAGTGCCTCAAATGAACCAAATGCTAATTAGGTTCAACCCGCTAAAGCAAGAAGCAGGGTATAAATCCAGTAAACAAACAAACAAACAAACAAGCAAAATTTGGCCCTCAGGCTTAAACAGGTTCGATGGACCTGATATATGGGGACTAAGGACTGGATCTAGACTAAGCCATTGGTCAGGTAGTCCAACAGAAACCAGTAACTAACTTCAGTCCCACTGAAATAAATGGGTCTACTCCAACCACGACTAAATCTGATTCCAACTCTTGGAGCAGAACATGCATCTTTTCCCTGGTATAGGAGGTGATCCTGCATGTGCCTAGTTGAAAACCAACCTCACCAGGGGCAAAGGGCTGTGCCTAGGACTGCAGTGCAAGTTGGCTGTAACGCTTTCACTTATTACCAGCAGCACAGCGTACCCTTGTTTATCTGAATGAAAAAAATAACATTTATGTTGAAACTACTATTTGTAATCTGCCCTTTATAAAACAGCCCACAAACACTGCATCACCTGCTTTTCCAAACAGAAAACAAACCCCAACTAATTCTTCCTTCATGTTCTCGTTTCTATAACAAATATTTCACCAGATTTCTTAACCGATGGTTCTGTTGGAATATTACTGACTCCAAAATAAGTCCCCACTGGTTTTTGGTTTTCTTAAAAAGAAACCCAAGTCTTTCCAAAGACTAGTCATGGACGGTTGGGCAGTTCATGAAGAAGTATTCCTTCTAGCTTCCCAGGATATTTTGCAGCTCAGCGATTATATCTTCAAGATCGAATGGCAATGGCATGACATCTTCCTCCTCCCAGTAAGGGTGACATTCTGGCTTCTCATCCTCTGGTAGACTCTCTGCAAGTTGTGAATGGCACCTAAACCCAGGAAGATTAGAGAAGAGTTACAGAAGCATTCAGGGACCTAATATCTCAGTATACAATATATCCGCCTTTGATATGTTGAGACCAATATGGTGGATAAACCAGTAGACAAAGTAAGTTAGATCCAGACTTGGTCACACTTACTGCAAAGTCAGTGAAATTAATTAGACAAGTTGGTGATGACTAAATACCGGGGGCTTTTAAACAATTTTCTTTTAATTGTTATATTGTTATTATTTATGTAGTTATGTATTTATGTACTTTGTATCCTGTTGTGAGCTGCCCTTAGGCTTCGTTGCGACGGGGGCAGCATAAAAACGTTTTAAATAAATAAATAAATTCAGTCCCATTGATTTCAATAGATCCACTCACTAAGGGACAATCAGTTTTCTTTAGTTTTAGTATATCTCAGTTTCTTACTCTTCCAGTCTTAACTTCTGAATGTTGACAATTTAAAAAAAAATAGTTAAATAGTTCACATGGAAACTCATGTGCATTTCCTTTAATATGTGCATTTTTGTATGCAGTTTTGACTAATATACACATCTTTTTTGAAACTAATTTTCTTGAGATAATGCTAATGTAATGTTATTTTCACAAATTTGTTGGCACTTTTCCCTATTATATACATTACTGCAAGCAGTTTTTGATTGGAGATTTGAAGATGTGCAAATTTTGAGGGATATCTCATTTTCTATTCAAGTATGGTTTTGATAGTGTGACATTAGGAAAATCACATTAAAATGAGAACCAAGCAAATCCCCCATCCTTATTTTAAGCATAACTACATCTGGATCCAACCCAATGATTGCCCATTCAACAAGAAGCCACCAGCTTTTTTCTCTTTTGATACAGACTTTCTGTTTCCTAGAGGAATCTTTGAGAAAGCCAAGCACAAAGGAAATTCAGTTAACACACCTTTTGATGGTGAATTATTTTTTCATTAACTCAAGGCTCATTTGAAGTCAGTTCTTTATGCCATTGCTTGTGGGTTTTTTGTGATATTACTAGATTATTGAGCGAGATTAAACCAAATTTACTGCATTAAGGTCACAGAATAGATTAAACAATATCACAGGATGTGGTTAGTAAATCTGAGAGATTTACAAGACCATCAGCTTTGGAGAAAGTAGCAAGAAGTAAGGGGGCTGTTGAAAGATGCAAATGAAGGTTAATAACAATTTCTGCTGATGAATAGATGGGCAAAACTTCAACAAAATTAAATTAAGAGGTTAGTGTTTGCTAAGTCCCCAGAGAAACTCTTTGAATTACAGCGTTTCTTATTAAATGGATTCTTCATCAATAGTAGTGAGAACTCTAATTATAATAAGCAGCTAAAAGAGCCATCCAGCATGGGAATATTTTATGAGTAGTAAACTGACACATTTCACTTTGTAATAAAGAATGCTGATTATTTGTCCTGCATTGGGAAATTTGTAGTAATTCTGTGTTTTTGGTTTCAGTGTAATTGTACATACATACATTTAAAGTCTGCTGCCAGTTCATCAACTACCTTTGCAAGTGCAAACCTGAAAAGAGCTCCTCATTAATATAGCACATTCAACAAAAAATGAAAACAGCAAAAACCTAAAAGAAAATCAAAACCCGCAGAAATGTAATATATTTACCAGCTTATTTGCATGAGCATAAATGACTGTTATTGATTGTATGCAGCACACAGATAAATAAAGAGGAGACTGCTCAGAAATACAAACTGAATTTGGCAAAGTATACAGTATGCAAGAGTTTTATATTTTTCTATGTACAATAAATTCAAAAAATTGAAAATGTTAAAACAATCAAATGAAAAATAGGCACATCTTTACCCAAATCAGATAATGAAACATAACCTTGCATTTTTGGGTGGGGGTTAGATTGAAATAAAACTTGCATTAAACATCACATCTTTACATGCAACTCAGGAGTTATCTGATTCCCCCCCCTTTATTTTTTTTAGATAGAAAAAAACCATAAATACAATCACAGCAATAATAATATAACATAACAAGAACTCAATAATTAAAAAATAATAAATGAAAGAGTGCACCCACCACCTCGGAGACCAATACTACCATCGTACACATTCTATAACAATTAATAATATATAATATGCTTCAATTATACCCATATCCCCTCCAGAAATTCATATACTCTTGACTGGGTTTACAGCCTTTGCCTTCTATCAGTACTGCTTTTACAAGGAGATATCTGACTTGTTCCAATAATTAACCAATTGATGCTTTCAGTACCGCTAAAATGATTAACACATACAACTCACTGGCCACTTACTTCCCTTCCCCTGACCCCTTTGAAGAAAGAAAGAAACAGAACCCAGACGAAAGGGGTCATCTTCCCTCTTGGGAATTATTAATGGCAGTGGAAAACCCAAGAGAAAACATACTTCAACTTTACACCCATGTCGGTGTGCGGTTAATTGCAACTCTAGCCTCCCCATGCACTCAATCCATCGTACATTACAACGCAAGGACAGTATTAACACGTAACATTCCTATATATCTTCAGCTTCCCACATCAGTCCGTGATAATAGCATCTGTTAACATGCGCTAAGCACTATTATGTAGCACATCACTTCATAAATAATAAGATTAACCGACCTCAGGCCCTCTGAGAAGAGTAATGTGTTCAAATGTTCTCATTATTTATTTAAAACAAGTATTAAAGGAACACAAGCTACTTTTGACAATCCTCTTAGCATAAATATTAAACTGTTTGCATTGATAAGCTGAACCACACAAGAGAACAGTGGGTTTGTTGTGCAGGACTCTTCAAAATATTGTTGAACAAACACACTTTGGCAGAGAGATTCTCGCTGGGGTGTAATGGGTGGTTCAGCTGGTTCTGGAGACCCCTTCCCCACCCTCACCCCCAAATATAGGTAATTCATATGCAGAGATGTCAAGGTGCAAAATGGAATTCAGGAAACGGAAACCAGGGAATCAGGTGGATTTTGGCCCAAGAGAGGTTCTTCAGACATCCCTGTTCTTGGCCTCATCCCCACCATGGATACTGATAACATTGACCTACTCCTTAGCCAGAGACCACATGGAGGAGCCTGCATAAGAACCATGATCGCTGAGCAGATCATCTCCATGAACATGCCTTCTCACCTGGTGTCCCCAGAAGTTCTGCATCACAATATCCAGCTTTCCTGATACCAGTTCTGCTGGCTCAGTTGGATGTGAGTTGGAATTCCAAAGTTTCTGGTCTCAGGTTCAGGATGGCTGATCTAGGATTATTGCCTGTTTCCACAATGGCCAACCAGATATCTGTGGGAGGTCCAGAAACAAGACCAAAATGTCCTGTCTCACTGTTGCCCCCAGCATTTGGTACTCAGGAGCCTACTGCCTCTGAACAGGCAGGTTCTATCTAGCCATCATAACAAGTATGGACCTTTCTATCCCCATGGATTCATCTGACCCCACTGAAGGAAAGCTATTGGCCATTACTATATCTTGCTTCAGCCTGTTGTATAAATACACCATGCGATGCGATACGTGAAGAAGTTTTCCTCCGCAATATGGAGAAAATCTATTCTCGCTTCACTGCCTACATACCATGAGCAACTCTATAACCCTCTCCCATCCCTTTGTCCTTTTCCTGCCATAAAATAGACCTAAGTGCATTAGCTTTTTCTTGTAGGGAAGATGTTGCAGTCACTAATCATTTTTTGTTTCCTTTTTCTGTATTCTGAGAATTGCTCTGGGCTTTTTGGGATGCCCTGCTCTGATTTTCTGGAATTTAGAAATGACGGCTTGTGGGTCCCCTTAACCATGAAAAGGCATAATGGCACACCAGCTGCTAAGCTTGTGTGATCTACTTGGTGCTTTTTTCACAGAAATCCTGAGATCCACCAAGCACAGCATAAAAACTGCTCTTGCGGTGCAATCCTATCATGGTGCCCATACGGCAATGAACTCAGATACTTCTGGGGCTCCCATACAGAACAGGGGGAGTGGCAGAGCACTCTTTCTGTCCCCATCTTTCTACCTTGCATTTTTGCTAAATGGGCTTTTTCGCCTATCTAGTCGGAGGGCCTCAGAGGAGAGGGAAAGGAGACCAAACGAGCTACGGTTTACCTTGCGCACCAGTCTCTCCAGTCATTATCGCTCCCTGCCCCTGGAACACCCACTCATCCCCTCTCCAAGGTTGTTCTCCTGACCTTGGAGAACGTGTAGTGCAATCCTTTCCCCCAGTCAGTGATGCTCTGGGGTGCATGAGAATTTATTTATTTAGGGAACTTCTATGCCGCCCCATTCGCTGAAGCCTTGGGGCAGCTCACAACCATAAATAAATAGAATCCTATAAAACAATATAAATTAAGTCGCCCTGGCCAAAGAATAAAATAAATAAATAATATTAACAATTAAAATAACATTTGAATAAAAAGGTCTTCGCCTGGCGCCGAAAAACAAATAACGACGGCGCCAGGCGGACCTCTCTGGGGAGCGCATTCCATAGGTTGGCCACCACCGCAGAGAAAGCCCTCCTCTGAGTACCTACCCTCCTAATTTCCTTCACAGAGGGTTCCCGGAGAAGGGTCTCTCCCGCTGATCTCAAGGGGCAGGCGGGCATATATGGACGTAAGCGCTCCTTCAGGTAACCAGGACCCAAGCCGTTCAGGGCTTTGTAGGTCATCATCAACACCTTGAATTGGGCCCGGTCTTCAATGGGAAGCCAGCTTCCCGCACCAGACACAGGTGTGAAACAACAAGGGTTCCAGGGAAGAAACTCCCTTGGTGACTTTCTGAGGAACATGGAGGTTCCAACGTGACTTCAGGAGCTTGGAAAACATACCCACTGTGACAGCTCCAGGGCCCCTAGGGTGGGGTGGTCCTGCAACCCAGGTGAGTTTAGACGATCACACCATCTCAGAATGCTACCACTCCATTTTGCCGCATGTGGAGACTGGGCCTAAGTTGGGAGGCAGCTGGTTATTTCCCTGTGCCTTTCCTTCCATTTAGATGATAGGAGTGTCAACTACATTAGGAGACACTGGTCACGATGCTCAAATTAACCACTTTAGCTAAAGTGTGTGTTAATTATGGGTATGCAAGCAGTCAATAAGAGGTTAATGCAAGAGTCAAAGGGATAAATTTATTTCAGAATTGCATCACTCAAGAGACTTAAAGACTAACATTAGGGTTGGTGTTTTTAATCAATAGGTTTTATACTAATGTACTAACCATTTATTTTAAAACATTATGCTTCCACCCCACCTTCCGCCCCCTCCCTGGCTAACATCTGCAGCTGATACCGAAGAGAATCAATTGGGTCCCCGTCCGTGCCCCCCCCCCCACCACTCCGCCTTGTTGACAAATAGTTCTCAGTGTATATTTTAGATTCTGCATTTAGCTGTTGCCTCATTTTGGCATGCAGTATAGATCCATTGAGTTAGCTTGGGTCCGTAAAAGCATAGTTCTAAAGGACTACAAGAACCATGCAGGGTGGCTAGAACAACAGAAGCATTTTTGCCTACCATTCTACCTTACAAAACATTTTCACTTAGAAAGGACTCCCAGCCCATCTAACTGACTTTACTTTCCGCAGTGGGATAGGGCACAGAAAAGTTTGTGGATTGAGTGGATTTCTCCAAAGGTTTGACCCACTCTTATGCTCTGTTTCCTTTCTTCCAAGTCCTCTCCTAAGGTCCCTGTTGCAGATGAGAATCTGTTCTGGATGGGACAATCCCTGCTTGGATTTCCCCATACTTAAACCCACATAAGGTCATAACCCTGTTTACAACCTTGGAGGAGAACTCCATAGCATGTGGCATCCCAAACATCAGTTGGGTTCACACAACATGAAAATCAATGCTGCATGGTTACTACAGTCCTGGATTTTTTTAACCATGGTCTACCTGGCAATCATATGGTTTCTAAGTTATGGTGGTTTCCATCCTCCCCACTCAGTTTCCCCACTGTTCAAATGAATGGGAATCACTATGAATCTGACCCACAGATTTTCCACTGGACTGGCTTTTCCCAAATCATGTGGATTTCTTAGAATTTCAGAGCTTTTTATTTGCTGTATTTTTATACAAATTCCATCATAGAAAATTGTGAAAAATAAAAAACCAACCATCCAAAAAGGGCATTTCCTCCATAGGTTAAAGTATAAAAATATACATTTGGGAGGGATTTGAGTATTTTGTAGAATCTGTGCATTTTCAGGAGTGCAAATTTGCTCAAATACATATGGATACATTTGCGCAAAATCCAATTCCATCAATGGTGGATGATGATGCAAAAGGTGCCTGGAAACCTGCAAAACATCGATGGAATGGATTTTATAATGCCTGTGAACTGCTAATAAAAACGATCCAATGCCCAGAACACCTTTCCTAAATAGGAAAAAAGGTGACATGGGGGAACTTAGAGGCTTGTGCACTCATACACAACGTACGGCAAGTTGAAAGAGAAACCTGTCTTCACTATACTAGAATTAGTGGGCTTACCAAGAAAATTATTAGGCAGTCAGTACAGACAAAAGCAATAAATGCTAGCAAGCAAGAAAGCCAATGTAGCAGAGTGGTTAAATTATTGGACCGGGACTCAGGAGGTCTGGGTTCTATTCCCCACTCAGCCAGGAGGCTTTCTGAGGGCTATGGACCAGTCACTGACTCTCAGCCTAATCTACCTCACAGAGTTGTTGTGAGGATAAATTGGAGAAAGGGGGATGACATATGCTGCCTTGGAGGAAAGGTGGCATATAAATGTAAGGAAAAGTAATAGAAACAGCAGAAAGAGCTTTCCCTCCCCACCTGGTAGGTGCTTCTCTTACGACACCAACCATTTAACAATTAAGATATGCCTAATTTTAGTCTTCTCTCTTTTATCTCCCTCAGTTGTTTGGTCATCATAGCTATTAACATGTGAAAATTTATGGCCAGCAATTAAGGTTTAGGGCTCTCCACAGTAGCAGACAGAGAACTATTTTATATCCCAGGTCTATTTGTCATCATGTCAGTTACATAACAGTTGTGATGAATGAGCTACCTTGACAACCAAACAGTTAGGACTTTGTGACCTCTGATCTTGGTCACATGATAGGGTCACCTGAAACTTACTTTGCTCCTACCTGAGTGCATGCAACAAGACAGAGGTCAAATGGCTCCGGTGATTATATGTATCGTGTCTGAGGTGGCCCAGTTTTGAGCTGGAAGGTATGGCCGTGTTGAATTCCACAGCTCCGTTGCACAAAAGCAGTAGAGCAACTTCAGAAATGCGCCCAGGAAAGAGGAGCCAGTTTCAAAGGCGGATAAAGTAACTTTCCTCGCTGCTCGCTAGAATGGATGCAGTGTTCTTCCACCACAACAATGAAAACAAAACACACTGCATGGAAAGGGATTTCATGTATGCATTTACTTCTGTGTCATAAGCATTCTAACACTGGGTGATGATAACCAACAACATCTTTTCCTAGCCTGTCCCAAGAAGCTTTTACAAAAAGCCCAACATTCCAGCTGCAATGCATTTGAGTCTGGGTTATTTATTCTTACCTTTCTACATGGACCATTAGCTAAAGCCCTCTGGGTAGCTTAAAAAGCAAATTCTAAAACCTTAAAATACCATTGTATCATCCAACATAATATAAAACCATGCAATTCAGAAGAGAAGAAGACCAAAGAAGTAACCAAATAAAAGCAAGGATCTAAAAACACACTAAAACTTCTTAAAACTGCAGGGCTATTTAGCCTGCAAAAATGAAAAGAGCGTCACCCAGTCCTAAAAAGACCAAGTGAGGGTTCCAGATGAATTGGGAAGTTACTCCACAACTGGAGTTCCACCATCTCTCTTTAGTAGCCAGTACCTCATCCCATTCTATGCCATCCATCCTGACCTCTAGCAACGCGCAGGCAAATTAGAAGCCTCAAAGTGGAGCAAGGAGCCAGTGAGCAACTAGAAGCTCTTGCGCTACCTACATTTTGCCTCAGCAGGTGATTAAATAGCTATACACCTATTCATCACACAGATGACTAAACATCCATGCATGTTTATACACAGGCATACTAATAGCTAAATAGCCATTTACTGGGGCTGTGGATATGTTATTATTGATTGACTGAAAGCATTTTCCACCCCAGCTTTCCACCTTTATGCGTCCCCAAAAATCCTCACTGGGGGACCCATCCCTGGGATGTTTATTTCCAAGAAGAGAAACACTAAAGAGGGTTGCAAATGAATATTTCTACTGTCTGCATAGCATGCATTGTCCCAATTCCCGAACTCCCATCGGGGGAGCATCCATCGGGACAGAATACATTATTATGCATTCATGCTTAATATTGTACTTGGATTCTATTGACGGTGCGGTTTCTGTCCGTTTGCTCTGCTTATGAACAGAAATGGAGAACAAAGGAAAGGCTTGATTTGTTTTGCTTTCCATGGGGCAGGGGTTAGCATCCTAGTTGTCTAACAATGCTAAACAGCACGGCATTTGCAAAGACATGAAGTTCTGTTCAATCTAAACTGCAAAGTTTACACTGTAGACTACGGTGGGCCTTTAAGCTGCTTCTACTCACAGAGTTTTACAGTGCTAGAAGCAATGCTTATGCACAGGCACAGAATGTTCTGTACGTATTGTCACGATAAAATGTTCATCCATTGCAGATCCTGTTTTTGTAAGAAAGTTTGGGATTTCTGCAAAAAAACTTCTCAGGCCTCTCAGGTGCTTATGCTGTAGATCCTTTTGTGAAGACAATTTCCATGCTGCAAATCTAAACCAAACTAATTATCTCACAGTATTTTCTGAGTACAATTTTTGTTCTCACCGAGGAACATCCAAAGATTGCAAGTCAAGCAGCCATGTGGCTGCTTTCAGAGAGATCCGTCCTCTGCCTGAAGGGCTGTCCAGATCAAGCCTGGCTTAAAAATGCAACAGAAAAAAGAGCTGGGCCAGGAAGATGCCCATCCACCGCACTCACTTAAGACTGCTAGAAAGTGCAGGATTCTGGCCAGCCACATTATTTTTATTTTTATTTATTTTTCAATTTACATCCTGCCTTTTTCCTTCAAAGGGCTCAAGGCAGCTTACATCATTCTCCTCCTCCATCTCATCCTCCCAGCTCCTCTTATGCTTTCTTTTGAACATCTACCCTGATGAAAAATCCTGGAAGACCTGAAACATTGTGACATTTTGGTTGGTCCTAATACAGATTAACATAGCAAGCATGGAGTGGATGAACACAAACTGGGAAAAGCTGGGAAGCAATGCAAAAATCAGTTGGTGGCGATATCTCCTGCCTGCTCACAAAAACAGAACGCCTACTGAACACAGAGTATAATATGCAGCTGATGTAATTTGCCCCCAGTATTGACTTTCTGTGCTTTAAAAATAAGTATTTCCATTCTCTTTGTGTTATCAGCCTGGACGCTACTTCCAGAAATGCAGATAAGGTCCTAGTGCGGAGTCTGAGAAGGACCAGCAACCGAGATCCACATGTGTGTTTTTAAATCACCACCACCATTTCTCTTCCCCTGGGTCATGGATGTAGCCTGGACAATGTTAGGATTTCTGTTCTTGCAGTGGCAGCCAAAAGAACTGACGCAAAAGCAGCCAAGGAATGATGAACTTGCCCGAGTCATTTCACTAGGCCATATTTACGTTGGTCCTGAGACCTTCCTTTGCTTCTCATGCTATAATGGAAAACAAAGGAGAAGGGAGAGAAGTGGAAATAAAAACACAGGAGACGGGGCTGTTCCTGGAGGCTGGAGATGCACATACGTTGTTGGCTTATTCCAGGTCCAGCTATTCATCCGTCTAGCTAACCAAGGACAAGCCAGTCAATGCTGGTTTCTCTCCGTTTCTCATTTGTTCCAGTTCCAAGCCTGGTTTGTCCTGAACTCCAAGCATTTCTCCAGTGTTACATTCCATTTGTCTTGAACATTGACCATTGTTTACAAGACGTTCACAAGAAATATAAGCATTTTTGTGCACCTTTCTTGGGCTCTGGCCTAATATACAATTTTTAAAGCACTTTTCCTTTCATAATGCATTTGAAATATTATTCCATCTAATACATCCATTCTATAGACTTGTTTAATAGGGAAACTCCACTGCGAAATCTGGAAAAGCACACTCTTCAGTGGATAAGTCAGTCTCAGCAAATGGCAAATGAGAAATTAGGGGCTATGAATCAAAATACAAATGAACAAATTTCTCCCTGCTTGATACTTCGGTCTACTCTGAGCAGACACAGCTCAGCAGGGCCTTATGCAGCCTTCCCCACCACCTACTATCTAAATATTAATCGGAAGGTGCCAAGGATTGGGTTCCTAAAGCACAGTTCTATCCCTGATCTATGCTGCTTCCCTTTTGTCCATTCAAAACTGCCAGCACGTGTCTTCAGCAGGGCCCATATATTTTATTTTATTTATTAATTAAAACATTTTTATGCTGCCCCATTCGCCGAAGCCCCGGGGAGGCTTACAACAATAAATTAAAACATCATAAATAACATTTTAAAATATATACATTAAAATAAAATACAAATATACCATATAAAATAAGCTGCCCTGGCCAGATAAAATTCAATAATATTAACATTTAAAATGCTGCTTAAATAAAAAGGTCTTCGCCTGGCGCCGAAAAACAAATAACGATGGCGCCAGGCGGGCCTCTCTGGGAAGGAAGCATGTGATGGGATGCTCCATCCAAACAACACACATTCATAGCATTGTGTGTTCATTTCTCTGTGTACACAAAGTGTGCATTGTTTCTGCATGTGCCACTGAGTATCCTGTACAATCCATGGCTGCGTGAGACGTCTGTAGCTAGGAGGAAGCCTGCACAGAAAGCCCAAAGAGTGCATGCAGGTCAGGGAGGGCTTTCCCACGCTGAGTCCCTTCATCCCTCACCCAGCATGCACAGCTGCCATGTAAAGAGGACTAGATGTTGGTAGGAAAGATGGTTTGGAGGACAATTTATCAGATCTGAGAGCATCCAAGATGGTAGATGAGTCACACTAAGCTCACAGGGCATAGAACGGGATTTCTACAATCCCACTGTACAATCTCATAACACTCTAGAAGTTTCGAAAAGCCCTGCTCTTCAAGGACCTAAGCCCTGCGCCCGAGGCCTTAATCCCCACACCAAAATTAAACCTCAGTACATACATTTGAGCATCCGGCTGGTTTCTCTAGGAAACAGGATGCTAGTCTAATGCAGTAAGGCGTTTGTCTCTCTCTTTCCTCCCTCTGTTGTCTCATGTTGTTCCACATTGCAGTTTGGCTAACCAGAAGCAAATGTGGATTTCTATTTGTGGCTTTTTGATTTCATAACATAGCCTCCAAACAGATGTCTTGACCGTACCTTGCCATCCCTCTGTTATGGTCCAAACATTTGGACTGGACATTTAAAAGCATGTTGCGAATGTTCCATACTGGCACCGGAAAGGAGCAGATGACTTAAGGAGCTTAACCCTTTCCTTCAAACCGTCTTTTAAAGTTTATATTGGATTGACTGGAAAAAAACACACACATCACATTGGAGAAACACAAGGAAACAGAAGGTCAAGGGAATTTTAAAGGGATAAAAATGCAAGGTTCATTCTACAGCCAGTGTTGTAAACTTATGTCCCTGATTGCTCATGATTGTACCTGAGATCTGCGGCTGTTGCTGCTTGGTCATAAAGTAGGCAAGAAATGGAAAGCAGATGAATGTTGATGCGGAATGTCTCCACCAGGAATGGGGTGAGAGTTTGAGGACTGGCTCAGTGGAAGAGCTCCAAATCTTTGCAGTCAAAAAGCCCCAGCTTCACTCTCTGGCATCTACTGCCAATGGCTCTCAGACAGAAGAGGAAAACAGTTGTCTTCCTGAAAACCTTGGACAGGGACAGCCTATCGGAGCAGAAGGCACTCTAATTTGGACCAAGGAAGCGGTGAGGTAGGAGAGCCTGGACTGCATCTGTGGATATTGTTTTCTCTTTTGCATCTAGGCATACACTGTGATCAGTCTCTGAAGCCCACATCTGAGTGCCTCTTCCAAGAGAGGTGCAAAGAGCAGCCGCAGGGGAAGGGGCCTTTTCAAGGGTGGCCCCTCCGAACTGTGGAACGTTCTCCCCAGTGAGGTCTACCCAACCCCAACATGGTCATCTTTTCAGGTCCTGGGCAAGGCTTTCTCCTACTCCCATGCATTTGAAGAATACAGTGGGCTACAAGCTGCTTCCAGATGAGAGACAGTATGTCTGCGTACACCGATTCCTGGGGAACAAGGGTAGGAGGTGCTGCTGCACTCATGCCCTGCTCGGGGGTTTCTTGTGGGCAGCTGGTTGAGAACAGAATGCTGGACTAGATGGACCCTTTGTCTGATCCAGCACTGCTCTTATGTTCTCCTGATACAAGGAGCAACAACTGCCACTTCTCCAGCTTCATGTTTCAGCAGCAGCTGGAGGAAAAGTCCAAACCCAACCAAGCATTAGTCTCCTCTGTTCAGGGAGAACCCTCAGAATCTACCTGGGTATCTTCCAAGCCATCTCCTCCACCATCTATGACTCCTCCACTGCTTCTCCTGTCTCTTGTTCATTGTCTCTTAGGATGAAGCAGGGATGGAGCTCCAGAAGTTCCAGGCTTGCCACTTTAAATGGCCTCAGTTGCCCACATTCTCTTCAGGAATCCCTGCCACCCTTTCTCCTGGGTCCTGGCCATTCTTTACCTGATGGGGACACAGCTCTCCTGCACCTGACTAAGTTTCACCAGATATGGCGTGAGAGCACCCCTGAGAGCACATGCTACAGGCACTGAGCCAAAGCAGAGCAGTGATGAATTGTAAAGCCGAAAGAGGTATGCAGATCTGAAGGCTTGCAGATAATATGGGTCAAAACTAACACAATGAACTGTGCCGGCATTTCTTTGTAAGCTGCTCTCCGTGATCCAACTTAACAAGGAAGAAAATCACTGCAGCCTCAATGCTTTGAGGTTTGATCAACTATGTGGGACAGCTTATCTCTACCAAAAATAGAGATCCATCACTCCAACCTTGGCTGCAACCTTCTTCAAGTGCAAAGCTGCTTTTTCGATGTTACATGCAATAATTCATAAATCCTACTTAACATTATCTAGCACGGGTCCCGATACAACCAGGCTATTCAGCAAAACACAAAAGGATTCTACTTAACTTCCTCTGGATGCTACAGCCGCTTTGCCAGAGGTTTAAAGCTAATCGCACGAGGGAGGCGTTTTCTAATTAGAAAAGGCCCTTGCTATGTGCTAAGAGGTTGTGAAGGAATAAGACTAAGATCGATATTTTCTTCATATCTTTGTTTTCATCAACAGTATTCCCATATCTGCAGGTCTTTGGTAGGTTCATGGGTTAAATTTTGAGAAACGTGGACAGTTATAGGGAAGGCAAAACCAAAGAGCATCAAATTCATTTTGAGGAATGCACAGTTGCCATCCAGTCAAAGAAAGAGTCTTCCAGTCCACGTGAAGATAAATTTGTTTGCTAGCCATCAATATATGCTTTGGACCCAGATTTGGGCACCTTTCTAATTATGAACACAAAAGTAAAAAGGGGATACAGAAATATGGATGCTCATTCACAAACACAGAAGACCCGCTTTGATTGTTAACAATAATGTGTATTCCAACATGAGACAATGCCAATGATCCAAACTAAAGCAAATGACAGGAATGTTAATTGATAGCCATCCTAATTTCTCAAGGTACCATTTATACAATGATGATTGACTGGAGAATGGAAGCTCTTCCTATATGAATTTCTCAGTTACTTCTTCAGGAATCTTGGAACTGTGTAAACTGAGAAGGTCATACTAAATCAAAGGCTATCATCTGCCTGTTCAAAACACTATTAACGAGGAAAGCAGTCTGAACAGTGCATTACCGGCCCCAAGGTCACCTGGGAAACCACCAGGCCTCACTGGCTACCCCATAACAGCTCACAGGCAACTCAATTAGCTGCTGTAACCGTCTGCCCTTGCAGCTGGACTTGATGGAGAGTCAAGTTGCTCAGCGGACGGCTAAGTTGACACGTGCATGCTTTTTTTCTTCCTCTTCCCTGAGCAAACCATTTGGCTGAAGAAAATGGCAGGGAATCTGAAGGGCACGCTCAAGACTAAACAGAGCTAGCTGAGTGTAATGACCAAGCAGGCAGGTGGTGACAGAAATGTTGCCTCTGCTATGGATTCTCCTGTAGCCAAGGGAAAGACAATTCTCTCAGCCCCATCACTCCTAGAAAACGGTTTATGGAGATGACCTTGTGAGCATGATAAAAAGATCCTTCACACCTTCAGTACTAGCCCTAAGAACATAAGAAGAGCCTCAGTGTGGAGCAGATTTAACCCCACCAAGTGCAGGATTGTATGTCCCTCAGTGGGCAACCAGATACCACTGGAAAGCCCATTCACTGCATGAAGGGAAGTACCCATGGGGGCTAGTAGCTAGTGACAATGTTCTGTTCCCACTTGGATTTGCCTAGTCCCTTTCCAAGGTTGGCTCAGTCAGTGGTCCACACCACTTGGCCCATCTACTTCTGCATATATTCCTTGTGCTTGTGCACGACCAAGGCCTGACTGCATGCCCTAAACCGGCTGTTAAACATTTCTGTTTTGGTTCTAAATTTATCATTCAATATGAGGTCGTTGTTGTTGTTCCTATGTGATGTCAAGACATCTCTGATCTATGGTGACCCTATGAATGAAGCACTCCATGATGGCCCTGCCAAGCTCTTCTAAATTCAAGACTGTGGCTTCCCTAATGGAGTCCATCCATATCATACTTGGTCTTCCTTTTCTTCTTCTGCCTTTGACTTTCCCTAGCATGATTGCCTTCTCCAGGGAGTTTTGCCTTCTCAGGATATGTCCAAAGTAGGACAGCCTCAGCTTTGTCGTTTTTGCTTGTAAGGAAAACTCTGGCTTGATTTGATAAGTGCCTTGACCTATGTTCAACCTATCTATTGGCAAATAAGCGCCGATCTTGCAAAATTGGCAAGAAGCTTTCAGTGGCCTTCTTGCAAACAAAGCTTCTTACCCCTCAGGGAAGTAGGCTGTCTCCTAGCATTATTCTGCAGCAAACCAGCTTCATTTGGTGGCTCCAACTTCCAAGGTCTTGAGAGGAGGAGGAAATGTCCCCTCTCTACACATGGCATCTGCTCAGTTTCCATCCTGGATCTGGAGTCTTGGTGGCAACATGATTGCCCATTAAAGCCAGGCAAAATCACAGCAAATTCGTCGATATTTTGCAACAGATCAGATCAAGCCCCCAAAGCAGGAGCAGACAGACAGATGTGATGGGCTGGGGGCACATCTGTGCCCATCATAACCCACAGCTGGGGTCATCATTCCCCTGCTGCTGCTGTTGGGAGTCACATGGCCAGCTTCTGTGGCTGTTACACAGTCAGTTGGTTACACAGCCAGATCCTGCAGGAAAACAAGGGCAGTTCTCCTCATGTGCCCCGGCAGAACCAGGGTCTCAGAGAAGACCCTAAGCCTTGTGGTTCTGCAGGATTGTCATCTGCATACCTTGCTTCCCAGAAGAATGGCTGTGCCTCCAGAGACTGAAGCAGTGACAGGAGAGGGCCTCAAAAACCAACGGTCGGCCCATGTGGCCAACGGAGGCCATGCTAGCAACACTTGCCCTAAAGACAGTTAAGGGTCAAACCCACTGAGGTGCTTCAGCGAAAAGTGCTTGGTCTAGACAGGGCTGCCAGTTTCCTGGGAGCGTAATTCATGTTGGGAAAAAGCAGCTTCTCCATCTTCCTCTCTCTTTGCCTTTAGGTATCTCATCCACAAAAGAAATGTAACTTTAATTTCATCTGACTTCAATTGTGTTCAAATTACAGGAAAAAGGAAGCAGACAACAACCTGTAAATATTTAAAGAGAAAGAAAATCACTGGGAATCGTGCCTTTATGAATAGTTGATGAAGAAAGGTTAGATCTACTGCTGGTAAATTACAAGAAATTAGGTCCATCGTGTGACTCTTGTCAGCAAAGGTTAATACAAATTGGGCTGGATTTAGTTGAGATGACAACGGGGATTAAAAAAGATTTGTCCTGTCTTCACCGCAATTAGTTTTTTATTTTTTATCCCTTTCCTCCTATTATTAGTGTAACAGAGTTTATCGTTAGGATTATTGCAATCAAGCGGTACCTCTTGGAGAAGTCGTTTTATTTCTCATAACACTCTAGCAGTTTCACAATGCATTTTTCATCTCTGCTAATCTGGCTCTTAATTGTGCATTTCCGGAGGGAAGTAAGAGACTGCTAACCCACCATGTGCTATCAGTTCTTGACAGATAGATATTTACACAAACAGTAATATCCCGGGAAGAATGAAAAAGCACTCTCAAGGCAGCTAATGATCATCATTAAATGATACCAATCAAAAACTGAAGACAAAAAAAAAAAACGGTATGCAGGTTTACAAACAGATCTAATGATTAGAGAGAGGTTACTGCAATGCACGGTTAAACGATAATGTATACAAAGAGAAAGTCAACTTGGTCTCCTACAGAACAGAATTGCAAAGGTTGGGTGCCACCACCACCAAGTCCCCATCTGATTGAAGTACCTATTAAGTGAGTATTAAATCATCCCATGGTAAAAAGCAGCATCTTGGGGGCAGCCTCTGGACCAAAGCACATAAAGCACCTTGCAGTGAATTAAGTGTGAGGATACACTGAGAGTGCTTTTAGGACTTCTGCAAAGCTTGGTGTTCCCCCAAGCCAGCTGACACCTTCCTCCTCTGCTTTGGCAACACAAGCAACAGCACTCGCAGCTTAAGCATCAGAAAGGAAAAGAATTCCAGCTGCTTGCTGGCAATGGCAAGCTATGGCTTCCTCAAAGGAGGAAATGTGAGAGGCGGTCTCAGCCTGCGAGGGAGGAGAAGAGCAGTGGGAGCAGCTTGGAAGCCAAGCTTTGGCAGCAACTCGGCCATCACTTGCCCATGTGTGGAGAGCCACTGAGGTGATGCCAGCAGCAGCAAACTTTTAATACACACATGAACTTGTTCAATGGCTATTTGTGCATCTTTCTGTATATACAGGTGCAGTAGTGGTTGAGACTGTGGGACTGGGACTCAGAAGATCTGGGTTCTAGTCCCCGCTTGGCCACGGAGTTCACAGGGTGATTTTAGGCTAGTCACAACCTCTCAGTGCAATTTACTTCACAGGGATGTTGCTGTAAGGATAAGACTGAGAGGAAGAGGAGGAGAATGAAGTAAGCTGCCTTGAATTCTTGGAAGGAAGGAAGGAAGGAAGGAAGGAAGGAAGGAAGGAAGGAAGGAAGGGTATAAAACTAATAAATGAATGAATATAATATTCATCTTCTGTTCGCAGAGACATCTTCACAGAGACATCTTCTGCTCTTTCTTGATATTCAGATATTAATGTTCATTAACCTCTCAAATACATTGATTTAGTCCATCAATTAATCCATCAATTAATTCCAAATGGATAATTCCAAAAAGAAAAATGGAACAAGAGAATATCATGCCATAAAGACCTCCTTTGATTCGCCCGAGTAAATGCAGAAGAAGAAAACCATGCCAAACCCAGTTCACATGAAGAAAGCAAAAAGTAAGATGCAGCTGCAGACAAAAGAGGCGAACCTAGCAACTGGCAAACATGATGAATTGGAATTGGCATGCACGGCACAGTTTGATCGCAGGCTGTGGTACTTTGAGGATTCCGCTGAGATTTGCTTCTGCAGCCGCCGACTCTTCCTTCCACACTTAGAGCCATGCGGAAGGAGGGCATTTAACACATCAGGGAACCTTGCTGGATTATCAGATCAACTGATCAATACCATTGACAATACTTCTGTCTAAAAGCATTGGGGCCTTGCCATCAGAAATGTACGCAGTAGCCAAACATTCAGGGCCTTTGCCAATACATTACCTTTGACCCACTGCTTCCACAGCGGACCCAAGAGGCATCTGGCTTTTCCTTCCTCAGCTCTTCCACCTAACTGATTTCCAGCTGCCTGCTTGAATCAAATGCACCCCTTCATAGCAAACCATGACCCGAGGAGAAGGAAGGGGGAAGAGAAAAGAATCCAGAGCTCCATCCAGACTCTCTGAGGCATTAAAAAAACCCAGCAAACAAAAAAACAGCAATTCAGGTCATCACATTCCCACTCCGAGGCAGTCATCTCGTCCTCTGCTTCCATCAGGGTTGTGTAAATCTCAACAACGCACTCGACATTACGGGACTCAGTGGGATACAAATGGCTTCTTCGTGTACTCCACTCACTTGCAGTGCTTTGGGTTACCTGCAGAGTAACTTTCCCGCTCGGTGACATATACCTGGCTCTCCCGAATAGACATCACGACAAATTTCAACTTGCTGGATTTAACGCTCTAAAAAGCAACCCAGGTTTTTATAGCTCCCCTTGAAGTTAACTCTGACAGACAGAAGGACAAGGGGCTGGTAGGTCTGGGAAGACTTCAGAATGCATTAGGGGGACAAAAAGCAGCAAGGGCATGGAGGGAAAAAAGGAGAATGCCCATTAAATTCTGAGCATATACACAATGTCTGGATGCGTTGCTCATATCGGCATCACTCCATCCGACGGAGGATGCAAGCAACCTGTTCAATGAGGAAACATGGCTCAGATCAGGTGTACTACACAAGAAACATGGAGAACAGGTACCTGCCTCGGAAAATCCCAAAGAACAGCCACGACAATGGCAATGACAAATCTCGCTGATGTTCTCTCAGATGTGCAAACATCCTTCAAATGATCCAAAGTGGTGCAAGGCAGATGAAATGGGGGCTGAGAGTTCACAGCTGATTTCTCCATGTGCTAGAGAGGTGGGAATAGGTGGTGCATTTGTGTGTGGGGAGGCCAAAATTCTTCATAATTTCTGCTGTCCTGCCCATGTTTCGTTATGATTACAGCTGGATTTCTGGAAGAAGACAGACACTGTTGGTGGAAGGAGGGATGCGGCAGAAATTCAGTTTGCCTTTTTTTGCAGACCGAATTCCCACACTTTCCATCCCTTGTGTGAACCAGCACCACCGTCCTTCACAAACTGCACTTACAGGAATGTCTCCAAAGAAGTATACAAAATGTATGCATCGGCATTAAAAATGGGAAATCACTTTCAAAATGTGTATTCAGAGAAACGTGCACAAAATAATAATGGAACTTTGTGCCAATTTAAAAAAAAATCCATGTACAAGAGGAAGAGAAAAATAAGAAACTAAGAAATTGAAATGAGAGGGTACTTCCTTCCTTAGACAAACACATGTACTTTGCAAACACATGGGGATATTGAAAGAATGTAAGAATGCCCATGGCTGGATGGACACTCATTTCTCATGAAGGCCTTCAAGAGAATTCTTTCTCTGCAAACTGAGGAGAAGGAGGTATACCGATAATGCAGTTGTTTGAATCGGCCCTGAAGACCAAACTACACGACACCAGGCAAACGTTACTTAAACCCCGGGAGCAATTCCTTCCTACAAAAGGGCAAAGAAATGGTGATTCCATTTCCCACACATACAAATGAATCCTACCCCAAATTCTATGCAGGGGTTCCAATGCCATGCACGGGCAGAGGACAGGTGGTCCTCCCAGTCTCCACGGGCCACTACACTCATCAGGCCTTCCAGCATGGTCAGTGGCTAGGGCCAGATGGGAGTTGCCCAGGATCATCTGAAGAGATGCGTATTCCTCTTTTCTGGGGCAGGATCCTGTACCTGGGCCCAGGGATCTCTGCTGAAGTCAGCCTTTCATGGCATGCTTGCTTGAGCAATCATTTTTTATAGATAGGTTTCTTGGGTGGATGAAATGGAAGAAGTGCAGATACTCTGCTCCTGAAGGAAGAGCGGAATCCTTGAGCACAACACCTAATTCCAAGCAATACACCTCATGAACTCTTGTGTTGTGTTTTAGTATTTTCACCCATTCTGGAGCTTGTAGTGGTAAAGAGAGGACAAAAGGATGACATTCTGGCCATCTCTCTCAAATTGGCATTCCAAAGTGCCTGTTTGTCAGGGATAAGCTCCAAGTAGAATAAATTCAATTTTTATTACAGGTTTATTAAAGAACAGTTGTTTCACCAACAGTTAATTAAATCTGCTATCTAAATTGAACAGAAAATTACAGGGCGGGCAAAGCTTGTAAAAGACTCTATTACAGATAAGGACATATTTGGTCATCGGAAGAATTTGACATCAGTTTTGAAAGCTGCATTGTTCGCAAACTCCTTGGCTGTTTTTTTTTTTTTTTTTTTGAGTTCTTGGAGCCCTGCTATTCTTTTCTACCCATTTATTATTTCTATGCCCTGTTTGCTGGCAACATGCCTGTTGCTTAAGGTTACTTTTTCATTAATTAGGCATGAGATAATTTCACTGCAAGTAGAGAAGAAAAAGGGCAGGGGGAGGGGAACATCTCTGATCGTATTATGTTGTCTTTAAAGTGGAAAAAATGCCAGCAATTCTGTTCCGCTTTGATGGTTCTGTTGAATGCATTCCTTTGATTGCAAAAGCAGTGGAGCACTGGGGTACACAAGGAAGTCCTACCGATAGTCCCAACACTGTACAGTAGGAACATGCAAGGAAAATCCTGGAGCAGGAGGTCCCTCAGTACAATTGATGCGCAGTGGACTGAGGAAAGATGGAGGAACTTGGGAAGCTTCTTTACATTTATTTATTTAAAACATTTTTATGCCACCCCCATTGCAATGAAGGCTGGGGGCGGCTCACAACAGAAACAAAATACATAAATAAATAACAATATAGCAATAAAAATTTTATTTAAAAACCCCCGGTGCATCTCGGCTAAAAATTTAAAATCCTATTAATCCAAATAATTTAACAATTAAAATAAGTTTTAAATAAAAAGGTATCGGCCTGGCACCAAAAAACAAATAACGACGGCGCCAGGCGGACCTCTCTGGGGAGCGCATTCCATAGGTGGGGCGCCACCGCAGAGAAAGCCCTCCTCCAGGTACTCACCCTTCTAATATCATTCACAGAGGGTTCCCGGAGAAGGGCATCTGTTGCTGATCTCAAGGGGCAGGAGGGCATATATGGACGCAGGCGTTCCTTTAGATATCCAGGACCCAAGCCGTTGAGGGCTTTATAGGTCATAACCAACACCTTGAATTGGGCCCGGACTTCAATCAGGAGCCAGTGGAGCTGACGGAGAACTGGGGTTATATGAGAACAACGCCCAGTCCCCGTCAGCAACCTGGCAGCTCTATTCTGCACCAACTGAAGTATCCGGACTGTCTTCAAGGGTAGTCCCACATAGAGCGTGTTACAGAAATCTAACCAGGAAGTCACCAACGCGTGTGTCACTGTCGCCAGGCAGTCATTCTCCAGGAAGGGACGCAGCTGATGTATCAGCCGAAGCTGAAGGAAGGCACTCCTCGCCACCGCCTTCACCTGAGCTTCTAGAGACAGCTCAGGGTTGAGGAGCACTCCTAAGCTGCGAACCCGGTCCCTCAGAGGGAGTGCAACCCCATTTAGGACAAGTCCCCCATCCCAAGCCACCCACCAACAGGACCTCCGTCTTGTCTGGATTGAGCTTCAGTTCATTGGCCCTCATCCAGCCCATTACCTCAGCCAGGCACCGGTTCAGCACAGCCACTGCCTCACCTGGATTGGTGGAAAATGAGAGGCAGAACTGGGTATCATCAGCATACTGATGATTCCACAGCCCACACCTCCTGATGACCTCTCCCAGAGGTTTCATGTAGATGTTAAATAGCAAAGGGGACAAAATGGACCCCTGCAGAACTACATGGCATAACTGCCATGGCGCAGAGCCATAGTCCCCCAGCATCACCTTCTGGAATTGGCCGTTGAGATAGGAGCGGAACCACTGCAAAGCAGTGCCTCCGACCCCCAGTCCCGCAAGCCTATCCAGAAGGATACCATGGTCGATGGTATCGAAAGCCGCTGAGAGGTCCAGGAGAACTAACAGGGATGCACTCCCCCTGTCTCTCTCCCTGCACAGGTCATCGTACAGGGTGACCAAGGCAGATTCAGTTCTGTACCCGAGTCTGAAGCCGGACTGAAATGGGTCCAGATAATCAGTTTCATCCAAGAGTGCTTGGAGTTGTCCCGCCACCACCTGCTTTAGCACCTTGCCCAACGGGATGTTGGCCACCAGTCTATAATTGGCGGCCACCTCTGGATCCAGGGATGCCTTCTTTAGGACTAGCCAGACTACCACCTCCTTTAAAGGGGCAGGTACCCGGCCATCTCTTAAAGAGGCATTGACCACCTCCAGGATCCAGGTCCCAATCCCATCCTTGGCTTTCTTAAGTAGCCAAGATGGGCATGGGTCTAGTAAGCAGGTGGTAGGGCGTACTTGTCCAAGCACCTTGTCCACATCATCAGGCCGCAACAACTGAAATTCATCCATTAATTGTGGACTCGATGGCGTCGATGGCATCTCCCCAGTAGAATCTGATTCAATAGTAGAGTCTAGCTTGTGGTGAATCTGAGCGATTTTCTCCCTGAAATGCTTGGCAAAGTCGTCACAGCAGGCCTTCGAGGGTGGCACAAGATCTTTCTTTGGGCCCGGATGTACCAGCCCCTGCACCACCCGAAAGAGCGCCGCTGGACGGCATTGTGAGGAGGCAATGGAAATGGAGAAGAATTTCTTCTTCGCCGTCCTCACTGCCACAGCACAGGCCCGATAGTGGGCTCTTAAGTGTGTTTGGTCAGAATCACCCCGTGATCTCCTCCGCCTACACTCTAGACATCTCCCAACCTGCCTCATCGCCCATAATTCAGTTGTATACTAAGGAGATGAATGGGCTCTGCCAGGTGGGAGAGGATGCTTGGGAGCGATCGTGTCAATAGTCCTGGTCATCTCCTCATTCCACAGTTCAACCAGGGCATCGACAGGATCACCAGCCTTGTCAACCGGAAAATCCCCCAGAGCTTCCAGGAATCCATCAGGATCCATCCAGCTCCGGGGGTGGACCAATACAATCAGGTCCGCACCCTTACAGAGGGAAAGGCTGCTTTTGAGCTCAAACCTTATGAGGAAGTGATTTGACCATGACAAGGGCGTCAAACTTAAATTTCTCACCCTCAGATCACCCCATCGAGAAAACCAGGTCCAGAGTGTGTCCATGTTCATGGGTTGGGCCAATGACGTGTTGAGACAGCCCCATGGCCGCCATGGAGGCCATGAAGTCCTGAGCCGCCCCAGTTAGAACCATCTCAGCATGGAGATTGAAGTCCCCCAGGACCAACATCCTGGGAGTCTTCAACACCAGGTCCGAGACGATCTCCGTCAGCTCAGGCAGGGAGTCTGTTGGGCAGAAGGGTGCATGGTACACCAACAGAATCCCCAATCTGTCTCGGTTGCCCAACACCAAGTGGAGGCACTCCAGCCCTGGCCTCGAGAGGACAGGAAGCCCCATAAGGGAAATAGAAGCTCGATAAACCAGAGTGACCCCCCTCCCCTCCCCTCCCCTCCCCTCCAGGCGTGGTCAGTGCTGGACCAGGTACCAGGGCAGGCACAGTTGTGAGAGGAAAACTTCCCCTCCCCACCTGCCCAGGTCTCTGTGATGCAAGCCAGGTCGGCCCTCTCATCCATGATCAAATCATGGATGAGTGTTGCCTTATTTTGGACCGACCTGGCATTAAGCAGCAGCACCGACAGGCCCGGGGGGCAGTTGACAAGTCTACCTGGAACCCGCCGGCTGGGGGAATAACCAGAAAGAGGGACAGGTGTTAACCATCTGTCCCTCCTTCTTCTATGCTGACCTGTTAGACCCCCAATGCCATAACGTCCATTGCCCATCACCACCCCGATGGGGGCGCATTATACTGGGCACCTCATTATACTGGGCAGTCTACTTATCTGCCTAGCCAGAGGTGGGAAAACTGTGGCCTTCATGATGTCTTGGCTTACAACTTTCAAAGCTCTAGAGAGTTTACCCAATGGGAAAGAGTTGGAGGTCAAAACACCTGGAAGGCTACAGATCAGCTACCCAGATCTAGTCCATGATTGCCAAACTTGTGGCCTTCCAGATGTTGCTGGACTACCACTTTCTGGTCTATCTGAGGAGTGTAGTCAACTTCACTCTGAATCACTGTTCTAGTGTGGCCGTCTATTCTACTTGTACACAAGAACAGAAGAACACAAGAGAAGCCCTCCTGGATCAGACCCATGGGCAGAGGATTCTTCCACATCTCAAAGAGATTGTTACTGTGATTGCAGCGCTGATGTAATCAGTAAAGGGTCAATAAAAGAGCTGCGCTTCTAAGATTTCAGTTTGAGAATAGTGAAAGCGGCGGGGAGAAGGAAGTAACCCGTTCATGACCCTACTTTACAGAGGACAGTTCTCTGTTTCAGAGGCCTGGCAGAGGACAGTATGCTCCGTTCTCCTCAAGTCCGGTCTGGTTGAAAGTCAAGGGACTGTAAGGGGTGAAAAGGAGACATGAGATTGCCTCTCAACAGTTAAGTACTCAGAGAGAAGAATGAGAGAGGAGCATAAATTGTCACGCAGGTCATGGGGCTGCTCTTCTCCAATCTGGTGGGAAGTATTCTGCTGCTACTTAAATTTTAATAATGATTTCTAAACCTGCACTGATATATATATACATTTGTGCCTTCTTCACGATCCTGTTGTAGTAACAGCTTGCCTCTTGAGGCACCATTTTTTCTATTTGCAAGCATTTATTTATTCATCTGGATTCTAGTCCCTGCTCAGCCATGGAGCCCAGCCTCACAGGGTTGTTGTTGTTGTGAGGATAAGACTGAGAGCATGAGGAGGAGAATGATGCAAGATGCTTTGAGAGTTTTGTATGAAAAATGTGAGATGTAAATCATCATCATCATCATCAAACAAAGAAGAATATGCAAAACATTAACCATACACCTGAAATCTGAAGTGGTACAGTCCAGAAATAATTCTTACCACAGGCGTCTACTGAAATTACTTCACCTTGCCTGGGAGGAGAAGTAAAACAAAAAAAAACAACCATCCTGTCACATTAGGATGTCAAGGATAGTTAAACTGGTGAAAATATTTCTGTTTATTCCAATTAGTGAAATTATTTGTTGGCAAGAGACATTTCAGAGAGAAGGATCCACTTTAAAAATAAACCTTTCCCCACTGGGAAACTCATCCTTAGTCTGACAATTTAGGCAGTGTTATTTAGAGAGTTTAATTGCTCAGTTGATCTGCGGGCAAATTTCAATAATCAAAATGATATAAAATTGGGTTGGCTGGGTGATTGTGGTTTTTTTTTTTAATAATTGTAATAAAATGTGGACGCCATCTGGGGACTGTTAACTTGCGTACGATTGACAGCGTCAGACTTTATTTTCCAATACATCTTTGTGTTCGTGTGTGTTTCCAAATGTAAGCATTTCCAAATTTCTTGGTAGTCTAGAAAAGAAGGATGATGCGCCACATTGATGCTCATCAGTTGAATTGTTTAACATGGAATTAGCAGGGAAAACACAATGGGAGCATTGACTAATGATGCACTAGATGTAGGTGTGTGTGTGAGAGAGAGAGTGTAAATTAGAAAAATGAAGAAAACAATGCAATAAGGAAACGCTTTCAGGGTTTCCATTGCAACTTTCTATGTGATACTGAGCAGAATCAACTGGTCATGAGCCCTCAGTGATAAGGTGCTCACTGTGTACTTCAGAGTATTTGAGATGGTCATGAGTTCTGTCCTAGCAACCTCCTGGGAACGTCTTCTGCTCAAGACATCTGAAAGAGTTGGGTTAGACCAGCCTTTCCCTTCAGATGCTTTGGATTACCACTCCTGTCATCCTCAACTATTGGCCATGATGACCAGAAATGTTGCTGTGGTGGTCCGAAACATCTGGAGGGATCCAGGTGTGGGAACAGATCATCCTGGGATACATCATCCTGGTGGAGAATGAGAATGGGCTCTAACAAGCTGCCACGATGGCCCAGAGAGTATCTCTGTTATTTAAAATGTGTCTAGAGGACTAGGACCTCAGACACCTCACAGTCACATCAGAAAAGTCCTACCTGCATACAGAAGGCCTGCAGATGGTACTTCTCCCACAGTCTGGTCCATCCTGTGGCAGGCGAATGAGTTCCCCTGCACTGCTTCCAATACCCAGAAGGTTCTAAGGTTCGGGGAGGACTGAACAGGGATTGAGGCGGCTAAGCCCACACAAATCGCCTTTGCACTGTCAGAACAATTCTCCAACTAAGTCCCTGCCAGTACTGTCTGTTCTTCTGAAATGGTCATCCTAAAATGCAGGCTCTTGGGACTTGAAGGCCCAAAAGGCCATGGCTGGCTGGATCGAACCATGGCCCAGCTTTGCTTCTCTTCAGCTGACCACTAGCCCACTGCAGACCTCCAGTCCTTCTGTTCTCAGCTCCCAAGTCCAGTTTCTTATGCCAGCCAATTGTACATCATTTGGCTTGCCCCACTCTGTTTGTAGCTCAGTCTGCCAGGAAACCTGGCCCCGGCACCAGCGATGCTCACATCGCAATGGAATGTTTGAAATCTGGCCCATATGCCTAAAATCCAACATAAGGAGGCCAAAATGGCGTGGCCAATCATTTGGGTTTTTGAAGATAAGCGCATAATTTCAGCCAATGAAATGGATGGTCCCTCAGATGCTTTGGGCTATGAGTCCCATCATCCTTAACCAGGTTGATGATCCTAAACCATCATCATCCTAGCCAACGATAAGGAATGGTGCAATCTGAAGAACCACAAATTGTCTACCCAATTGCACTGGATTTTATGCTTGCATTTGGAAGGTCCATCCCACGTAAAAGAGGGGCATCTCCTAACTGCACTAGGCAATTTCACATTTCCTTCCAAGTATAGTTCTTTCTTTCCTTCGTAGTTATTCCTAAGTGCCGAATTCATGCCTGAGCATCTGGTGCAACCAAGCCAAGAAGCCTCCAACACATGGGCTTCTTCCCCACTACAAACACATAGCTTTCATTCTCACATCTGCAGTGCCGAAACCGGTTCTTATTACCATGATTTGAAGGGAAGGTCATGCCATTATTGAGATGCAAGGCTGTTTTCAAGAGCGCCACAAGAAAAGCAGAATTTCCTCACCCTCTTGTACACACACCAGAGATAACGGGTTCAGAGACCACTGCCCTATGCAAACAGCATGTGCATTATTGGAACAACACATGTATCAGCCATTGATCAAAGCACTTCTTAATGTGCACACAAAAGCTTTTAAACAGAGCAGCCTAATCTTATCTTGCAGAATGAGAAAAGACTGCTCCGTACTCCTCAAGCAAGAGGCTTTCAAGAGCTATGCTGTAAGCTCTGAACAGGTTTTTTTTCCTCCTTATGACCTCATTATGGCATTTATGCAGCTATGAACAAGCAGGAAAATTCCCAAATTGCCATGTCAAACCTTTCCACAAGCTGAAGCCGCATCTGAATTCTTCATCAAGCAGCCTGGGAAGTGTGCAGTAAAAAGAATCATTTGTTTTTTGGAGATTCTTGGAGTACTCAACTCTTGTAACGGAAAATACGGAACCTGGTAATATTCATTTCCTTGGCAAGGTACAGCTGATGGTTGGGGATGAAAACTGACAGCGTGAAGAAACTGCAACTGGAAACTTAACTAAGCCCAGCAGTTTAGGACTAAGCTATTATATACTTGTAATAATCCAATTGGCTGTGTTTTCATGCTGAATGCCTACCAAAGGAATGTACAATCAAGTCATGCGTTCGTACTGCCTTGCGTATGGGACCATCTGGTAAAACGCTACCTTAGAGCACTGCACATGATTTAGCCCTGCCCTTATGCAGGGCCAAGGACTACGGAATAAAATAGTTTAGTTAGTTCCAAGTAAGCACTGGCTGGCTCGCATGCTACTGGGCCAGACTCTGCCAGCTTTCTCCAGCATGGTGTCTTCCAGACATTTGGGACTGCGAGCACTCTCTGGGTTGGAGCTGGGGATAGCTGAAGTCCAAAACATTTGGAAAGCAACAGGTCAGGGAATGATGGTCTGACTCATGCACTTCAGCGGGCAACAAAGGAAGGAAGGAAGGAAGGATGGAAGATTGTACTTTGCAGTATTTTATTCAAAACTAGCAAATGGACCTGGCTACTAAGTGAATGCCAAAATTGTACAAAAGTGTCAACAACTGGACTGGGGGATGTGTATTTGCACAAGTGTACTCTTTCAAAAATCAATGCCTGCTCAGGAAACTTTGAACATTTCCTGAGAACTATGACACTGCTTGTGTTTGTCTTCACTGGTGAGCAGAACCATGGTTTTATGATTTATGAACAGGAACAAAGTTTTGTGCAGCCCTTTACGGCAAAGTCTTCAAGAAAACTTGCTCATCCTAAGGATCCCCCTTAAGATGTGTGTCAAGTTTTAGGCATGTAGGTTTTGTGGAACTGGCAGTTGAGGTTAACAGACAGGTGAACATTGTCTTTCGGCATTTAGGCTGCTGTTAAGGGGGAATCATTCCCTTTATGCAGTAAAGAAGTATGAATGGAGAACTGACATGCACAGGTTGCTTCTGTTAACCTATAGGGATATAGCAGCCCTGGAGTGGTAGAAAGGCAAGGAATATTTAACGTACATACAAAAACAAACAAACACTGAATATACAAGAATGTCATTTCGGTTCAGCAAATCTGCAGACCTCCTCTGTTTGCAACCCTGTACATTAGTGCAAACAGGAGTGCCCTTTCTCAGGAAAGGTTAACATGTTCTTCATCATGCAACACACACATATGCAAACACACAAGGGTTACAGGTATGTAACTTAAAAAGGCACCACCTTCAAGCCTTAGTCCGTGGGGTAAATCTTGGCAACCCTGAGATTTTTCTGTGCAACTTTCACATTCAGTTGTGCTCATTATGTGCTGTTTCTTGCTTGTTCCAAATGAGTGCGGATCAGAAATCAAGGAGAGACACACATCAAGGTGATGCTCAGAGAACTGGTGAACTTGGACATCGCTAGTTTGTCCATTTGTATTCATATGATGTGCTTGCTAGACAATACAATACCATATTGCAATGCCACTTACAGAGGCAAAGTACAACTGCACAACATTTCTGGGGAGCTCTCTTTAAGTAAATGGAAGGAAATCTTTATACTTGGTCTCATGATGAACCGTGGACAACTGGCTGCTTTCACATAATGGAAGTTACGGCAGCCCGTATTTTATTAAAATCCAAGGCACTTTAGCAGGCATGGATGTTGAATACTGCTTACAGTTTGCATCTGCTGATAATGACAGCAGGGCTGGGCTTGTTTCTCTCCACTAAAGACCAAGTACACGATCCAGTGCAGTTAATCAATAAGATAATGGAATGAATCAATAGCAAAGATTTTTAAAAGGTCTTAATTAAAGAAACACTTGCAGATACAAATGACGTCTTCAATCTATTGATGGTACCAGGGTGAGGGGTTAAACACAAACAAAAAAACCCATCAACTTATTTTGCCCACATGAATTTTGCTGAACAACCCAATTTCTTTTGGGGGGCTGCCGGAGTTATCCTACTCATGTCACCGCTTCTGCCAAGTGAGCAAATTACCCCATAAAGATATTCCAAAATTCGTTGACTTTAACAGAAGGCATCACAGTAGGATGGGGTGAACAAAGGCAACGTCCAGATCTTATGTTGTTTGTTTTCTTGGACAGATTGCTCAATTTCCTGGGTGTGGGATCAAATTAGCTGAACAGGTCCTTTTTGGCACTGAGAGGCAGATTTGGAATAATTAAGGAACACCTAAATTGATGGATCCTATTAATGCAAAGGAAGCCTCCAGTGGGCCCTCCAAGCAAACGGTAAGTCAATATTTTTGATTCTCCCAATGGTTATGTGCTAGACACTGTTTTAAAGAAACATCAATCTGTGATGTCAGCATTTATCTAATGAACCTTCAAAAATCAATGTCCAGAATGACCCATTGCATGAGCATGAGCATGCCCTATTTGTACATTTTCCAAGAGATGCTGGGAGAAGCTGGAAGTGAGCCTCCAAAGGATCCCAGAACTTGCTCTGGACATCCTGGGAACATTTTGACTCTGGCCCATTTTCTTTCTTCTTTTGTAAGCAGCCTATCAAAACGGCTTTGAAGTTGAAGGGGTTGGTGGCATAAAGATCTGTCCCAAGATCCCATTGCATGCAACATATCTCCTTGCATGTGTTTCTAATACCTCTTTGGTACTCAAGCTATGATCTTTGGTATCCATCTTATGGCAGAGAGACTAGAAGCTTGCAGTACACCTGGATAAGAATGGAAAGGTTCACTCTGCCTCTCTTGTGCTGTGAGTAGCTATGGGTGGACCCCCCTCCTGCCCAACTCATTGAGAACTGGGCTCAGCAGATGGAACTTCTTCCAGAATTATGGAAGAATGGCCAATTCACATGCCTGTCCCCGATCCATTGTGACACCTGCTTTGACATTTGGACTCTGCCATGCTCCTGACCCCGTACCCAACTGCAGCCCAGGGACAAGGCGCCCTGGGATATGCAATTTCCTCTGCACCCGAATTCTCTCCTAAGAACTCCTAAGCCTGGGAACACAGCACTACCCAGGGACCCAGGTGGCCTTCAAGCTGCAATAATTTTCTGTACTGAGAAAGGCATTACGAGTTCATGATCACAAACTTTGCTGCCACTGCTCGCTGGTGTTCCTCCTCACTATCTGGACAGAATAATCTGCAACACGTGGTAATACACTTGGCAGTTGCAGCCTCTCGCTTTTCCTTGGCTATTCAGTGGGGAAGCCCACTTAGCTCTCCAGACTTGTGCGTGCTTCTCAGTCCTCCTCTTCCTCCTGCTTTCTCTCTCTTGTTCGCATTTGCACTCAGCTCAGCCTCATTCTTCTGTCTGCAAGGTTCCTCGAAACTGATGTTTTTGACACCATGTCAGATGAGAGGAAAAGATCAGAGTTTGCTTCCTTCCTGCTTTATAATAAACTGGCCGGACTTATTGTCATAAAGCCAGGATTCTTCTAGTTTACATGTAGAAGTGGCAGGTATTCCATTCAAGGCTTTAGCAGACGGGCTGTCTAGCAATTTCTCTTTATTCCCAGTGACTCTTGCTTTCTCTCCCCTCTTCTCTTTTCTTCTGTCCAGAGCGTTCATTCTGCTTGCTAGCTGTTAGGGGTGTCTTAGACATTTCAAACAAAATGTGACGGGTCAGTGAATTACTTGGGTTAGGATGCCTGCCAGCTTGATTAGGGGAAGTGACTTCCATACAAGCCAGTTGCCAGACTACTGTCCAATTAAAGAAGGCTTCCCCAAACTGTTGGTAACCACTGAACAGCTCAGCAACCAGCTCTCTCTCTGCAATTATCATCTGAGCCACACTTCATTTGTACACGCAAAAGGGATAACTTTTAGAGAGTGTAAACAGGATGATTACTCATTGTCAGCAGCCAAGATTCTGAAGCTGGTGGAAAGGAGCCAGGAGGGTCATAAAGACCAGGAGTGCAAGCTGTGAGGTGTATCCAAGATGAGACACCAAGTCCAAGCTGTAGCTTTTCCACCATTAGCAACCTTGAGCAGGGATGGGCAACTTGTGGCCTACAGTCCCCATGATCCTGCACCATTGGCTATGCTGGGCTGATGGGCATTGTAGACCAAAACATCTGGAAGGCCAGAACATGACCTTCTCTAAGCTAGCACCTTCTGAAGTGGGGTTCCCAGAGATGGCAGCCCTTGAATTGCCACATTTTATTCAGGGGACTCATGAGCCACAATGCCTGCCCATCAGCAGTCAAGATACAAGAGAAATGCCAGATAAGAGGAGACAGAGCTGGCTGGCTGTCCCTTTAAACATTCTGCTCCTCCATAAGGGGGTGGAGTCCAGGAGGATATGCCTGGCCCAAGAGGAACAAAAGACCCCCATTGAGTGCCAGGGCTTTTTGGGGAAGCCTATGTGCATGGAGCTATCCAAGGTCCTGAAACTCCACTTTGACCATGCCTATGGTTGATTAAGCACATCAGCAAAGAGCAGGCTTGGTGGCCCAAAGGAACTAGATTTCTTGGGGGCAAGAGGGTGCCTTAGATGGTAAGGGCTACTCTAAAGTAGGAAGCTTGGGGAAGTGGGCTAACTGTTGCAGAGCTCATCTTTGAAGAGCAGGCTACCGATCCAGTCCACGCAGCCTTCCGATCCAGTCCACCCAGGGCTATAACAGCAGAGGTCCTGTGCACTGCGTGTCACTGGAGAACACGGGGAGGTTACTGACTGCTGATGAAAGTGATAAAAGGAAAGGGCAAAGCAGGAATACAGCTGGACATTAATAAAACAACAGTGGTGAGTACAGAGGAACTATACAACCTTAATGTGGGCAATGAAAAAACCCCTGAAACTGTGAGTGCTCTTGCGTATCTGGGCTCAATCATCCATTCAAAGGGAGATTGCAGCCAAGAAATTAGAAGATGACTGAGACCTGGGAAGGGTCACAAGGAAGGCACTAGAAAAGATTGGCTCAGTGGAGGCCGAGGCCAAGATCATCTGCATTATTGTATATCTGTGCACTATAGATGGGTGTGAAAGCTGGACAGAAGGAGGCGGAAGGACGACAAGAGATGCATTCGGGACATTCTGCTGTGAGAGAGCTTTATGAACAAACATGCAAATGTGCATTTTAGTCCCATGGTGAGACTCAGTTTTAATTTTGGCAAAATATATAATATCCATCTTCCTTTGTTCTTCTCTTTCCAGGCTGCCCTGGTGCAAGACAGAATTGTGCAATGGGATTTCACCACTATAGGATAGTATCAGCAGGCAAAAACATCTGAGAGGTTGTCAAGAACCACTGGGAATTGCCTGTGGCCATCCTACCAAGACTGTAGTTTGGTGCATCACTGGAGGAGTAAAATGCTGCCCCTGCATAGATCAGTCTAGTCACTGGGCAACAATGGTCTTCTTGGCCCTGGGTCATTCATTCTGGCTTTGTTCCCCAGCTCAGACCCCTTGGTATAGTTCCTAAATCCATTTGGACACCTGCCAGTAACCCACCCTGGAGAGAATTGTGGCTTTTCTCTTCCCTGAAAGAAAAACTAAAGCAAAATTCTGTATTCCATTAAAAAATGATGAGCTATTTTCACCTTCTCCTTCAAACTCTCTCATTCTCCTTTTACTCTCAGAAGAATCTAAACCAAAATTTGATCATGGTGCCAGAGTGGGATCCCCATCTCAGGCTAGGATGTGACCCGCGTGTGGGTTTTGGCCCGCCATCCAAAAACCTACGCTCTAGGCAGGTTCAATACCGAGCCAGGATGCATGCAATGAATACAATATAAAATCAATAGCAAGAAACATGGGCAGCACCTGAATAATATTTGGTTGAAATAGGCTGAGAGCAGAGATAGCTAGCAAGAGACATACATCGATAGCTGTAACTGAGTTGTCTACAGCTTTTGTACAATAAGAATTTGAGTACATATCAATAGAGCAATTTTAAGGGTGAGCAATAATAATGACGAAAATCAATGCTGTAAAACAAAAAGTTAGCATTGCAAGCAAAAAGCTCTGTAATCCAAGCACTCCTGCACTTATTTCTTGAAGTGGCACTCCCCAGTCTTTGAAATCCAGACCCTCCCAACACACTAGCAACCACATGTCTGAAGAAAATTAATCCAAAGAATAGTCTGATGAAAGGACTCAGAAATGTGTAATCAAGTCCAGGGAGCAGTAAAGGTAAAGGTTTCTCCTTGACATTAAGTCCAGTCAGGCCTGACTCCAGGGGGCGGTGCTCATCTCCGTTTCCTGGCCGAGGGAGCCAGCGTTTGTCCGCAGACAGTCTCCATGCTCATGAGGCCAGCATGACTAAACACTAAAGTGCACGGAACACTGTCACCTTCCCACCAAAGTGGTACCTGTTTATCTACTCGCATTTGCATGCTTTCAAACTGCAAGGTTGGCAGGAGCTGGGACAGAGCAACGGGAGCTCACCCCATTGTGCAGATTCGAACTGGTGACCTTTTGATCAACCAGCCCAGCAGCACAGTGGTTTAAGCCACTGCACCACCTGCGTCCCTTTGTACTCCAAATATCATGTGTGTTTTTGTGATCTCTCATGGTCTCAGGTCATCTCTGACTTCCATCATGAAATTGGTCCATCTCCTCTTTGGTCTCCCCATTCTTCTTCTGCCTTGACTTGCCCTGGCATGATTGTCTTTCCCAGTGAATCTTGCCTTCTCCTGATCTATCCAAAGTGTGGTAGGCTCATTTCTGTCACTGTCACCTCCAGGGAAAGTTCTGGCTCGCTTTGCTCGGCGAGTCACTTGTTCATCTTTCTGTCTGTTCACAATATTTGCAAATCTCTCCTCCAGACAGTACATACTCCTGTACAAATGCAGGAATATGAAGAAAGCAAGCAGAAATGGCTTTAAAAATTATTATTTTTTCTATCCTTATGGAGCTATCATTGATTAAGGCTGCTGTCAGTAGGATTCTTCAGAGAAATTCTCAGCAGACACAATGCAGCAGTGGGACAGACCAAGACAAATGGGTGGGGTTAAGCAACCAAAATGCCACGTATTAGGAGAGGTATTTCAGCCTTTCTGAATAAAATAAAATAAGAAATCAACCCAAAGCCAAAAAACCATCAATCGGCTGGCAAGAAGATGGGGCCAGAGAAACAGTCCATATCTATCTGGGGAATCTTGAAAGGCCAGATTAAGTTATGATATATAATTGAAATGAACACATTAATATTATAGACTTGCTTTGGGTGGTTGTCAGATGCTTGGGTGTGTTGTGTGGAAAAGTGTCGGTTAAAACAGAGAGGGCCAATTAAAAGTGATAGTGATGATAATGAAGAGCCAAATCACATCCCCAGATGGGTTAGAATGGACTGAGGTTCAAAACCCTAAGTGTGAAAGGTGGGCGGGGAAACCTTCCATTGGCACCAATGGGCAGCTGCTGCGTTGCTGTCTTAAACTTTTGTTTGATGGCCAGACAGACTTGCCCAAATTACTGGAAGGAATCAGCTGGGCTAGGATGGACCAAGATCTCCTGCGCATGGTGCTTCTAATCTGCATTGGGCTCCTGCACCTTTACTTGGGCATACATAAGAAGCGCAGGGGCAGGGAACAGAATGCAAGGCTGGTTACCTGAAGGAGCGCTTGCATCCATATATGCCCAGCCGCCCCTTGAGCTCGGCGGGGGAGGCCCTTCTCTGGGAACCCTCTGTGAAAGATATTAGGAGACAAGAGTACCCGGAGGAGGGCCTTCTCTGCGGTGGCGCCTAAGTTATGGAACGCGCTCCCCAGAGAGGTCCGCCTGGCACCGTCGTTATTTGTTTTTCGGCGCCAGGCAAAGACCTTTTTATTCAAGCAGCATTTTAACTGTTAACATTATTGGTTTTATTTGGCCAGGGTGGCTTATTTTATACTGTATTGTTGTATTTTAATTTAATATTTATATTTTTAATTTATATTATAATTATTTTAACTTGATGATGTGAGCCGCCCCGAGGCTTCGGCGAATAGGGCGGCATAAAAATGTTTTAATAAAATAAATAAATAAATAAATAAATAAATAAATAAATGTAATGGTGGAAACATCTGCCTAATAAGTGTGGAAACACTAAGGACGGTCAGGAACGAGGACCCCTTGCAGGGCCTTTTGGCGATATAAGCTGGAGGCAAGTCTTTGAAACAAACCCGTGGCATTGGCGGCAAAAGGATGCAGTTCAGGGCACTCCTGTGCAGGGTTGCAGCATCTGGACAAGCCACATTGCAGGAAAGGCCACTGCATTCTCCTTGCACCCCCAGTTTTCGGTGTCTCCCAGAAAGTCAATCCGTGTCCTGCATCCTCCCAGCATGCTCAGCCCTCCTTACTCTGCTTGGGTTCCTTCTCCTTCGATTTTTCTTTCCTCACATAATTTCTTTTCTGCAAGCCAGCGGGGATCCCCGGAGCCTGCCAATACCTCCCTTTCGCCTGTGGATGGTCCTGTATTGGCTACATAATGATCCGTATGTGGAGAAAGAGTGCGCTATTCATACATTTGATAAATAAATGGTGCTCCAGCCTAGAGTCTGGGAAACTTACTCCCGTACGAGCTTAACTGACAGGGTTATTGTGAGGATAAATGGGTTAAGCATCGTAATGTGTACGCGGTATGCTTAAAAAGGGCAATAGAACGTGAACAAATACTCATAAAAATGCAAGCCAGGCTTTGGCTGTGGGATTCTGTTCAGGCTGCTCTGACCTGCATTTAAAAGGGGGTATGGAGAGGAGAGCTGTTTAGCCTTCTTGAACACCTGAAGTTGCTCCCTTGTTTGCATTTCACCAAAAGTACTCTTGAAGGTAAACAAGGAGCTCGGGCAAATTATTTAGCATACAAATAAACCAGAAGGGGTGGGGGGACCGGGCTAAGTAGGCCACTATGAGCTAAGTTGGTTGGAAATATTCATCTGTAAATAAGTCTTCAATCTGCTGCTTTCACGTACAAATACTACACGGAACATTAGCCGCAACTAGCTTCGAGGGATATGGAGGTTCGCAGGAGAGCAATCTTTATGTCTGCTGGCATCTGTGGGTGGTGATATGGACTGAGTCTTATTATAACCAACATAAAATTTATGGGAAGATTCAGAGCAATACCAACACACCGTCAGACAGCTGGTGGATGATGCATAGCACATGCGAGCTTTATATGCTCTGTGTAAACTAACCTTTGCAATAAAGATTTAGCAGGTTTATTAGTTTAGGAAATCGCTATAATTAAGGATAATTCATAATGGGCGCTTATCCACTCGACGGCAATCGGCAGCTTAATTTGGGCTCCGTTTCTTTCAGCCATAAATACATGTGCCACTATCTTCAGCACAGATGTGGCATTCAACCTGTTCGAGTTGGTTGGGTTTTGCTTGTGTTTTAATCAAAAGAATTAGGAGATAAGCCAATAAAATGCAGTGTGCCTGAAACAAATTAGTGAGAAAATGCAGAGTGGAAGTTTGGAAAACTCTGCTAAACGTTTTTTAGAAAGTACTGCATTTCCCAGGCACAACAAAAACAAAACTGATATTAATGCTATAAGGAAAGGATCCCCACCGTATGTTCCCTGGTCCGGAGACAGGGGGCATAGATGACTGGCCTGGCATAATTAACGAAGGGAAGAAGAAATACGATTTTGACCTTTGTGTGCTATTTCAGTTCCACAGTGCCGGTAATTGGAGGTTTGACCTTTGTGAGTACATGGTGACTTCGTTACGATCGTTTGCCTTCCAAATTCTCTGTGCACAAAGGGAAGTACTTAGGTGTGGGGCAGTAAGGGTTGAATGCTGTGCTCCCCACTGAAATTCAACAGCTACCTTCAAGTTCTGCAACAACTGTTAAATCAGGGATCTCCAAAATGGCTTCTTGACATCACAAGCATTGTTAATTTACCTCGGGAAACCATGATTCCAGAAATATGCAATTCATACCACATAAAACACTTGGATTGCAATTTACAACCAACTGGGAAAACACCACTAGATATCTATTCCCTGGGAACAAAAGAGAAAGTTCCAAAACAGAGTCAAGAGCAAATTCCAAGCCAGTATTATTATGGATTTTTCTCGCTTTCCATTGTGCCTCAGTATCCAAACATCTTCTTGAAGCTTTCCCTGGATTTGTGGAGCACCTCATTTAGGAACACTCTAGAATTTTTCAAGGTCTGTCTCTAAGATCAGATTAGTGCAGAATTGCCATGGGACACCACGGGACTCCATGTTTAATCTTCTCAGGCCTTAGAGTGGTGCTCAGAAGCTGCCTAGAGTGTTCTGTAGACATCTTACGGAGTATTCACAAGTACAAGGAATATTTCATGCTGTACCAAGACGGTCTCATTGAGTGTGGATGGCTCCAGTCTCCATTCTCCCTTCCCAAACTCATGTTCCTCTGGCCAGCCACTACGGTTTTCAAGAGGCAGTTTCACTGAACCATTTCAGCAGCTTTTTGCTGCTTGATAAAGCAATCACATCAAGAGGTCAGATGATTCTGGAGGACTGTGGAGCTTCCCCAGACAGTTCTTCTAACCCCTTGAGAAAAACAATTGCATTGCATTAAAACAGGAGAAGCTGGAGTGGGAAGGGACTGTTGACGGAAGGTGCCATAGTTCAATGTCTGAATGCAGGCCTTGGACGCAGAGGGTTCTGCATTCAGTTGCTGGCTCCCAGGAAGCAAGATAAGAGAAATGGTCTGCCTAAATTGGAAAGATGCCTCAGATGGGCCATTCATGTGAACAGGCCAGCCTTCCCCTCATGCTGTGTCTCCCATATGTTTTGATGGCAACTCCCAGAATTCCAGACCAGTGGACATGTGGGCTTAGGGCAGTTGAATCTAGAAAGCAAGAGCAGCTGGAGAAGATGAGCTCAGCCGGGGTTGGGGAACCTGTCATCCTCTGGATTGGCATACAGCATGAATTCATGGCATCTGTTCTCCACGTCCAAATCAGCTATGCACATCACCATCATCATCACCATCATCATCACCATCATCATCACCATCATCATCATCCATCATCACTACGTTATCCAGCAAGGACTTGGAGCCCTGTTGGAATCTCCACCTGTCTTGGTCACTGCCTTTTTGGGGCAGAAGCCCGGAAGATGCTACTTGTAGCCCATACCCATTGAAGGGAGAGCAGTTGGCCCAGTCGTCTTGCAGAGGGCAGACCTTTTGGGCACACTTAAGGTTCAGAAATAGGGGTCCGAGCTGGCCTCTTTTGCCTGCTCCAAATCTACAGTTCTAACCTGTACCAATATCAAACACAACCAGAGAATGTGGCGGTCCTATATTAGGGATGAGCAAATTAGTCTCTATCTGGTCTGCATCCCTCTTGCAGATGTTGACCCATAATCTGTTCCATCCCAATTCCATGTTGATCTGCACTGTAAAAACTAATCTAAAAAAGCCACAAGAATGTGCTGCTGAAGGTGCATTCTGAATTGATTTCTCTGTCCTTCTCTGAAGAAAAGCAATTCTAAACATATTTGATCACAAAATAAGCATTTCTAGGGTCAAGAACCACATCAGAATAATATCAGAAGTTACACAGAGGTGGGGAACAGGTCAGTTCATTATCAGCATTCGCAATGAGTGTATTTTTGCAAACATCTCTATACTTTATCAAACTGAATGAATGTTAAAAGAAGTTGGTTCTAAGGACATTTGCTGAGGAGCATCTGGTAACATCCTAAGAGCAGGCCAAAGGCCCATCTGGCCCAGTGGTAGCCAACCAGGTGCCACTGCGAAGTTCTTCAGGAGAGTGAGAAGATGATAACCTCCCATGTTGTATATCCACCATAATGATGGGGAAGTTGCTTTTCTGTCAAAGATCACGTACTAACACACCAGCAAGGGATGATGGGGCAATAGCTTCTTTCTCCCCTCTTCCTTCTCTCTGTCTGCCCCTTTTTCTTTCTCTCACCCTCTCCCTTCCTCCCTGCCCAATGGGGCTACCAGCGGAAGAAGAGGTCTTTCTTGCCAGAGGTCTGAACCAACAGCTTGTGGGGCCAAAGTCCTCATAAGGCCCACCTGTGGTCTACCACGTCTGTTACTGAAAAGTATGCTGCCTCTAAACATGAAAATACTGTTACTCAGGGATGCTGTCACGGTCAAGCACCTGCCAGTGACGCTCACATCAGCACAGGGCCATGGGAAAGAGCTCCTGGATTTGCCCCTCCGCCTCTCGCTTTGGCCCAGACATCAGTGGTGCAAAGGAGAAGCAGGAAATTCTGTGGCCCACTTGGTCACTTGCTCTCTGCCTGCCAAACAAGCCCCAAGCAGGAAGGGGATCTTTGAGGAGGTCATCTTGGAGTCCTCCAAAACCTGGATCCTGCACTGCCATTTTGTTTCAGCTAGGTATGGGTGGGTTCCAATGCGCCGATCTGCAAAGGTGCCCGATGATTCTGATATACTTGCTAGAGAAGAGCTCTCCTTCTGCTTTGCTTCATGCTATTCTGTTTTTGATTATTTTATTTATTTTAATATATTTCAAATACACCAAAAGAACAGTCTTTCTGATCTGCCCAAATCCCTGATAATCCTTCTGCAACATATGTGAAATAAATGAAGGGGAAAACATGAAGGTATTTTCTGAGTTCATCAGTTGGCGATTGGCACCTGGAGTTATGAGGCTCATTCGTTTCCCTTCCTCTTTAGTTACCAGTCATCATCTGTTTTCATTAGATTTGCAGATGGGGACCTCTATTGGTCTAAAGAAAATGCATCAGAATTTTAAAACTGAGAAATTTGGTGGGGGGGATTTTTATTTTAGGGGAAAGAACGAATTGCTTAGGTGTGGCACAACAGAGATTCATAAAATTAGGAATGATACGGAACAAACAGGCAAAGATATTTTTTCATCCATTCCCTTAACACAAAAATGTGGGGATACACAATGAGATGGATGGGCAAGCAAGAGACAAAGCTGGGACAACCAAGAGACAAAGCAGTCCTAAACTCCAGTACTTCATGTGGCTAGCTGGTGGACCATGGGGGACTAGGAGAGCTTGGTCCAACCCATCTGGGAGGCAATCAGGCCGGGGAAGAGCCGATGAATTCTCATCAACACCAGGCCAGAAATACCACGACGGCTACACTGATTGAAGTGCCACCAGGACGTCCACCTGCTGGCATAATGCCATACCCACTGGTGGCCGCACCACTGACAACAGTTCCTAAACCTGTTCAAACAGTACAGAATTTCACCTTTAGGGTATCTTCCCACAATGCACGATTAGAATGTGGAATTCCCCACCACAAAAATCTAGGCATGGTGATGGTCATTGGTGTAGGTTTTGAAAGGGGTTTAGAAAACAGAAAGGACATGTCTTTGCCCCCACCTATCCTTATTGATGTCCACCAATGTGGATGGCTTTAGACAGGAACTGGACAAAGTCATGGAGAAGCTATCAATGGCTCCCAATTCTGATGCTTCCACTGCCAGAGACAATGCGCCTATGCCCACCAGTAGCAGGGGAACATGGATGAGGGGGATGCCGCCACACTCAAGATCTGCGTGTGGGTTTTTCATGAGCCCCTGCAGAAAATAAAAATCTAATGCTGGATAAAACAGACTTTGGGACTGATCTAGCATGGCTCTTTTTACATTCTTAATTTGGCTCTAATTTTAATATAGGCTGATGTTGAATGATGGAGAACAGAAATCCGGTTGATACAGAAGACAGTGACAAGCGCCAGAATTTTCTGAGAAGCCAAAAAGCCGGAGATAGTTGATAATATAGATATATGCGCACAGGCGCCATAAACAGATATAGATATATCGCTACCAAAAAGGAAAGGGGGAAAAGAAATAGTATACATTGAAGTTAACCTTTTCCCATGGACGCCTGGGGCCCTGCAGCACAAGCCTTCATGTATCCATGCAGTATTTTAGCTCCGGACTGACACATCTCTGTGTTGCGGTGGATTTTCAATCCTTCACGACTCTCTCTTTGTCACTTGCAGGTGAGTGCCAGCACTTGGGTTGATCCCTAGCCACTTTCACAGTTACTTATCTGTCTTTATGGATTCATCCGCTGTGTCAACTTGGTGCATAACAGCATTACTGTCAGGGTGACAAAACTGTCCCCGGAGTGTCACAAATGATTCCTTCTCTGGATGGATGCAAGCAGGTAGTCGCGAGGCTTCGGCACAGCCTGCCTGCTTCCCCCTGCCCTCCCCGCACTGCATTCCTAAGTCTGGTCGGAATTGCTGCCTGCAAGCACAGCCAAAATATCTAATTTAAATCAAACTGGGTCTGCTACCATTTCAAGCTCTTAAACCCAATGAGATAAGAGAGAGGGAGAGAGGGAGAGAAGAATAGAGATTCTTCCACGAGTAAGCTTGTATTTCCATTGTGGAATTCTCATTTTCCTGGCCTTATCATAAAATAATCTAGTGTGGTGTTTTGTTTTTTAATGCAGAATTACCCTCTCACAACTGTAAAAGAGTAAGTAAGAGAAGACGGGTGTTTCAATTATTTCCCTTATGCTTGGTTTGTGCTTAAAGCACTATTAGTTTCTACTAGCAGGCCTGGATTAGGGCTGAGCTACCTTTAAAAATAAAATGTGGATTAATCAGATGCCTTTTAACCGCTTCATTAAGAGGTAAATGGTGGTTCAGATCTAAACTATGGTTTGCTGCACACGGACCGGCCCTATCATTAGGCAAAATGAGGTAATTGTCCCAAATGTCAAGGGGCAGAAAGAGGTTGCGAACAAAGAGGGAAAGTGAAGGACATTGCAGAAAGAGAAAGCAAGAAACTACCCATAAGCAATGGTGTCCCTCAACAGAAAAAGACTGTCCACCCCATTCCAAGTTCTTATATCTGCCCTATCGTGGAAACTCTGGAATAATGGTGGCAGCTTGTATTTGTTAATCTTGGAGCAAGTGTTTATTGTTTGACTTTCTCACCTGGACCAGCACGTTTCTTATTTATAAAAAGTGGGGTGGGAAAAAGGCAAAAGAAAAATATGGAAGGAAGGAAAGGAATCTCCGCACCATATAAACCTAGAAGCAATTTAGAAAAACACCTGCCCATGAAGTCGAAACGGCAACATATTGAGACTGTCTCTTGGACTCTCTGACCTCAGATGCTGACACGGTTTGATAGGAAATCTAATGTAAGAGCCCAAGAAAGCTAAAGGGTCTATTGTCAGCAGCGAAGTCCAAAAGTTAGCTGAATTAATATAAGGATACAACGGAAGTGCCCTCCAGGGACACGGCTGCTGAACCAGGGCAAGCGCTGTGGGGGAAATGGCTCTGAAGTCATTTCACTATGACATTCTGTCATTGCTGCTAAACAGAAACAAACAAACAGATGATCACCAAACACTTCTCTTGCTTTCCTTCTTTCGTATAAACTAATAATGCTGACATCCCGGTATCCCACCTAAGCTGGGGGGGGGGGGATTCTCCAGGGACCAGGAGGGCTCCATTCAGAGGCACAAAATACAATAAGAATGAGCGAATGTGGGAGTCCGTTTAGGGACGGGACGGCCTGCGCCGCAGTCCATCAAAGCTCAATAAATCTCAGTGTTGCAAACCGGAGAGGAAAACAGTTCTCTCATCATTTTAAGACTGCAATGAAATATTCTCTGAACCAGAGACCTTCCCTTTTTATATTTTTTGTGGATGATTGATGCCCAGGATGGATAAGTGCTTAGTAAACGGGGAACAATATAAACAGTGGATAGTCAGATCAAAAATGAGAAAGTATGTGGTCCTAAGTTATACAGAATGTTGGTGGTGGTAAAAATGCAGGGAAATTAGTTTCATTCACAGTAAAATGGGAAAAGAACCCAATTTTTCACCGTAGAACCGATATGTGAATCAAGACATCCTTAGCCTTCAAAATTAGAAATGTCACCTAATTTTGCTGTGGACGCCTCTCATGAAAATAGAAAGGCTCTTATTAGGGGAAATGGCATTTGAAAAGAGGCTGATAACAAGCAGTCAGGCCAGGCAAAAAGGTGTGCCTTGGGTGTTTCTAACTTTTGGAATGGGAGAGAAGCTGCACAAAGACTGGGAAACATGGAATGATCCAAGGTAAGGAGGTGGAGCTAAGCGAGGGGCAGGTCCCCCTGGGAAGCCCTCTGGGACCAAAGCTAGGACTTTTACCCTGGTGCCTGATTGCCAATATGTCCCTCTGGACAACCGGCCTTAGGACCAAAGGAAGGCCAGATTTGGCCGGTGACTCTGGTGTACACTGAGTCACGTGGCCTCTGGAAATGCTGGGGAATGGGCAGGTGGTTGAAGGCAACCCTCCGTCCATTTACTGAACATTGTTTGTCTATGCAGGACTTCCCTGGAGGAGAATTGGGGGGCTGCGGTGGGGTCAGGATTCCATGATTATTCCCAGAAAAGTGTGCGAAGGATTCAGCCTAAACAAAGCACGATAAACAGGCCAGCACCAGAATCCAAGTGACCCGCAAGGCGCAGAGGAGGGAATTCTACTGCAGCTCCTCATGCCACTCCCTAAAAGTTACCCTTGAATTTTATTTTTTTTGGGGGGGGGGACCACCTGGAGGGAGCATGTGATCCAGCAGGAAAACAAACCAACTGATCTACAGGGATTGCACATGGGGAGATGCTCACTGATGTTGCCTTGCTCATGGAGATTGATTTTTACCGATTGCAAAAATCTGTAAAAACTTTCCTAGAGCAAAATTTGGACTATATTAGCACTTGGCATACTAAGCAGATGCTTCCTCCAAAATGTTTGCTTGCAATAGATGGCTGAATTGCAAAGGGATATGAGGGAGGAGCTGGTCTGGATATCTTCAGGTCAGAACCTGGATCTAATGGAAGAGATTGGAGGAAGGCACAAACTAAACAGATTTGAGTGTTTGACTGAAAGATAAGATAATGGCTAAATCGCCGTCAAAATGGAAGTTGGCCTCGTGTTTAAGATTTGTTGACGCATCCTTCCTTCGTTTTGCCTGATGCTTTAGAGAGTTACAATGGAACCCTAAACAGAGCCTGCACTTGCTCGTCCTCAGACTGCGACGGTGGTGAAGCAAGGATCTAATTATCCTTTTAAATGCCCAAAATACCATGTCCACCAAAACCCCACTGCTCATTAGTAGTAGTAATTAACTTTACAACTGTCAAACAGGCATTGCACAAGCTGACAGATAGATAGCAGCTCTGAGGGTGCTAATAAATCCGGAAATAACAACTTGACACGCAGATGCACAAAAGGATGCAGGTGATAAAGAAATGTTGACATCAAATCTAATTATCTTCGAAACGGCCAACTACCGCCGAATCCCCCCAGTAATGCTGCGTTATTGCTCACAAGCAGCCTCTCCTGAGTAGCTCTTAACCGTGGCCTACAGTACAGATTCTACAGCTCCTTGTCATATCAAGTGAGGACAATATCAAGAAGGAAATTATGAGTGTCGTGACCTCGCTCCGAGAAAGCATAAAGCAAAATAAAGCAAAATAAATAAATAAACCCGGTGATGAATATAGGCTTGGCAAGGCATAGAAGATCACCCCCTTACGAGTTTTAAAGCTGGGATGATATATGACGTTTTCATCAGGCACTTCAAGAATGTCACCAAGAGGAAAAATAAAGGGTCTGAAAAAAGACGATGAGGTGAATTATGCAAGTATAATTGCCGATCATAACCTGATACGAGCTGACAATTGCTCTGTTTTCATATTGAGATTGCCAAAAATTGTCAGGAAATGCAATGGCTCCTTAATGCGGCCTACAGCAGGCTAATATTTTGATCATTTTTCACTCTGCTGCTAGGTAGATCCAGCTTCCTTAACACAGCCCACATTGGCCCAGGGCAACGGAGAAGCCCAATTTTACTCCGGAAGGGAGGAGATATGTGTAAACTACAATTTTTCATATTTTTCTGCATGCATAAGAAGATGAAACATCTTTATCATGTGTATTGTCTGGCTCAGCTTATACAAAATATTAGTTTATCTCCCCGACTTGGGCTGATTCCATAAGCAAAAGACATAGATCGAAAGGACAAGCAATATGCCATATACAAAATAGACTCCATCTTTTATGCAGCCTCATTTCCAAGATTCTTATGGGGCACTTTGTAAAAATAAAAAAAGGTATAAATGCACGGCAACAATAATTTCCCCACCCAGAGGAGGGAAGAGAAGCGAACCATTATCCACCAGTTATGCATCTTCCTTGAAAATCCCTGCAGAACTCCAACTGCTGCAATCATATTAAACTGCTGCAAATCTATGAGAGTGTGGAGGTTTTTAAGTAAACAACAATAACGTCCAGAGAAACGGGAAAACTGTTGGTAAGGCAAACAGCTCCTTTCTCTATTGAGGTGGGGGTTATTAAGATATAAAAGGTATTTGCTTAAATCCAGCCAATGCAAAACAAAAATCCAACCCCCCCCCCCCAAATAAAATAATGGGATGGAAAGGTTTTTGTAGTAACCATTTGGTGATAACAATCAGCAATAATACCTGGGTCAGAAAGGTCAAAACCCATCCGATCCAGGCAAAGAGTAATTCATTGTACAAGTCTGTTTATAAGAATTAGTTTGATCAAGTCATTATCTAGACAGTTATGTGTTGTCTATCAATTTGACCTTCCTTCATATATGAATCAACAGACTTCGAAGCTAAGAAAAGATGCTTGGATTACCGATTCAGTTATTTCAGCGTCTTTGCTACCCAAACAAACCTCAGTGGAAAAGCGGGAGGATGTCTTTGTATAGGTATGCATACACTATGCTAAGACATATTCTTGCTCATTTCTTCTCTTTGCAAAACAACAAAAGCAGCACCAAACCTTTATTGAAATGCAACTGGATTCCCTCCCTCCTTCACTTGAAATGTCAAGATCCCAATCGGAAGTAAACAAGCAAAAAACAAAGTGGGGGATTACGTTTCTTTGTTAGCATTTACATTATCTGTGTTTAATTCCTTATATATCCCCCACCCTTATCTTGGAGCTTCACCACTAATTGCAAAGCAACATTGGTGAGGAGTAATGATCCTTTGCACTTTGGAGAAGCCCAGTGCATTGCTGGCTGCCAGAGATAAGCACTCCCTCTGCAAAGTTGAATATATATCTCGATCAACTTCTTTCAAGCTTCATTTTACATGCCTGGCCTCCCAGAGACTGAGATTTTGCTCTGAATTGTGTAATGTGGGGCTGATACTTTGCTCTGTTGAAAGACTCTTAACCCGGCTGGTTTTCAAAGGTTTTGGAACTAGGGATATACAGTGTAATACAAAATACAAGCACTTTGAGAGCTTGCTAACATGAAACAGCTATTTGGGTGGATAACAGAGCCGGGAGAAAATGATCTTATGCCATGTGGAGCAATCTCGAACACCCTGTTCTGAAAACTGCTGGCTCAGAGCATGGGTATTGATGCTCTTTCCTGGTTTTTCCAAAGGAGGGGTATATGCACAGACTGTGGCTGATGGTGATTATTGCAGGGCCTGGCGGGGAGGTACAGAAGATGTGCTCCACATGCAGAACATTGAAGGTGAGTCCACTGAACAGCCAGATGTAGCTGGAAAAACTACGGCACAAAAGTCTGAAGAGCCTTTGCCAGGCAGCATCCATGTGAGTGGACCGGATGAGCCAAAGAACTAGCTCAGCATAAGGCAGACTCCTACATGTCCCATGTGCCACAGCACTGCCTCCATTTGGTTAACTTGGGCAGACAACAATTCTCGGGGCAAGGGCTGCACATCAGCATTCTTCAGCAGTGGAACACCTCAGAGCTGCACCTCTGAAGCCAATTTATTGAAATCCATGTGACAAGCCCTCTTCAGATGTTTGGGTTAAGCAGGACACATGGTTGGCCATGCCTGCTCCACCAGCACTCATGCCTGCCCTAAGTCCCCCATGCTGGGGAAACTGGGATGGCAAGCCCCCATGGCAAATCCCCCCCCCCAAGGCTTCCAAAGGTCTGTTTCTCCAAGGCACTGTGGGAAATTCAAAATGGCGCTCGGCTGGCCCAGCCTCTTTGGCCAGGCAAGTCCATGGCTGGGAGCCCATGAACAGAGGAGGTGGCAAGTCAGGGGGGCATGTTGCCTAGGATCCATCTGGATACCCCTCCATGCAGAAGTCCCGGGTTCAAATCCTGACATTTCCAGGAAGGGCAGGAAAACACTCCTATCTGGAAACTCTGCAGAAGCCCTGCTAGTTCTTGTCAGCAGGTGGACCAACGGACTTATCCAGACCAAGGCAACTCCTTGTGCTCCCCAAGGAGTTAGCTAGTCATGTGCAGAACCCGAAATAGGGTCAGCCTCATTCCGTGTGAGAAAAAATATTTCACAATATAAATGTTAACTCACATGTAGTATGCCTGTGTGTTTCTACTCCCTTTTCCTCCGTATAGCTATTTGTTTGTTTGTTTGTTTGTTTGTTTAAAGCATTTTTATGCCGCTCCCTTTGCAACAAGCTAGAAAAAGCCAAGCACTTTTCTTTTTTCTTTTTGGCCTGGGCTTGCAGACGCTTTCCCCAAAAGAACTTGACAGCCATTATCATGCCTTCACCAAGTCAAATGCAGAGAAAGTGGGTTAATTTCATCTTCCTGTCTAGGCATCCCCCTTCCATAGACTCGGCAAAGAGGCTGCAGCGGTTGCCCAGCAACTCCAACACGGCAACGCATTGCTGAGGGGTTTTGTTTTCAGTGCCGCAAACCAGGAAGTTGATGTGCAAACCAGGATGTTGCCGGGATGCGCAGAAGGTGGACCACAGACAGAAAAGGAGTGAACCAGGAATGTGCAGGAAAGGAAAGATGGGAAGATGCCAAGCCAAATCAGGGTGCTGTAATTGCTAAGAAAGTGACCGTGTGTCCCTTAGCTTAAGGCAGGCAGGATTGCCAAAGAGGAGGAAATGCACACCAAAAAGGACACATATCGGCATGATATTTGGTTGTGTATATGCTTAGACATGATTGCTATAAATAGAAATGCAATGCAACTCACTGTAGTAGGAATACTAAGAACAGGTAAGCCGTTTGCCTTGGTCTCTTGCCCGTGACTTAATTTCCTTCAATAGTGGAAAGTCCTTTGTAAAATAAGACAGATGGCTGTGGATTCAGGGCCAACTGGCTGTGGCCAAGGGCACGGACAGGAAGAACAAATAAGAATGATTTTATCAATAATGGCTGGATTTGAGACTGATTCACACATCCTGATTGATCGCTTGATGGCTCACAGCTTGGAACAGATCCCAAGGAAAAGCAATTGTGAGAGCACTGATCTAGGCGGGATTTCACGAGCCCATTCCTACACTGTTCTGTAGCCAGGATGATGCCTTGTCTTCACCATGTAAAATGGAAAGGCCATCCAAATGGGACTTGTACACATAATGCCTGCTTGCATCTATGCAAACGTATGGATCCCCCCCCACAAATGTCCACGCCCCAAGGATCACTCCCAAAAGCTGCTACTGAGGTCCATTGAAGTAGCAAGAACCAGGACACAGGGACTTTCCACTGTTGGCCCAATATCTCCACATTTTCTCCTTAAATGGCTCCGCATGAACTCATCTTCATTTGCCTTTTAATGTACCTTGCGAACTAGCTTGCTTTGATCTGTATTCTACAGGTATATTTGGGTGTTGCTTTTCTGATTTGTTGGGGATGGAGCAGAGAGCTGTATATATTTTATCTGCTGAGTATTCTGTTCTGTTCTGTTTTTTTAAGAGCTTGCATGCCGTGGGCAGAATAGGCCCAATCACTACACTAAGGTTACATCAGTAGCCACAATATGGTCAGGGTTTCTACTCTTTCCATCAACAGTGGCAGACGCTGGAGAATTTCCTTCCTTCCCCTGCTTGTCTGGATGCATGGGAGGAGGCATTCCTTATTCAAAAAAGGCCAGGAATCTTCGGAGCTGCTCAAAGTTAATTCAAGATCTAGTCATAATCAAATTTCATCCTGGATTTTCTGGTTAGTCTAACAGAGTTAATTCCCCTAATGTTAGCGATTCACAGAAGAGGTCTCCAGTGGCCATGCCCAACCTGGGATTCAGCGCATCTGTCAGAAGGCACTCGGAGGGATTCCATATTAACTGGGATGCAACCAGGCAGAAAACCCATTACATAGTGCTAAATATACTTAATCACATCTATTAGAGACAAAAATGAACTAGGTAATTACAACAAATAACCAAACTGTAAGGGGGGAAAGGTGCATGGGAGGGGAGAAAAAAGGCATATTGAGTTGTATAATGAAGGGGGGGGGGGTTGAATCTGTGTCAGTTGAACGTCTCAATGACAAACAGCTTGCTGTCAAAAACTTATACAACTCCTCTATTTCCAGGTATGCTGGGATTATCCAGAGAAATGAAAGGCGACAAATTCTGCTTCCCTCCACCCTTAAATAGAAGGAAGCTCTTCTCACCAGTTTCAGGAACATCTGTGCCTGCATCTCCCTATACTACAATGTTTTCTAATCATATAACTGCTATGTAACCCTGTTTTTATTTGAAAATATATAACAGAGTGGAGACATGGATGCCACATATATACATGCCTATGAAAAATGCTGCATTTTCTCTGCAATCATAAAACACCTCTTTAAGAGAAAGTAATTCCTTTGTTTGCATGCCAGGCACATATAAATTCAACAGGCTGCCTCACTGTAAGTAAACAAAAAAACATGCTTTGCATTGAATAAAGTGAAATATTACATATATGGTGTAATTTAAGATTAAAACACAAGGTATATGTTTATTGTGAATTAACCCTTGCCTTTGAGATGTCAAAAGTCAAATGCTTTCTGTGATTTCAAAACTGTATAGATGCCAAGTGGAAGATTATATGGGACATTGTGAGCTACTGGTCAGATACAATATGATATATCAAGATACTTTGGAAGGTCTAAAACTATGCATGATAATTAAAAAAATCCCTGAACATTGGCCAAACAAAAATAGTATACATGGAATCAGTTTGGTTTTCATGAATTCGTTCTTACCTTTAAAAAAGGTTCAGTTTTAGAAACACTGAAGAGCTGTTTTTGCAAAAAAAAAAAAAAAAAAAAAAAAAGTCTAATGCCAAAAGTCTAAACCCATCAGAAAGAATTCCAAGCTTGGAAAAAGGTTTTTCACAAATTTGGGCCTGTTTTTCCCCCACCCCTGAATTGGACAAACTCATACACTACAAACCTAATAACCACTCAATGGCAAGAGAAGCCAAATAGCAAACCAACATTCAATAAATCCATGGCATTCAAACCATGTTCCCCAGAAGCCCAGGTTTCCAAGGGAGTCATCTAGGGAGTTACTCCTAAAATTACAATGAAATTGTAAGATCTTAATTTCTTTGTTCCATTCAAAAGAGAGAAGTCTGTGACAAGGTAAGTTTTCATTCATTTTAATTCAGAGCCTTTGCACACTTGCCTTTAAAAACAGATTAATTTGCTTTAAAGCCAAAGTGGTTTCATTTGAGTGGGTTTGGATGGCCAGGAATAATGATCACCTAGCCTTAATACAGGAATAAAATGAATGCAGAACCAGAAATATACTTTGAACTTTCACCAACAGTACCAAATTTTGATTTTCTTTGCAGCAAAAAACAAGCACATCCAAGTCATTAAAATGAAGTATAATGTTTCATATTATTTGTTAGTGATGCTATACTAAAATTTAGCATGCCTTTGGTAAATATAGTGTTATTTAGTTACTATGTAATAAAAGCGTTCTTTAATGTATTTATAAATAGTTTGTGTTTGCATTGTATGAAATGTATTATTGCAACACTGATTGCAACATTTTGTTCAAATAAAATCTATTACATGAAACCGTAAACCTTTTATCAGCTTAAGCTGATATATCAACTTCAACTACAACCTTGTAGTTAAGACCTTTTTATTTCAGCAATATTTTAATAAGTTTTAATATTGTGTCCTGTGTTTTTAACTGCAGCCAGTGTGGGTTGATACTTTATTCATGTTATATTTTATTTTATTGTATTTCATTTATGTAAGCCGTCCTGAGGCTTTTGTGACAGGACGGCATATAAATATTCTAAATAAATAAATAAACAAACCCTACCTGGACAGAGACAGTCAGTTATTTATGCTCTGGTAACTCTCGTTTGGATTACCGCAATGCTCTGTACATGGGGCTGCCTTTGAAAATCATCCAGAAACTTGAGCTATCCAAAACAGGACAACAGGACTGTTAAGGGGGATTGGCTCATGAGAACACATTACGCCAGACCTTTTCCAGTTGAAGTCCCGGCACAAATCAAAGTGCTAGCACTAACATTCAAAACCCCAAATGGCTTGGGGCCAGGTTATCTGAAGGATCACCTCCACCCATACATTCCTATCCAGACCCTGAGGTCATCTTCGGGGGTCTTTCTCCAGGAGCCCCTTCCTTTGGAGCAAGGCAGGTGGCTACCAGGAGGACGGTCTTTTTGGTTGTGGCACCCCAGGTGTGCAATGCATCTACTTTGTCTTCTTTACAGAACCAGGCAACAACTTTTGTATTTTCCCACTAATTTAACTCTTAAATTTTGTATATATTCCATTTGATTCTGCACCGCTGCAATTGTTCTATGCTGACTCATAGCAAGTGCAATTGCTATTATGATTTGTTCATTCAAATTAATTTGAAATTTTGTTTAACTATTGTTTGTGTTTAATTTTTGTTTAATTTTAACTTTTGTTAGTTACCCAAGAGAGCCTTGGCTATTGCGCAGTATGAAAACAGAATCAAAGCAAATCAAAAAATAAGAGCAGGTTGGGCCAAAGTCAGGGTTGATAAAATGAGAAACTGAGAGAAGTCAGAAATGACAGATTCCTTTATCCCATGCAGATGGATTGTTTGTGCCCTTGTGTGAACATGTAAACCAATTCTGAAATAAAGCAGCAACGTTTTTGATCAAGATAACAAGATGGACACATCCTCAAACAAGCTAGAATCACCACGGCTGCCTTGCTTAAAAGTTCGGATTTAATTGCCTTTACAGTTTGAAAATGAATGCTCAGATTTGCCCCTGTTCAGTCCCAGCTGCTAATATCAGCCTGACAGCTTAGCTAAACCCTTCCAGCGCGAGGCTGAACTGTTCTGTAAACAAACACGCACATCAATACCGAAATACAAACATTGACTTGCTAGAATAGCGTGTACCAGTATCTCACCTTCCCGGCCCTCCAGTAGCAGCGGCAGCGGGGTGGAGGCAGTCAAACCTTGCTAACACTGATTAGCCTTATTCCATTTTTAACACATCAAATCAAAATAAAAGATCTAGCAAAGTGCCTAGCACTTGTTGGCCAGGGGGGCAACCTCAGTGACAGATTTGCTAAATTACATGAGTAATTAAGTATGCAGAGCTACAGCTGTTAAACAATGGTACCTTCCAATAAGATTACAACCCCAAAAAGGAAAATAACCAGGCATCTGGTTTCTCTATCGAAATATCTTTCTTAGGGTCTGGATCTTAATTTTTTACAGTTGACAGCAGTATTATTTGAGCCAGTCAGTGGCATCTGGATGGTAGATAAACACACACGCGCACACACACACCAACAACTCCATGCACTTTAATTAATTGTGGAGAAATTACATGGTCTTCCAACCGTGTATTCTGTCATCAGCAGGCATTACAGATTTATATTAGATGTTTCTCTACAGTGTCAAGAATAATTAAAAGGGGGATGGAAATGATGCCAGCCAGTAATACTTAACATCAGTGGTAATTCTAAGGGAGAGAGAAAAAAATTACCACTGCCAAGCAATTTAAAAAGAAGATGTCAATTTTGGTAGCCTGGCTGTGCGAGGAATAAATATTAGGACGGCAAAGCAAGCCAAAATATTTAACCACCTTGAATAAAGAGAGGCTCATGTTTAATCTATCAGACCCACCAGAATTGGAGTGACATGTCAGAGTTATTAACGAAGCAGCCACCAAAATACAATAACTAACATATGTTTTCCCTTTCTTTTTCCTGAAAGGATTTCTGTCCAAGTGCTCCTTTCCATTCATCGGAGAACAGACGTGCCAAAGGCAACCGTGCTTGTCGCTACTTTCAATTGCTAATTTTTAATACAAATGGAAACCTAGCTGTGCTACCAACGTCCAGAGCTGGACAAGGGCCCTTCCCGAACATTCTCACCATGAGACACAGGATGGACTAGGCGGTTCGAGGGGCTGGGGCAAATGATCAGGAAAGGGAGCTTCAGTGGGCCTCTAAAACCCAGAAGAAGCAAGCTGTCCATCTTGGGCAGCCTTTCTCATCCTTCCATACATGCTGGACTGCATGTGCATTCCAGTTAGCACAGCCAACGCTTGAAGACCAGTGGCCATGCTGACCAAAAATGGAATGCTAACCCACCTGTAGGCAGGGATGAACAAACCTGCCAATCCTGGTTTTCCCAGTCTCAAATCTGGTGCATCTCAGCTTTTGAGAATTTCTTCAATCTTAAGTCTGGCACTACAAAAAATCTGAGCATACCTGTTTGCATGAAAATTCATAGCCATTTCTGCATTTTCTTCCCATACATGGACTTTTTGCCCAGCAGATACTCTATTGACAGCATGATTCCTAATATTGTGCGTTTCAAAAGTTACTGTCCCTATTATGCTTTTTAAACACTGGAGAAATCCAATGCAAAATTCGGATAGGTGCAAATTTTGAAGGAAGATGTGTTTTGTTCACATCGTGGTTTGGAAATGCGAAATATGGCATTAAAATGCCAAAAGTGGCATTAAAACGGCTTGGGTCCTGGTTACCTGAAGGAGCACTTGCATCCATATATGCCCAGCCGCCCCTTGAGATCGGCGGGGGAGGCCCTTCTCCGGGAACCCTCCATGAAAGAAATTAGGAGGGTGGGTACTCGGAGGAGGGCTTTCTCCGCGGTGGTGCCTAAGTTATGGAACGCGCTCCCCAGAGAGGTTCGGCTGGCGCCGTCGTTATTTGTTTTTCGGCGCCAGGCGAAGACCTTTTTATTCAAGCGGCATTTTAACTGTTAACATTATTGGTTTTATCTGGCCAGGGCGGCTTATTTTATACTGTACTGTTGTATTTTAATTTTATATTTATATTTTAATTTATATTATAATTATTTTAATTTATTGATGTGAGCCGCCCCGAGGCTTCGGCGAATGGGGCGGCATAAAAATGTTTTAATAAATAAAATAAATAAAAATGTGAACGGAATGGATTTTTCTCCAGTGCTTACATGCAGGGCCACAGGTTGGGCTTCCATGCACTCTTCACAGGCAGTGTAGCTTCCGTGCTTACAAGTGACATACAAGTACTTTGGAGGTCCAGGTTCATATCTCCACTGGGCTATGACATTCACAGGGTGAACCTGGGCCATTTGCTATCTTCAGTGTAGTTGAGCCCACAAAATTGTGTGTCCTTGGAGTGGGATAGATAACTGTCTGCACTATCTTTGACTTATTGGGGGAAAGATCAACAAGAACACAATAAACAAACAATAAAGCATGCAAGCAACTCTGATGTTGGGAAAGTGGCCTTGTGCACATTAATGCTGTTGTCCGTAACTGGTTTTAATGTTTCATCGAAATGTATTTTAATGCATTTTAGTTGTGTTCATTCTGAACCTCCTTGAAGGATGGTGTCATCGCGATCCTCACTGCCACCTGCTTGGCTTGGAGCTCTGAAAAATTACACCCTTGCATCCTGAAAACACTGAAGGCAGCACAGAAAGCCGATTGTATGGATTGCTGGAGTGGAGTGCCAGGAATTCCACACACATGTTGATCATTTACTAAGAAATAAGAGCACAGCAAGATCTCTGCTGGATCAAAGCAAAGGTCAACCTAGTCCAGAATCCTGTTTCCCACATCAAGCCACTCGTTACCTCTAAGAAGCTCACAAGGCAGAGCAAGGAGGACATGACTGTCTCCTTCATGCTCCTTCCTCTGATAATAGCTGCTCTGGGACCTCTGAACATGAAGGTTCCAAAGAACTACCATGACCAGGAGCCATTGACAGACTGAGTCTCAGTGTCTAGCTGATGTTTAAAGGCACCTAAGTTAGGAACATTGCCAAATCCTGTGACTGCCAACTCCATACATGAATTATGCTTTGGGTAAGGAAGCATTTCCTTTTGCCTATCCCAGAACAAGTCCCGACAGATTTATTCAATGCAAAGGGCAAGAAACATGCCCAGCTGAATCCACAGAATCATAGAATAGTAGAGTTGGAAGGGGCTGTGAAGGACATTGAGCCCAACCCTCTGCTGTTGCAGGGCACCACATTACACCATCCCACTCAGATGGCTGTCCAGTTCCTTCCTGAATGTCTCCAGTGTGGGAGAGCCCCCCCCCCCCCCCTCTCCTGGCAGCTGGTCCCACTGTTGTGTTGCTCTGACAGTGAGGAAGCGCTTCCTGATGTCCAGCCTGAATCTGGCTTGTCACAACTTGAACTGATTATTCTGTGTCCAACACTCTGGCATCAGCAAGAAGAGATCCAGCCCAGAGACGATTCCTTTAACATCTATGAATTGGGTCCACTTTTTCTAAAACAAATGGCACGGTCAAAAATTCACCTATGGTAGCAAGAATGACCTGGAAACTCAAATAGCATGACTGTGTCTGGGAAAATGGCCTTTAGATCTGGTTACCTTGTCACTTTACTTTGGCAGCACAATGACAAGTAGGCAGGGAGAGCCATTAACAAAGCCAGGCGGCAGCCACTGAGCCCCCCCAGCTTTGATGATCGCTTTGATCAAAAGTGATGTATCATATTCATTAGTGCTACAGAACACCTTGGCCTCCCTCCCCCCAGTTCTCTGCATGGGGGTGTTGAACGGTGTTATTGGCCAGTGGCTTCTTCTCCCCAATTCTTGTTTCTGCACTGGAGAACTTATACTTTGCGATGTAACTTTCAGGTCCAACATGCCAAGAAATGACAACAATGCAGCCTCTGTTAATGCTCCCTTTGTACTTTGAGACAAATGTGTCCGGGTTCAAACAGCATATCAATTAGTCTCCTCTTATCATTGAGTTGGAATGAGGCTGAGATGAGGAATATCCTGCCATATGTCATTCAGTTCACCCTCTTCTTAGAACAAGTGGGTAGGTACAGTCAAGCAGATGGAGACCATGGTTATCACTTAGTAATTTTCACCCTTCTGCTAAGAAAAGGCAATATTTCTTACCCTCCGTGCAGCCTTGCACCATAGAAACAATGATCTTGCAGTCCTGTAAGCCAATTCTTAGGCAACAGAACTTGTGCAACAGGGAAAAGCAGCGATTTGGTGCTGAAATGATCTGCAAGTGTTGATTTATGTGACTACAATTCCAGTAATGCTATGAAGGAGTGAACCATCAGCTATTTCCCAAAAGAACCTGGGTTCAAACAACTATGGGACAGATGAGGGGGAAGAATGCCGGTAGTTGATAATACTCCACAGTGTCTCCAACTCAAAGATTTCTGGAAGGAAAGTGGTGGAAAGGAACAAGCATATAATTTAAGCTACTTTAAGCAGCAAAACAGGAGGTGTTTTGATTCAAGAAATCAGTGGTCCACAGGTGAATAATAAGGCTTTTTGGTGACACACTTCTGGGCTTGAGGTGTAGGCCTCAGCCTTTGCCACCCCCTTGGCTGTGGAACTGTGAGATGATTACTGCATGCAGAAAAGTGCTGGGAAAAGTATGGAAAAGGGCAACCAAAATTTCCAAGAGAAGGACTTCCTCTATAAGTATGCTTGAGACTATTTAGTCTGGAAAAAGGGAAGCGAGGAAAGACCTGAAAGAAGCATACAGTACCATGCATATCAAGTGCAGAAAGTAAGTACAGAGAAATTTTTCATAGTAGGACAGCCAGCAGGGCCATGCCCCAACTGGAGGATGTCTTCTGGGAGTGGGAGGTAGAACTTCCAGAGATCAAGCCCACCCCAGAGCAGCCCAGGAGGAGCCTGGGACCTCAAGTGAGACCCTGCAAGTCCGTCCCTGCAAAGGGCAGGGCCCTCCGCCTCTGAGGCAGCTGCTGAGCAACCCCCTGTCTACTCGCCATACCCCCAGGAGCAGCACCGCCTCAAGAGGTATGCCCTGGGGGAGCACAGCTCGATTGCAAAGGAAGACACAGCTCTACTTGCTTCCCAGAGGGCAATGGTGAAGAGGCTCTGCCTTCACAAGCCCCAGTTTCAGTCCTGTTGCTCCAGCATCTGGATTTTGCTCCTCGCCGTGTGTTCGGGCTTCTGCCCGATGCTGCCTTTTTTGAACTCTGGCTCGACCTGATTGCTATCTGACCTGGGCTACCTCCCCAACTTCTCCCAGTGCAGTCCATGTTTGTCCGCCGAACTGCATTTGCCTTGCTTAAAAGCTCTCCCAGCCAGAGGAGGACCGGGGGTAGCATCACGAAGTTGTATGGTGGGAGACTGGTCTCCGCCTCTGCAATTCCCAGCATTCCTGGCCAGCCTAGCTGGGGCTGATGGGAACTGAAGTTAGGGAAAGCTGATATATTCTGACTAGCTTAGCTAGCTCCCCATGGTTTCAGACAGAGGACTTTCACATCACCTGATGCTGTCGGATGGCTTAAAAAGACTCTGGTGATGCAAAGATTTTTACCTGGAATATTCTGCCTGCGGCAGCTCATTTGCTCTGTTACCGAGCATGATAAAAATAGGAAAGAGGTTGGAGGAAGTAGGCAACTAGTCCACACAGCTTTCTAGATGTAGGATGAAGTTTCCAAATGCTGCTGCCTTGATTGAAAACAGGTTAAAATCCATACTGTATATCTACGATACAGGAATTAATGACAATTATTAAAGGACCTATCCTTTCAGTTCTGATGTTTTTTAATACTGGAAATTGTAGATCTCTTCTAAACTGCTTTATACATTGATACTACAAAAGCTTTTTAACATTATTAATAAGCCTACTTATGAAATTGATTCTCTCTCTCTCTCTTTTTTAAAGAGCTAATTGGAAAATATCTGATTACTCATATTATTGAAAATTGCCATTGCAATATGTTTGTCAATTGCCATTGCAATATGTTGTTCCTTTCTTCAGAATGTGTAAAAACTTCCTAATCGTATGTCAGTTAAAGATAAACTTGTAAGGTTACCCAAATGCTGCAAATATAACAGCTCCCTTTGAAAAGGAATAAGAGAGAATTAGCACATTAGCTTTTCTGGTTGGGTCAATTCTTCATTATGGTTTTATTTCATCTTTGCCGCACCCTATTGGGTCTGCAAAGACACTTAAAATGCAACAGTAAATCACACCAAGTCTTCAAAAAGCAAGTCATGTTTTCATATTTTTAAGGGGGAGAGATTTGGGTGGAGTGGTTTGAAAGAAAAGAAAGGAAGACAGCTAAGCCAAATGCTTTCATTTCAAAAAGAGATTGGATGATAATGCAAACAAGATTTTCCAGACGGAGTATACTCTCTAAGCAATATTTTGTGACTAATAACAGATATATATATATATATATATATATATATATATATATATAGTGAGAGAGAGAGCAAGTCAGAAATACCCCAAGGTCATGGAAGAGTCACCCCTTTCATTAACAGACCTGCAGCAGAACTAGTGAGAAATGCCCCCCTCCCGCCATATAACAGAAAAACCAGGAGAAAATATACCCTTGTTGGAGGTTGTGTGAATGAATCGGAGAAGCAAATCCCCTCCTGCTGCAGCAGAAAAAGAAAAACTTCCAGTGCGGGACCATAGTGAGAAGGTTGCACACATGCAAAGCATCCCAGCTCAGTCCCTGGTGCCTCTGGCGAGGGGAGACGAAACCCTGGAGAGCTGCAGCTGGTCAGGATTGACTCTGCTTGGCCGAATCAGTTGCCGGGTGCTCTCAGAATCCTAAAAGCAAAGAATCATAGAGCTGGAAGGGGCCAGAGGGCCATGGGATCCAACCCCCTGCTCAGTGCAGGTCTCCCAGTTAAAGCATCCTTCTCAGGTGCCGTCCAGGTGTAACTTGACTAAGACAGCACCCTCTGTTCACTGAGAAGGATGCACCAGAGAGTTGGATGGGCCCAACTCCCAGGTCACTAGATGTCAGATTGCAGCCAGGGTGAGAAACTGAGTTGTAGCATCATCGGTGTGGTTCTGTCCGCTCAGCCAATCATGAAAAGCACTTAGTATCTGTCCTTGCAAATGGAGGTGCGAAGGCACAATACTCCACGAGGCAGCCCTCAAAAACAACCAATTATATTGTTCCTCTATGATGACGGAACAATAAAGATGCAAACAATAGAATACATTGTGTGGGTGTCTGGATGTTCCCTGGGTGGGAAAATCCAGAAGTGATGAAATTTTACATTGGGAAGATTGCGGAAACATGTTATAAAAAAGGCCATTTAGTCCTTCTGGGCTCGACCGTTGCAAATGGAATAATGTCCATCCATGTCAGGAGTGAAGGAGAAGCTGAGCCTACGCAATGCCTTTCTCAGTGGAGGTCAGCCCATTGAGGCATTTCAAACTAGACTTCTTCCTCATGAACATTTGACCCCATGCACAGGTGACCGAACATCAACACATGTGGAATTTATTAAATCTTTATTAGAAAGATTTAGTCGATCTTTGGATAAAAAATCTGTACATCCTCAGGAATGCCTCTCTGTATGGTGCAGCAATCTTTTTGGCCTCCTAATCCATACAGTAACTGAATCCCCAAACTGCAAAACGTTTCAGAGCTAACCAGACGGTGGGAGAAACTTCAGCTTGCTCAAAGTATACAGTGGTCTGTAAGAGGAGAACCTATTCTCCAGACTGCATCTTGCATAATGACTGGGGCAAAAGCCAATTTCAGCCAATCAGTGCATGCTAAAATTAAAACCTCCACCGTCCCACAAGCCGTGCATATCTATTTCACTTAGGCAATGGGATGCAGGATGAATGTAATAAGAGTCAGGATGAAAGGCAGGATGGAAGATGGATGAACTTTGGTCCAGTTCACATGTAATTCTACTTGGGAAAAGAATTCTATGAATTTGAAATGAAAGGGCATTACAACAGTGAAGGGATTACTTTAGTTGTGAGTGATCCTACTCATTATTTTTCCGGAATTCTTATGATTCACCAGCACATTTGAAGTTTCTATGGCAAGGATGAGTACTCAGGATCTCAGAATAGCTAATACAGAGTACCTCAGACTTAACCGGTAAAAGATCTTGCAAGTACGCTTTCTGGGAGACACAGGAGATGCTTCATTAGTTCAGACTGTGATTCTCCTGTATAGTTCATCAGCCCTGAAGAGAAATCCAACATTCACCTGGTTCTGTCGGAAGCTGGCCAATGGTCTAAAGCATGTTTTTTCCGCTAAGTCTTATCCCACAATAGTCATTCCAACCACATTTCTATACCCACTTACTTGAGACTAAACATCACTGATATTAATGAGGTTTACTTCTGAGTAGATGTACACAGGTTTACGAAGTATAATGGGAATGCAGTAACATCCAAGATGCAATCAGAGCTAGGCCAATATTTCAGAAACAGTACTGAATATCCCATCATATATTAATCTTTTTTTTTAAATTTCACACAATTACATACACTTGGATTCCTAAATTTTAACTATATCTTAGTTCTTTTACAATTTGATTGCAGATAGTAGAAGGCATACTCTAAAATACTTAAGTTTCAGATGTTTGAAAGACAGTGTGGTGTGGTATTCAAAGTACCGGACTGGGAATTGGAAGATAAAAAACATAACAAATATAAAAGTATTAAATTAAATCAAATCAGCCAAACACTTCCTTAAATAAGAAAGCAAGAATATTATCATGAATAATGATAACTATTCATGATCTTCAGCCTCATGGTGGTAAGAACTGTCTGTGGGAATTTAGTACCACTAGTCCTCTCTAAGAAGTGTATGCATTTCAGTAGTAAGGAAAGCAATTCCTCCATATTCAGAAATTTGCTTTTCCAAAGTACCTTGAGATCTTTAGGATAAACAATGCTCTTCAGGATAAAATGTTGAGTTAAGGGAGTATCTATCTGCACAACCAAATAAAAGCACAAAGACATGTTTCTATTTATGTATCCACAGAGTAAAAGGAGAGAGACAACACTATTTTCATATTGGGGATTTGTGTGAAGGACAGAGCGTTCCTTCTTTAAACCCACACACCCTCTTTCAGATTCATAAACTAATTCAGATCCAGGTTTAAAATGGAAAATGTGACCCAACTGGAGACTTATCCCAACTTTCCCTCTGCATTTAGCATTTATTAACACTCCGAGGCAGATACACTGGTAACAGAACCTCTTTAGTTGCAGAAGTGTATGTTGGAATAAAACCACATAGTATAAAAATTGCATTTAGCAGTTAGGAAATAAACACCTTGAATTTTATTCGCTCGTTTAGAGCGGCCCCAAAACTTTCGCCTTGAAGTGCTTTTATGCCGGAGGACTTTGCAACACAGCTTTTAACCTTTCAGCACTCAGAAGCACAGACGGGAGAGCTAAAATGTGGGTGTTTTCATGCATGGGTTCGGGACAAGGTCATAAAGCATGGGACACGTAATAAATTGACTTGTGGAATGGTGGCAATGAGCGCTCTGGAGTAAACTTCTCCTGAAAAGGAGAACATTATTTCTTGGTAATACCCTGTTTTTTGAATACCTCGGCATCCCGTGGAATGGCACCAGCTGCTGAGAAACAGGGAACAGTCTCCTTTTAAATAACATTACAATGCAGTTTTATTCCTCGCCGAATTAGAGAGAAGCACAACACTTCATGGCAGTCAGAGGCCATGGGTTGGTGGTAGGGAAAGCTTTTCTGCAAATTCCAGCACCTACTGCCCTGGAATGTATGTCAAATATTGAGCAGCCCCATTGAAGTGAATGGGGCATTTCCCCTGTGCTTTAATTTGTTATTGTGAATTTCATTAAATTGAAACAAAAACAAAAAAATAGAAAAGGAAATGCAGTAAACACAACACTTTTTTCTTACATGAAATTTGAATAGCTCCATTAGACTTCACATTTTTATATACTGTGAATAGGCCAGTGTAGCGTAATTAGGGTGTTGGACTGGGGACCTAGGAGAGCCAAGCTTTAGTTTCCACTTGGCCATGAAGTTCATCGGGTGACTTTGGGCCGGTCACTCATTCTTAGCCTAGCCTATCTCACAGGGTTGTGAGCATAAGATAGAGAAGAAAAGGATTATGAAGGTTCCTCAAGTTCCTTGAAGGAAAAAGGTGGGATATAAATATAATTAATGAATATATAAGATAGCTATGAATAGCCATGCATGTATCCATTTCTAGCCCGTGTCAAAAGACTAACTGTTCTACTGTTGACACTGTTCCCAAGTCTTCTGCCCAGTGTTATTGGAGGCTACTGTCTGAACTTCCAATATTGTAATATTAGTCTTTTAGCTACCAAAATTATGTCACATCCACTGGAATGGGTTTACACCACATATTACCTCTGAATTGCACCTCCTAGATTAACAAAGAGGAGGACTTAGTTGTCTTTCAGCCATCAGACTTATCAAAGACAAAGTTCTCAGACTCATCATCATCATCAACAACACATTTTCTGAAATAATTTGGGCTTCAAGAGACAATCTGTTTAAAGACTCATATGAATATGCCAATTGGAACATAGATTTTGGGCTTTTATTTAAAAAAAAATGCAGGTTAATGAAGTTACAGGATAGAATGGATTTAGGGGTGAGCACATGGGAATGCAAGAGAGATTAGAAACAGACTAGTGGCCTGGTTATCTCTACTTAGATGATTCAAACTTTGTCTGTAGTAAAGCCCTGATTCAGTCCCCATCATCTCTAGAATAGGGATGCTGCTTGCATAGCATTTGTGTCCTCGAGCTCAAGTCCTGGCAAGCACTGTGGGAACCAGGATGGGTCCAGAATGTTGGACTCACAGCCATGAGAAGGTGGGCTGGCGTCCAGGAAGCCTGGCCTGGCAAATTCCTACCCAAACATGTGTTCTTCACACATCCCTTTTCCTCACCATTGGTCATGCTGACTGGTGGTTCACGGGTGTTGAAGACCAACAACATCTGGAAGGCCATACTCTTCTTTTCCTGCCATAGAAGGATAATATGGGGGGGGGGGGTGTATAAACTCAGAGCCAGGAGCCAAATTTGGCCATCCAGGATTCCCCAGGAAGCTGGCTTAGATCATCCATGGTAGTCAAATACCAGGTACCAAACAAGATAAATATTTGACGGTGAAACCAGCTGCCTGGAGAGGTGGTGGGCTCTCCTTCTACTACAGACATTCAAAAAGAAATCTGACAGCCATCTGTGTGGGGTGGTGTAACTCGGTGTCCTGCAACTGCAGGAGGTTGGACCTGATGGCCCTCATGGCCCCTTCCTACTCTACTGTTCTATGATTCCATGATTCCATAAGATGGGCCTACGGACCCAGGGAGCTCCATAGGTTCTCACACTCGTACTCTCCCTCTTTTATTAATCCCCTTTGCCTTGGTTTCTCGCCTTTCCTCTGCAGTGTGAAGCCATACTCTTGCGACCCGGCCTCTACATTAAATCAAAAAAGGGTCCAATGCAGCTCAGCGCTCATTCACAGTATGTTGCCTCGCTTCAGGGCAAACGAAACTACTACACACGTTGTCAGATAAAGTGCCTTATCTGTCAGCAGCACTCTTGTGAATTAATCATAATTCAATAGGTTCACTAATCAAGATTGGAGATGAATGTTCTGATAAAGCATTAAGATTTGTCCCATCTGTCATGAGTTGACAGGCGCTTCGGGCAAAGTGTTGCATTGGCACTGTCGCCTGGTTCTGATCCCGGCAGTGCAGCCCAAGCGATGACAAGAACCGCTAGGGACTGTTGCAAGGGCCCTCTGAGCAAACACCAGTTAAATCCTCTTCCCATCCAACCAGCCCCTTCCCCCTAAGTGCACACTGGAAAGCCCGGGTGGAGGAGTGCCCGATTAAAGGCCCTCCCATCCTGCAATGCATCATACCCAAATTTTTGAACAAGGAGTTCACTTAGTAATTTTCCTTAAATAACAGATAGATATAACCTGCTGACAAAACCGAGGCTTGATTTATGGGGAAAGGAGGTGAGCCTCACTTGGAGCTGGAAGGGGTGGAGATGACACTGGGGCAGAGAGGAGATAAAAATAATATATTGTTAAATGTGACTAATTACTAAGCCAGCCACGTCCGATGTCACTAAAATTGTTCTCTCTTTTGCCCGCTTCTGCATTCTTCGGGGGTAATTTACAGCTCCGCTCGGAGCGGTTTGCTCAAGTTGAAAGCATAAAAATGAAAGCTTTCTTTGTCTATTGACATATTTTTCTTGTTAAGCAACATTTAAAGTATTGAGACAAGATGCTCTAATGGAGGGTTAGTCTACAAGTGCACGCACGTCGAGACTGCTGTAGTCAATAATACATTAGCATGAGGGGAAAAACTTAAGAGAAGGATCGGTAGTGCTTATTGTTATAGAATGCTAATTGTCTATTGTTACAGAAGGCTAATTGATCCCATGGCACTGATCTCTGCTCCTCCCACCCTGCAGGGGAAGTTCACAAGCCACTGACTTTGGGAGCTTATGGGCAAGAAGAGTGTGATGGCTAGGACGACATCCTGGACAGGTAAGGGCCCAGGTATCGAAATGACCAAATCTTCTCTTGCAAATTCAGTTTGTTATTAAAATGATATTCAGGGCCCCCACACTGCTGCTATTTCTTTTGATTAATGAAAACCGAGGTCCTGGGGCCAGATCCAAGTAGTCCTCCTGAGGGTCTTTGGATGACCACAGCCCTGTCCCAGCCACTGGACAGGTTCTCACCTTTTATGCAGTTTGTTTTCCCCTTTCCAAAGGGCTGAAATGCCTTTCCCAAGGCTTAATTACCAGGGGGATGCACTCTAAGCTAACTTGTGTTGGGTTTCAGGCCCTGCCCCTCTTTCCTTTCATCCTGTCTTTTCGGCCACCCTCATCACAGGCCTGGAGCTCCCAAGGGTCTCTCCAAAATTGATTTTGCCCCTGGAGCTGAAAGTGCAGAATCCCTATGGAAGACAACTGGAGAATGCTACAAATTATTAGATGGTGCACAAACATAGAAAGGCAGACAGAAAACTCGGGCTCTAAGGGACTGGGCTCATGCGATGGAGTACCTTCAAATATCCCCAGTAGATCACTCCATATAGTCCAGTTCTGTTCAAACTCATCACAGGAAAATCCTGACAGGGATGGAGAGAATGACATCTCCTCTTACAGTTTTTCCTGTGGTTGCTTCAAACCTACCACCTGTTGTTTCATACTGCAAGCTCTTTGTAGGAGTCAGTAGCACTTCCTTTTCATGAAAAGGGCAGTTAAGTGATGCTGAGAAATAAGGCATAAGGCTTGTGAGCTGCACAAGGCGTGTAAGTCCCCTGATCAAAAATGGACCACAATCCACTTCTGAAAGACTGAGATGCTCTGAATACATTGACGTACCTTTCTTTTGAATGAGAGGGAGGGAGGGAGACTTTGTGTGGGAGAAGAGCAGACTGCCATAGAAAGAGGGAAAAAAGAAACAGCGGCATATAATGGATGAACTGCAGTGCATTGGTGATGCCGATACATTGGATGCTGAAGATCCAAGTTTCAGTCCCTGGAATTTCCAAGAAGGGGCTGGTACCTGGAACCCTAAAGAGCTATTCCCATTCACTGTTAATGGTCCTAAGCAAAATGGGCCAGTAGCCTAAGGCAACCTTTCCAATCCTTATCCAGCAGATCAATTAGTGCCCTGGGCAATGAGTGCAAAGCCCATTCCTTCAGAGGCCCCATAAACAGAGGGATGGAATGCCCTGCTTCACAGCTTGAAGCCCATGGATCCTTTCCAGGAATTATCCCTGGGGACCAGAATCTTGGTGATTCCTCCTTTGAAGTCATAACATGGATGCATGGTAGGTAGGTAGTCAGGATACTGATTCCCCATGATGGCTACCCTATCTTCCGAGTGCCCTCTTACAGGAAGGGCTATGAAAAAGCCATGCACATCAGATCCAAGGCCCATCCAGTCCAAAGATATGGCTGGTCCAGCACTGAGTTCAGTATTCTTGTTGAAGGACATGTTTGAAGATGGGATCAGTGCCCTATATTAGTTGGTTCACAGTGCCCTTGTATTTGGTTTTAATGATCTGTAGTTGCTATAATGCATTCCAATGTGTTTTAGAATGCATTTGGATCTCTTGCTAAACCACTTACAGATATGCTTAAACATCTAGTTTGATGATGATTGATGGAGGAGGAGGAGGAGGAGGAGGATAGAGTTGTGTCAATTCAAAGCATGGAAAGGATTAGTTAGGTTGCTTCTAGACAAGGTTTATGACACTCTAGCCTTGCATCATCCGTGGAATTTTACAGAGTACCCAGGTGTTGTCATCTCCCACTCACAGCTCTCCCATGTTCTTCCGCTTCCTCTTCCATCATTTTCTTTACCATAGAAAACCCATTAAGGAAAAAAAGGCAGAGATTACTGTTCAGCACCATTCTGAGAATGTGAGGAGGTCCATGCAGGATTGGACCAAGGAGCCATCTAGTCTAGCATTCTGTTCACAATGGTCAAGCAGCTTCCTGAAGGCAACCTATGGACCTATGGGCATCTTCTTCAGCAAATTGTAGACACACTGCCCCGATATGGAAGGAAACAGAGCCATCAGGACTTGCTAAAGAGATGGCTTCCTCCTCCTCCATTAATTTGTCCAATCCCCTGTGAAAGCCATCCAAACTGGGGGCTTTGTGGTGGAACCCTAAATGTTAATGCTGAGAGCTTCCTGCTTGGAAGTACCCATAGATCTGGATGGCACAATATCATGGACCTCCAGGTAATGCTCATGAACTCATACCCCGGAAACATGGGCACAGAATATTGCATCCGAAATAACCCTTCATTGTAGGGGATTCACATTCCTCAAGACGGTAATGAGAAGGCATTTATTAAGCAGACAACAGTGTGTTCTATTAGAAAAAAATCAAAACCAAAAAACCAGCCCGAATACAAATGCAGTCATGAGTCTACCTATATATACTTCATTAAACTTTCCGTGACCTTAAGTTTTTATCCCTCCTTCACCCTCTATCTTTTTCTTCTTCTTCTCTTCCTTTCTCCTTCTTCTAATGCAGCTTCTCTTAATCAATTTTGAACCACATGTGGGGTCAAGGGAACCTTCTTCCTTCTCCAATCGCCTCCAGTCTTCCTTTCTTAGGGATAAAAAATGTTTTAAATGGGGTTATATTCTAGGGAAATCAATATGTGATTACTGCAAAGATTTGTATTGATTCTCCCGTTGCAATGCAGAAAGAGCTCCAGAAAAGGGAAAGGAAAATCTTTGTGGCTTACTTTCCTTCCAATGTTTACTTTCGTAGAACGTATGGCAAATATCTGAGCAAGCTGAAGAAGAAAAGAAGGGCTAGAACTTGATTTAATAAGCCAAACTTCTCTTCATCCAATCCCCTGAGTGTTTATTCTCTGAAATGATTTGATGATCCCCTTGTGTGTTTCTCTGATAATGCCTGGCATTCCTGGATTTATTCAGACCCTCTGAAATGGGTGGGTAGTGATTTGTTTCTGATGAATAAATTCAGCATAGTTTGGTGTTTCTCTGAGAATCAAATCAAGTCCCTGCTTCTCTCTCTAGGAAACCTTGTACTTCTTTAATTAGGGCCCATTAAAACTGATGGAAACTTCTACGGTGGAAGAAGCCCATGGATGAAAACCCAAACCAGCCCAAAGTGAAATGAACCACACATTGGGCAGAGAATGAGAGATGGGAAATGGGATGGAATATTCCAGACAAAGACCTGTCTGTCTGGCTGGAACTCTGATTAGGAGAATTCTATACTACAGTGATTTGCATTTAAGATCCTGGGACGTTTTGGGACCCTTTTCAAAGGCGGCCCCACAGACAACACATTAGTGTCCAGGATGTCACTAGTGCATGTCCCTAGCATGCAAAGTCTCCCTTGTCCAGGCTGGAGCACATCTGGCAGAGCAGACTACGCTCCTGAGCATGGCAGGACTGCCGTTAGCAAGGACTCTGGGAGGAAGCCCAGGTGACGTGCTCATTCTCTGCATTATGTCCAGTTTGGCAGCTGATTGTGTTGAGCCAAACTCATGAAAAGTTGACCCTCTTTCATGTAGACCTCAAGGTCTCACTGCAAGACATTCTTTCCAGCATATAACTTTTATATTTGTATTTGGTGCTTCATATTTACATTCTGTTTTTCCTCCATGAGCTCAGGAAGATGTACAGGAAGATGGCTCAGGTGCCAACTTCCCCCCACTCACATCTGCCCTACAGAGTACCCTTGACTCAGGGAGCTCCAAAACATCTGGCAGGCACCAGGTTGGGAAAGGTTGCTCTTTTTCACACTCATGGTCCTTTTTCCCAGCATGCGCTAGCCACCATATAATGCGAGAGTGAAGGGATGGCAGTGAAAACAGAACTGGCCAAAATCTGAACATAAAGAAGGATTCCCCATCTGCTTGGGGCTGGAACGGGACTGTCAACTGGCCATTTTTCAGCTTATCTAATTCCATCGATAACTCACATATGTGGCGATGACACACCACAGACAAAAGAACGGGCCTCCTTCTTTTCCAGCCACATCCTATTATTTCAGAATGCAATTTTAAATATGAGGAATTCCAATCAAAGACTCATCCGCCCCATTTTCACATTCCGTTCCATCAAAAAGCCGATACCATTACATTAAACATGTAATATAGAAGCAATAAGTAGAAATCTCATTTATACACAGGAGGCACGATGGTTTTCCCTGTCTGATGTGTGAAGCCATTCCCATTCAGGGACACTCAATTCCTCGACGTGAAAACTGTATATATTTTATTAAATAAACACAAACTACGATATAATGGCATACATTTGTTTTCATTACAAGCCGTAATGCAATATTTCTCCACGGCTTGCTACATTAGCATGTCTCTCCATGTTCCCGGTGCCTTTGAACTTCTTGAAAAGCTACATCTGTTAGCTCTCTTGTATACAGCAGAAAGTTACCAAGCGAATTAAGTTTTAATACAAATTGCTTTGTTCCCTATTAAGATTGATGTTGGACACTGCGAACTGTAACTTGCAAAACTTGCAATTACAGTTCACTGCAATTATCTCTGGTTGTTAATAGCGCAAGATAGCATGTCACGTTCTACCCAGTGTATAATTTATCATTTGCTTTTCTTTTTCTTTCTTTCAACCCCACTTCCCCTCCCTCCTTTCCCCATGAACTCTTGTGGTATTTCCAAATGTATAATCTTGTTGTATTTATTTCCCAACGGCCCAACAAAATGAACACAAGTGCTGACTAGAACAAACTAAAAAGCAGTGCTATTGACAAGCCGTCAGTGCTGCAGAAATGAACACCCTGCCTCTACTTTCACCTCACCAAGCTAACAGCTTTAATTTATGAATAAAGCAAACGAGAGACAACCTCCAGTTTTATTATACCCTCAGTGCTGTTTCAAATAAAGTAATTGGAAGGTCAGGATAGGGGGCTAGAAAGCCAAATATAAATGCAACCTTTCTGAGCGGGCTTAAAAAAAAAAAAATTCTTGGGTGTTCAAAGAGGATTTTATCCATCATTCTGTGGCAAAAGCAGTGCAACTTGGTTTCTTCTCCCACCATTGTCAATCCAAAATGGTGATGATTCAATTGCTTTGTTCATTAACGAGCCTCATGTGAGGTACTTAATAAATGTGATTCAGAAAACTCTCCTCTGCCATGTAATGACAGATAAAGACACAGGGTGTTGCAGAAAATAAGCAGAGAACAAATAAAGTTCTTACAGAAGGAAAATTGCTTCCAAGGATCTGTAAATTTGATATGTTATCTAAGATTAGCTATTCCGGGGGCAGGGGGTTATTATTATGAATGTGCTAATGATTAGATACAGGGCCACTGAGGTATATGGGGGTCTGATAGAGCAACACTGGCAAAAATAGGTCCCTGTTGCAAAGGAGTTGCCTAGAGAGGTGGTGTGCTCTCCCATGCTAGAGACATTCAATGAGTGAGATGGTGGAAACTGGGGACCGGAAACAGCAGGGGTTGACCTGATGGCCTTCATGGCCCCTTACAGCTCCACAATTCTATGATCTAATCTGCCGATTTGTGATCCCTTTCACATCTTCACTTCAACAGGAAAGGTGGTGATGGCCCATCGTAACAAGATGCCAGATATGTTCAACACCGTTGCTGTGATTTCATGAAGTTCTGTGCAGCCGCCTTCACATTTGATTTGAATGCATGTTAGAACATGTGGCTTTAAAACTACCATTTATGTGCCAGGGATTCAGTCTAAGCGCATGTGGAACTCCATATTGGATATTCACATTCAAACCTGGTCTATCCTCTCTTTGTAGAGGGGGTGCATCTGAGCTAAAGTTGAATGGATCTGTTAGTTCATATTTTTTTTTAAATTGCAAGTTCTTCCCCTCTAGAATATGGAGAATTTTGAGAATTTTAATTGCTATCATTTTTGAAAATAATATGCACTGAGTTGAAATTCTGCAGCATAAAGTGGGCAACTTGTATGTGAGTGGACCATCATCGTATTTTTATATTGCTTTGCATGCATTTATTTATCTCTACCAATGCAATGCTTTTCTAAAGATTCATTCATTTGTTCATCAATAGACATGAATCCTTCTTCTTACAATCAACATGAACCATTATTTTTCCCATTCTGTGGTCCCTTGAGACTTCCAAAAGAAGCATCCAATGGCAGGCCGAACAGGGCAAGAAGAAAACAAGACCCTGTTGTTGTTATGTGCTGCAAAGTTATCTCTGACTTATGGTAACTCTATGAATGGATGTCCTCCAAGATGTTCTGCCCATGACATCCCAGCTGAGGTGTTCTAAATTCAAGTTTGTGGCTTCCTTTATGGAGTCCATTTATCCCTAGTTTGGTCTTCCTTTCCTTCGTCTGCAGAACTTGGGCAGCTTCAGAACCTTGGATAGTTCCAAATGGATCCTGCTAGAACTCTTTCATTCTGCAACAGGCAGATGTTGCTTTAGCAAGTTGCTAAATCTAAATCTAAATGTAGCTGTAGGGTTAGAACTGCACCGTGATTAGTTCCACTTCTCCTGCAGCAGCTGGCTGGAATGTCAAAGGGTGATTATCTGACGTTTCATCCTGAGACTTCTGCAAGGCTGAGATGGAAGTTCTTCTAAGGAGTTCACCTCTAAGTCTGAGAACAATGGCAGGGCTCTGCCCTCCAACTGAGAGGGTCCCAGACTGACTGCCTTTTCCTCACCAAAGTCACGTACACCAGGATCTTCTGCTGCACACAGGAAGGGCAGAGGGCTGGTGGTCACAATGCATTATTGGTTAAAATACTTTATATAGAATACTATTCATAAAAAAATCCTTATGAACGTCTACAATTTTGCCTAGAAAGGGTTAAAGGCAATCTCAGGTGGACATCCAATTGAAAACTGACTATATATCTTGGTGTTGTAGGAAATTCCAATTAAGGACAAGTAATTTGCCTTTCTGGCTTACTAAGCTCCACTTCATCTTTCTGTAATGTCAAGATCCAAACTCTTTCCTCACTTTATTCCAACAGTTATTCTGAGGATGTGAATCTGATGTCAAAACTTAGCCAAACCCTTCATCAGGTTTTTGAAAGCCTACGTTAGAATTCTGTTTCTAAGAATAAACGAATATGGATCAGAAAGATTTTTCTACCAGCTAGTCTCCCTTTCTAGATGTGAGTTCACAAGTCATGCCTTTAATCATATTTTTGTTGATTATTTATTAGTTTCTGAGGGAAATCAGAGGATGGACAACCTAAAATATGTCTTCCATAAAATATTTCCTGAATCACAAGCTGTAGTAAAGAATTTATAGGAAGTGTCTTTCATGTGCCGATATGACCTGATTGAGGGATAAAATATATGTCTTCGGCATGCAGGCAACATGCAAATGAAGAATGGTCCCAAAATGGAGCACTATATCATGAGTATGTGACCAAGCAGATGCTAGCATAACGCTACCTGAGGAGGTAAACCTGTTGGGATTATCTTGAAAGACTTAGCAGAAAGAATTTCCATCTTTTCAGAGGAAACCTCAACATGGAATGACAACATGAACTGAAAAAACAAAGAGTGGGAGGAAAGGAATCTTGAAATACATTAGAAAGGAACAATTGGCAAGCTGGGCAATTATTGATGATCCATACATCTAGAATGGGGTTCTGTTCAATGTATGTAATATTAATAAAAATCTTCAAACAGCTTCTCAGATTCCCAGTTAGAATTTGAGAACAGACTTGTGTTTTCTTAAAATTGGATGGCTCTGATTGGTAACTGCCCCGAAGCTAACATGGCGAAAAGTAGCATCTTCTCCTAAGAAAGTAAAGATGCTACTTCCTTTCTTTGCTTTGTACATTTTAGACTGCAAAACTCTGAAAAACATCCTTTGTTGTGCAGCTGTGGATGCATACAGGAAGCTTTGAATTCATCTTCAGATGCAGTGCAGTGAGAAAGGACAGGGTGCTAAACTTCTTTAGGCACATGAGCCAAATTCTATGCTGGGCAACCGGCTGGAACCCACAATACTGTGGAGGGTCCAAATCCAGAGGTTTTAGTTTAAAGCTCTTACTATTAGTGGCTAAACCTCAGAAAATGCATATCAGGGAACCAAGATTTAGGGTGGATGCCAGGAAGTACTTCCTGATGGTTAGGACTCCTAAGGTATGGAATGGGCTTCCACAGGAGGTGGCTGAAGCCCCATCGGTGAGGGTGTTTAAGGATAGGCTGGACATGCACATGGTAGGTATGTCATAAGCAGAGCCGGCTGGAGCCGGGGGTCAGACTAGATGGCCCAGGAGACCCCTTCTGACTCACTCTGTCTCAGTGTTTCCAAAGTAGGGGAAAGCAAAAAGGCTGTGGTTGGAGCCTGGGAAGGGGCTGGCCAGCAATGTCAAGTCCAGCCACAAAGTGCCAAGAGAATGGACATCTGCCTTGCTAGCTTATGTGTCTAAGCAAAGGTAAACCCAGTCGAGCCCATGAAGAATGCCCAGTTGCCCTACCCTCAGGCGAAGCGGGGCAGCTGGGCAGCAGATGTTGAGGGCAGAGAGCAGCTGCAAAAGCTTGGAACACTTTTGAAAAGTTTGCTATGCCCTTTCTCTGTTCCTTCCCACATTCACCTGCAGTAGCAGACAAGGCCCCATTGGCTTTCTGGTTGGGCTCTGTACATATGTACCATCTTGGCCTTCACCTCAGGCAGCAAAATGTTTAGGAGATGTCTCCATTCCTACAGCCAGAACATTTTTCTGACTAAAGCTTCCCACTCCTTAGCCAAGACTGTGGCATTTTATTCATCACCTGAAACGTACACAGGACCAAATCCCAGGACTTCAGTAGTTGGATCCTTTGGGTGGAGATGTGAGCTACTAACCATTTCTATGAAATAACTTCTAGAACAATAGTGAGGGATTTGCCAGTTTGAGGTTTAGGTTTGGGTTGGATTCTGTTCCCTGCTTGACACAAACAAGTCGTTCCATAATTCCTAGGTGTGTTTGGGAAGGAAACAAAGATAAATTTGTTCATGAGTGAATCAGCGCCCCAGGTAAAAGCCCAGGTGTTCTTTCAACTGTGCTGTGAGACTAATTTCTTCCTTGCCCTCCAGTAACCAGCTGAAGATGGATACCAGCTGCCCTATCTCTCCATCTTGCATACCAGCATTTTTCTCTCATTCACATATTTCCTTATATCCCCACAAGTTCCGCCAATACTTCAGGGCCTTCAAATAACAGTGTTTTGAAGAGAGTGCTTGTCTAAGAGTTTTTCATTGTATTCTGTTTCTGCATTAAAGCAACAAGGGAAAAAGAAGGATATCTCCTTGAAATATTTCCACAAACCACCATGGCCTTAATTTTCATTTCTGCATTCCGAACAAGCTGGATCAATTGGCATTCCCTCTCTACAGGATGCCTTGGGAAGTGGAGAACTATGAAGGTGAAGAGATCTTCTCACCCTTGCACAAGTCTCCCAATTCCCAAGGTTCATTGGGAAAGCCGTGATAGTCGTGCTTCATAGAGAATGTGGCAGTACTTCTCCATACTTCGAGGACAAGGCACCTTCCATGGGTCCCTTCCATCAGTGAGTCTACCTTCTCATTACCCACGTCACCAGCTGCTCCTGCTCCTCATTCCCTTTCTCTCTATGGCTGCCATGAGCTTGTTGACAGGCAGAGAGCCAGCAAGCAAGCCACCCACAGCATCTCCTTTGGTGCCTCCTCACCACCATCCCTGCCTGGGACAGAGCAGAGGCAAATGAAGAACCTTGGAATGCATAAGCAGAAGAGGAACTCCAGGAGGTTCTTGTCAGCTGGCCACCATTATGCTATGGACCATGTTCTCTTACAGGAAAACACCTTATCCAGGTAAGTATTCCATGCGCACCTCATCACATTTCCCAATGTTTTCCTCAAACCTGTAACCAAACCTGAGTCATTCCAGACCATACACAGTCATTCCAATCCAATGTTCCTCCACCGCACACAGAAAATTGCGGAAGCTAGTACTGGAACCCTTCCCACTGACCTGCAAACTTTCTACATGAAGGGAACTATTCACTGAAATGAGAATTATTCAGGCACTTGAAGTTCACAGTGGCATATATTAACCACCTCATCTGCTGTTTGGAGAACACATCTGATTTGCCCCAAATGCATGCACAACTCTTTTCTGCCTGTAATTTTTATCTTTTCCACAGGCCATTTCACAGCAGGGGGAAAAATCTCACATGCAAGTTCTAATTATGTGATTATATGAATTTATCTCATTTATGTCATTACATGCAATTATTCTTAAAATATCATGGCAATGCATTAAAATTACACAACAAGACTTTAATTAGAAGCCTATTAGATGAAGGAGGCACACCTTCCACAGGTAAGAGTATGTGTATCCAGGAAGGGGGTGGAACAGATTAACCATATTTAAACATGTGCTGTAAATTCATTTAATCGTTACAGTTCTCTTTGCGGTTTCATAAATAAGCACACAAAATTCTATGCAGAATAATGTACGGTATAAAAATACAGCTGCCCACTAAAGAACTGTGAATCATATTGCAGTACTTTTGAAGCATGATTCTATTACAGCTTTGCAGAACGTTCTTACTTCCCACTCAGTACCTGGACTACAACTTCAAAAGATCCGAACGTTTTAAAGCTCTTTGACTGTCACTGATTCTCTTGTGGAACTTAGTTTCATAAAGATGCTGAGAGACTTTGGTGCTAGAAACTGTTTTCATTAACCAGCCTGCACCCAGAAGGCTAACAGATGGAAGTGCAATGGGTCTGTCCTTCCCAAAATAGCAGCCATGTTCCTTGACTTCTTCTCCTCCCTCTGAAGGCTGGGAGTTGCTGGCTAACCCAGAGTCACTCAATGAGATTCATGACCAGGTAGAGCCTAGAACCCAGGTTGCCCAAGTTCAAGTCCAGCATTCTAACCACTATGCTAAACTGGATCCTTATAGTCCAATATGGGTATTGTTGGGATGGAGAGAGCAGAGTGTGTGAAGTTAGGTGTAGTGAGCAGGGCTGACCGTGCTCTTATTTCATTCACTATCCATTATGCACAGAGACAAACCGGAGAACCTGGTTTTGGCATTGTCAGAAGGACAGTTTCCAGAATCCCTTGCGGGCAAGGAACTGTAGAAAACGCCAGCTTAACACTTCAGTACATGCATATTCCTGGGATAAGAGGGTAATATGAAACTGGGGGACTCGGCTAACTCCAAAAGAACCTAATTTATGCAGAATTAGGCAGGCATGTTGCAAAGACCCAGGAGCAGGTCAAGTATCTAAATGGGTCTCAACAGTTCTTCTTCACCACAAAAGTTCAAATTGCATCCCAGTAAATTCCAGGTTAAAAATGTGACTCCAGTGACCAAACCACAATTATGCAATATTTAGTCAAACAAATTAGCCCCTAAGCCTATTCAAGGCTATTGCTCCTGGAAGAAGAGTTGCCAACTCCATGACAATATTGTTCTCCAGCAGCTTAGAAATCTCTGTGATGAGAAGCAGATGCATAAGGTCAACGTAATTTGATTGGAAGGAAAGTTTCTGGAATATATGACTAAACGCAGAGATCCCGGCTCTTTTAACACTAACGGTGTGTTTTTAAAGCAAAGCAAACCAAAAAACCAACCCACTTGGCAGGTATTTTAAATAAGAACAAAGCAACACCTCTCCTCCACAATATGGGGACCAGGGCACTGAGAAGCCCTCTCTGAGGAGGAATTTTGGATGGTAGAAAAGGTAAGCTCTCTAATATCTTGCAGATAATTCTGGGGCAACCAATGTGCAGTCGGTTGCACAACAACTTGGACATCTAATTGTGCAAATGTAATGTGCGTCTGCTTGAAAACAGAAAGATTTGGAGGAGCTTCTGCTAGTACAATATGAGTTAGTGGGGTCACACTGATAGATACTACCCACTATTTTGAAATTTGCATGTATTAAGCTAGCATTTTGTCCTCTTCACATGATTTAAGCTCATGTTATGGAATTTTATATTGGCTGGGTCCTCCTTCATCATCCTCTTCATCATTGATGAAGACAGAGAGTTTCTTTTAACCTTTAAGCAGCAATTCTATTTCCCTGAGAGCAAGCTCCCCTGCATTCAGTGGGACTTACTTCTCATTGGGCATGGATAGGATTACGTTGCTAATCAGGCATTTTATTAAACTGTTATAGTAGCAAAGCTTCCAAAATGCATAGCTGCATACACCTGCAGCTTGCAGTATAAAAGCATGCCAACATGCTTTGGTTATAAGCCCAAATACAAATGGTTAAATTGTTGAGCCACGTCAGTTCAAGCATTCCTTATTTTCATCCAATCTGCTTTTATAGCTTCCATTCTGCTATCTGCTACTTTTAAAATTTATTACACTTTCATTAAATATCCCTAGCTGATTGGGGATCAGAGGTGAGAATTTGTTTCAGGGCAATAATAATAATAACTTAATGGAGACCCTTGTTAATGAGGTATTAACAAGGAGGGCTCCAATTCTTATTCCTTCAGGTTTAATTCAAACCATGCTACTGTTATTACCCTGTCAAATAGCTTGTCTGTCTGTGTTGGGGGAGACAGAAGCCTTCAGTTCATCTTTTATTATCGTTACCTGAAGATTTACTAGGCTGGCTTATTAAAATAATCAATTAATGCAGTCATAATGCCAAGATCTAGGCCAATCTTACAGGCTAAAGTGGGTCAACACTAAGTCAAGAGGTGGCTAGCTGACCTCCAACGTGGAGCTAAGGTTGAACGGAAGACAACCATCAAGGGAGTTTATACGTGAAACAAAAGTGCCTTAAGTATCTGGGGGTGTGGTAGCATCTGATGACACTTGCAGTTACAGTAGGACAATTCTGGGATTGGCATTTTCCTCCAGAGGAAAAACGGGGATTGAATGGGTGACATTAGAGAGGAACATCTGTATGATTTTTCAGGGAAGATCTCTAAGTAGGAATAGAAATTCAAGTACTTAGGCATCATGGGAGTTGTAGGCCCAAACTTCTAGAGGGGACCAAGTGGAAGAAAGCTTGAGTAGTGATTGGAGAGTCAGGCTAGGACAGAGGAGATCTGGATCCAAATTCTCACAGATCCATGAAGTTCTACTCTAGAGGGCATAACACAGGGGTACAGAACTGGTGGCATGGAGCTACATCTGGTGTTCTGGCGTTCACCAGAAGGTTCCACCCCAATCATTGGTACCACAGCCTTGAATGTACATGAGCTGAGCAGGTTGTCAAAGAGAGGAATTTTTGGGGCCACCATAAGTAGAGAATATTTGATAGCTTATGACAAGAGCAAACACCCCCCTGCAGGTGCTTCTCCAAAACTGGGGTTGGCTCCCAAGTTGAGAACGTTTCCCTAATATAATGGATAGCCTAACTCAGTACTTATCATCCTAATATTTCTGTCCTGGCGTCCTCCATCTTATAATGGCAGAATAATCAATTCAAGTTGTGACGACCCAGATTCAGGCTGGACATCAGGAAAAACTCCCTCACTGTCAGAGCAGTGACAGTGGAATCAGCTGCATGGAGAGGTGGGGGGCTCTCCCACACTGAAGACATTCAGGAAGGAACTGGACAGCCATCTGAGCGGGATGGTGTGACTTGGTGTCCTGCAACAGCAGGGGGCTGGACCCGATGGCCTTCATGGCCCGTTCCAACTCTGCTATTCTATGAGTCCATGATTCTGTGATCTTAAAGTTTTCCTTCTTCTAAACCTGCTTTCTGTAGAATAAAAGGTTCCCCCCACCCACCTCCACAAACCCATCCCACTGCTTCTGGAAACAAACAAAATTTGGTAGCCCCTCTGAATCTTCCTTTGGAATTAAACACTTCTCTGTCTGGAGGAGTCTGAATTGCTCAGGCTAAATCAGAGGATTTACCTATTGAACAGTCAAGCGGGCTTTCCTTTTAACTCTGAAAGAAGGAAGAATTATAAGACTGGAGTTATTCATTGAGAGCTATCTGTCCTGGCACTTAATCAAAGGGATTAGGACTTGGAAAGAGGGGGGAGGAAAAAGGCCCCACAGGTGAACCTCAAGGAAGCATACCAAGTGGTTATCAAAAACATACAAGTTCAAAGCCGCTCGATTTTCATATGTTAAAAGTATGTGGGTGATGCCCGAGGCTTGTTTCTAGGTGCAGAGCTGTGTTAAAGCTGTTTGTACTTGCATATTTAACAGACAAGGGGAGTGGGCTGAGAGGGGGAGCAAAGCAGCAGAGCAGCATTTAGGAGCCTTGTAACCCCCTTGTAACGCAATAAATCAAACTCGTTTTGCTGGTGAAACATGAACTGTTGCGGTATCCAAGTTTCACATGCCCTCTCCCCGACTTTGGCAGTCACAACAGATATTCATTTACCTCATCAACAACTGGGGCTGTCATAACACATACAGGCAAGGATGTTGCGTGTTGGTTGGAAGTGGGACGGACCACTTCCCATAATTGTTATTAATGGTGCTGCTGGGGACGGGCTTGTTTTGAAAAATGCTATCTATTATTGGCAGAAATCTCTCCCAGTTTTATTTAAACTCCCCAAGTAAAGAGGAAATAAGCAGCATGCTGTGTTTAATAAACACACGGACAGAACTTGAATGGAATGGCAGCCAACGGTCGAGGGTAGTCAAAGCTTCATCCAAATTGGGCGTGATGGGTGGGTGGGCTTATCCCCCGAACCTGTTTCTGATGCCAGGGCTCAATCTTGAACATATGACACAATTAGCAAGGTTACCTAACAGTTGCAGGCAATTGGCTCCGAAGGCAGGTTTGCCTGCTCACAAGTGTTGCCTATTGGGGACTGATATATAAAATGCAATTGCATGAAATCCCAGGGGTACACACAGGGTCAGTGCTGGCCCAAGACATTGAGCTGCTGGTAGTAAAGGACATGATTGCCCTCCATCCCAGTCCACAAAGAGAATGGCTGCGTTCACACAGCACAAGTTACCCTGTGTGGTTACCATGGCTTGCAGGATGGTTTTTACCATGATCTGACTGACAGACAGTAAAGCAGTTTCCACTTCATTGTGGTTCCAGCTTCCCTGCTCAGTCCTCCCACTGTCGGCATGTATTCCATCAGCCACAGTGCTTGAAACGCAATCCAGAGTCGAATCACTCCTTGCCTATGTCACCTGTCTCTTCCTTCACACATAGAGGATGGAGCAACCCCTACCATTGCCGCCATTTCCAAGGGATTCTGCGGTAGTTGCATACCAAGACCATGGAAACCATGGTCCTAGGTTCAGACAGCATGACAAGCCATGGTGGTACAGAGAAACCATCGAATAAACCATTGTTTAACCAAACTTACCATGGTGATACCATGACTTGGTCCAGACACCATGGCAGACCAACAATGGTTAAAAAAAACCCACCATGGCTAGTTGTGCTGTCTGAACTCAGCCAACCTGAATATACTGGCAGTTGAATCTTTCTTAGATACTGGATACAGGAGCCCTCTATGGCGCTGGATGGAAGCAGATATTGGGGCAAAGAAGAACATAGTTCCATCTTCCAACACCACTTCCACTGTTTCCTGCCACCCAGAATCTGCTGCCTGAGACAGGGGCCACATTCTGCCTTATGGGTGGGCCAGCCCTCAACATGGTTGGCATTAAACAGACTAGACACCCAAAGCTTGCTGCTTTCTATGCTCAGCCACAGCTGTTCTTGAATGATAAGCCCAGTGGTCCAGAAAGACTACCTTGACTTGCTGGCCAGAACCTTTCACTTGCGTTGCTGCACATCCATCCCTTTTCCCGGGAATGCATCAGTTACTTGGAGGGGTGTGGGGAGGCGATCTTCTGCAGAAGGCGAAAACTACATCATACTGTCACTGCCACTTGCAAAAACTCAAGGGAAAGTGACGGAGCCCAGCTCATCATTCCCTTTTCGTGGAAAGTGGGTACAGAGTGCCTTCTATCCCAGAAGTTTTGCTTTCACAGGAAGCTCCGGCAGGGTGTTATTCCTCATCCATCAAAATGCCAAGAAGTGAGGAAAGAAACCTTCTTTCCCTCTTCATGTCCGGCTCTTCTTGAACAAAAGGAAAGCCAGTTTGAGGGAGGGGAAGGGAGGCATTGCAGGCGCTTTCTGCAAAGGCAGAACTTTCACATGACAAGGAACCCCCTCTCCATCTTCCTTGCTCAGTATGGAAGATGAAGAGATGGGAAGCAGGATGGACTTCTTCTCACCATTAGTGGAGCTCTTGCCAAAAGTGTTTGCCATGCCTTCCCACTGCTTCCAGCAAAAGCAAAGCCTGGAGGGAAAGCGAGAGGCAACCCCTTTCCCTGAGGAGGACATGGAATAAAGCAAGGAGCTACATCCTTCTGTAGAACCCAGTGAGTTTCTCTCTCTCATTCACAGCTGGGTTGGCACCAAAAACAATCATGAGTGGGCCTAGGCTGGTCTCCCAGCATGGGCCAAGAGACATAGGACCTTTTCACCGTTGCATCCTGCTTGCTCACTCACTTCTGGCTCCGACACGGACAATGGTGGTGGTCCTAAGAGGGGGAGCAGATGCCCCTGTTCACTTGCCCTGCCCATCGAGCAAGCAAGCAGCAACAGCAGGAAAGAGGATGGGACACAGTGGCAGCTGGTGGTGGGAAGGCAGACTCCCTGAGCAAGTCAGCCTGTTGAGAACATCTTGCCCAAGGGCCTTCAAAACTCTGGAGCAGGAACTGTTGCCTAGTATGTCTACTTGGTGGTGCCTCTCAGGGTCTCAGGTACAGGTCTTTCACATACCTGCCATGTGGCCCCTAAAATACATGGTTGGAACATCTGACTACAAAGCAATTGTTCTATTAAGAAGCAATGATCCCTCTTCCAATACTCTTGGCTTGCTGGGACTCTGGAGCTTTGGGTGTCTAATTTTAATGTATCACCACTGACTTGTGCATTTTCTACGCTTTCTCTTGCTCGTTTGCCTCATAAAATCAGATGCCATTTAAATGAACTGACATTTGAACATCAAGTCTGACCACTCCCAGTTCCCAGAAGAGAAAGGGAAAGTGTGCATGGGCCTTAATTACTCAAAAACTGTCTTCTATTTGAACTTATGCTCATGAATAAAAGAATTAACACATGATTTATTTTGTCATGTTTGCTTTCTTCTAGAAACGCTTACCTTTGCTTCCATCAGATTTAAATACGTTCTATGTATATATTTCTTCTCTCTCTCATCCTCTCTCTCTCTCTTTTTAAGAACAAGTATTTGTTTCTTGATTGCTAAAATTTGGGGAGGGTGAAAGGGGGAGTTTGCCTGAAAGAAAATATGGCTTTAATAGAAGTTTACATCTGCGCGGTATTGCATGCATGTAAAACAGATGTAACCTAATTACATTTTCATTTAAATTGCTAAATAGCTACTACAGTTTTTTTTAAAGGCTAAAATAACATACAAACAACAGTTACTATAATAAGTGTATTTAGAAGTAAATGGAATGGATCAAAGAGACAGCAGACAAAATTTGAGCTGGTCTTTGAAAAAGATACAGTGACATAACAATGCTGGATTGATTTACTCAGTAATTTAAAGTCTCTACAGCCCAGCCAGAAGACACAGCTCAGTTTAGCAGGGACACATGGAGGTAAATCCATCAAGTTTATATAAAGACTTTGGGTTGCAGGAAGATTAGATGTACTCTACTGGAGATTATGTAGCAAAACCCCAAATTGGAAATTAGAATGCTAATGCAGTACAATCAACATGATTACAGTTTGAGTAATGTTACAAATCGGACAGCAGCTCTGGTCTTCCTATTGCATTTCTTTTCATGTGCCTTTACCAAACCGTACAGGAGGTCATGTCTTTGAGTCTTGCTACAGTAACCGAGCTCCCTCCACCCAGCAGATTTGCCCTTTCCACTGAGAGAGAGAAAGGCTGGGGGGGATCAGAGGTGGAACAGACAAAAAGTCGGGCTCACAATGGCTGCAACCTGCATGGTCAGAATCTTAAAGTGATATGAGGATGAAAATTTGCAAGCATTCGGACTGGTCTCTGAGCTTGGGGATGTGGATATTCCCAATGTGGGTATTTGCAGATATTCAAACTGAGAGTGTCCAAAACATCTGGAAGATACCAAGTTAGATCACCCATGCTAAGATTTATTTCCTAAATAAACATGGAAACACAGTGAGCCAGAAGGGGTCTCCCAGACTATCTAGTCTGACCCCCTGCTCCAGCCAGCTCTGCTCACGTAATCCCCAACATGTGGTAGGTCCAATCTTTCCTTGAATGCCCGCACCACCTCCCATGGGAGCCTATTCCATATCCTAGGGGACCTAACCACCCAGAGGTACTTTCAGACATCTAAGCTAAAACCCATTCCTTGAACTTTGCCCCACTGGATCACTTCCTGTCCTCCACTGCGGGGGAGAACAGGTCATGACCCCCACTTTGTGACTCCCCTTCACATACCTGTATCTCACTATAAGATCCCCTCTGAGTCTCCTCTTAACCAGGTTCCCTCACTCTCATCTCATATGGCGTCCCTCCCAATCTGGCTACCAACCTTGCGACCCCATGGCATTTGCTAATTTGCTAATTATGGACTATGCTTACGGAATATCTACAGCAAAACAGCCTGCGCAGGAGTTATATAGTTAATGAAGGTATAAAAATATTTTTTATATTACGTATAAAGTAAAATCTGGGGATCGATGTTATTTTGTGCACCATTGAGGAAAAAGTAGAGGAATGAGAATGAAATGATTAAAGAGCTTCAGCATAGGAAATTGAAGGCAAGTTCAGAGAGAACATTTGGGTGCTGAGAAGACAGTCCCTCGACTGGTCATCTTTTCAAAATCTGGTCAGTCTGCTCAGTAGTAAACCCCGAATGCACAGGATTGGGTGGTCGTCACATTCTCATGGTGGCCAACCAGATGCCTCAAAGGAGCCCAAAAAATGGAGCTTGAAGGTGACAGACTAGTCCTCTCCAACCCGAAGTCCCCCAGATGTTTTGGACTGGAGCGCCCAGCGTTCCTGATCAGTCACCATGCTGGCTGCTGCGGATGTCCAAAACATCTGGAGAACATTAGTTTGCGGAATGCCGCTGGAGGCTCCCTGAATGAGGCTTCCAAGTAAGATTATGGAATACGAGTCAGGTCAAGTTTTGTTGTATTTAGCCATAGGCCGTAACAACATTTACAAAAGACATAGTGAAAAATTAGGGAGATTCGTTAATAACAGATGTTACAATGGAAAAAAAATTAAGTAAAATAAATGCTAGCTTATTCGCTATCAGTTAGCTGCCACCTTGAAACTAATCTCCATAGCTGCCAAAGTGAACAGAAACACTCTACGGGATGAGTGATAGAAGGGCACCTCCACTGTCCAATGTTGCCCCTAGATTAGGGGCAAGGATAGTGTGGCCACCTGAATGTTTTTGGACTGCAATGCCCATCAACCCTCTCCAGCACTGTCAGTTGAGAATGATGGGAGCTGAACTCCAGAATATCTAGAGGACCATGTGTTCCACATCCCTGATTTCAACTAGTAACAAGACAGTGACATTTTTTAAATGGGAACCCTTTTTTTCCCTTTAAAAACAAACACGCAGTATATTTTTTCCTGATTGCAGCTTCAAGTTTCTTAAGGGCTTCTGCTAATATGAAAAATAAGAATATTTACTGCAGAGGGACCGAGATCTTCACATAGATATTTTATGAAGGAAATAAATATTTTAAGATGCAAACACTGGAGTGTGTTGGCACTTCAAAACAGGGTCAGAGGATTTGTTCATCTTTCAGAAGTGTTGGTGTTTGAATGTATATCACTGCAAACAGTGAGTCTTTCATGATAAAGTAACGGCTGTGTTCCCTTTGCCAATTTGGGAAGCATACACCCCCTCACACAGAGAGCTCCTTTTTGTTTCGAAAGATCACAAGATTTCTAGCTCTAAAAATAACAGTGGAGGAGGCTTCTTCGTACTGAAGATGGAAGTTTTTGCAAAGACGGTTGTTCCGTCCAGATCCCCACCGGAAAGACCACTAGAAGAGAATCTCCCAGAGAAGTTAACTTGTGCTCTGCTTAATAAGGATGATTTTATCAAGATGAGCAAAGGCAAGATAGCGTCTTCTGCCAAGCAGAATACTGGCATGCCACTCTTTCCACTGTTTTGGCCTTGGCCGTTAGGACATAAAAATGAGAACTGAAGAAGAATTCTCTTAAGTTGGCTGTTAATTATTCTAAGTGAACTTCCACATTGCCCAGCTGAGCTGTGCAAAACTTGGGTCTGATGACTCCACCCCAACCCCACTCCAAATTTTGCCTCAGTTGTAATGCCACAAGGCTCAACCTCTCATCCGCCATTTCTCCTCTTCACTCCACCTCCTTACTTTCTCACAGCTCCATCTTTGAAGATGCTTCAGAGACTGCAGCATGTGCCAAGCAGGGTGGCCAGAATGATAGCAGAGGCCAGAAGGTCTGCATATATAACACCAGCTCTGGTCGGACAGCAAGGGCTTTAACTAAACATAAGCTGGTATTTTTGGTATGGTGCCTCTGCCCCATTTTGCTTTCCTTCTGGCCCACCGCTGGGTTTCCCTGAAATGGAGTTGGTGAAGAACGTTCCGCATCATGGTGTCATGAAGATGACACAGGATGGGTGTCTTTGGCCCTGCCCTCCTCGATCCCAAGGGCACTGCCAAGACCTTCTGGGGCCCAAGGCTGCCTTAACGCATGGGCCTGATGGGCACTTGCCCATGGGCCCCATACTAATCCGTGTATGTTAACCCTTGGAAAACTGGAAACCTTCCAAAATTAACAGTAGTTGCAGTTGTCGTAGGGGCCCCAGTACACCGCTTTGCCAGGAGCCCATAATGCTGTTAAGACAGCCCTGCTGGGGCCCTTGAGGAAGCAGATGGTGAAAGACAGAAGAAGAGAGCAGCAGGCATGACTTTTCCCTGGGAGCGGGACCCGCTCTCAGCCGAGGCAGGAAATTCATGCTGTCCCAGGACCTTCAGGGCAGGACACCCCTCAAGCAATGCCAAAGAAGAAGACTCTCCTACTCAACCCCTGAATACAAAGCCCATCAAGGGGACACACCCTTGCATTGAATTTGCACTTGCTCTTTTAGATGCCCCTTGACTCACATTTAAAAACAAGTGCCAAGAAATACAAGTTTGGGGGAAGGAAGAAAATCCAGTTCTATCAACCAGCAGATGACAGAACGACAGGAGTCTGGCAATCTGTGAAATACAGGCAGAATGGATGAGACAAAATCCATGCACCCCTCTTGAATCTTCATCAGGCTTTTGCAAGCATTCTTCTGAACCCTCTGAAGAGCTTTCCCACCATAGCAGCTTCCAGATGCCTTGGCGTTAACTCCCAGCTTCCTGATCCTTAGCCATGCTGGCCAAGGCAGATGGAAGCTGAGGTGACCAGTTTGGAGGAGGTTGTTCTGAAGGAGGAATCTCTCCTTTGGGGTAGCGGCAGGAAGAACCTGTTTCAAAATGAGCACGCATGTGAGAGTGTGGTAATGGGGGTGTGTGAGCATCAGTACCTAAGGAATGCTGGAGTTATAGGGCAGTGTTCTGTCTAATCATGCATAGGCTGTGCTTTCAACAGATAACCATTATACTAGTCCATATTTTTCCATCATTATCATCATCATCTTCTATTTCGTTTCCAAACTACCCAACAGTGGAAGCTCCTTCTGTGTTTGGCAAATGAGCTCTCTTTTAAGTCAAGACTGTGCCAACACTCAGTGTACAAGCGGGGCTACAGTCTCTCCGTGAAAGCAGGATTTGACTCCCTGAAATGCAGGATCCTGTGGAAAGGATGTGGACACTCATTATCCATGGTAGGCTGGAGGATCCTGAAGGCTACAGAACAGCCTCGGGGTAAACAACTGAGCTTCCATTAAGCCCGGACTGCTCCGCTGGCAAATTTCCTCGGGCAATCTATCCAGGATCATGCATGCGGAGAATTCTGAGTGTCAAGGCACCCTTGGAAGACACCTGATGAAAAGCTGAGATTAGGCTTTCCATGTTCAGTGCGATGACATTTCGAAACTGCCTGCCTCTCTATCATTCGGCCTGATCATCGAATTAGCAAACATTTCCCCCAAATAGGCTTTGATCAGCAGGACGTCTAGGCACCATGGACCACCTTGCAGGAGATGGGGAGAAACATTTCTAATTTTCTTTCTTAGCAACTCAGTCTGATTTGATTTTTAAAACCAGTGCTTGGAAATGGGCACGTGTTTCAGCTGATCCAGATAAGCTGTCCTGTAAAGCACACAACACAACACACACCCTTGTGTTATTAAACAGCAATGCCATTAAAATCCCATTCAAAAAAGTTTGTTAAATTAACCATGGGTGCAGAACCTTGCAATGGTGGAGGGGCAGATGGTCCCACTGAACACACACACACACGGCACACTGCAGGCCACTGAATGGGCATTTTATCTGCCAGCACGGAGAGCCCCAGCTTTCCTCAGCTCCCCTGTCAATTCCAACCTGAGATGTATGGAACCTCAGTCTCCATGAGGTGGATGGAGGGACCAAGTGGATCGGGCTGGACACATGCCTTGCCCTCTTGAATGAAACCAACAAAGTTGGCATTAAACACCCACAAGTCTGGGTACCCCCACACCCACCTACCCTCCCCACAGCAGTAACCAAGATCTTCCTTCAGCAATTATAGCGCAAAGGAACCGTCTTACTAAGCAGAACCTAACATCTTAGAGATGCTATTCCAGGACTAGCAGGGTGGAGGGATAAGGTCTCCAGTGGGAACTTCACTGCCGATTCAAATTAGGGGTATCGAAGTTTAACCACACCCCAACTTCACGTGCCAGGGCCCTCATCTAGATGAACCTCCTTCCCTCTGTGTTGGTAAATTATGCAAGGAAATCCTTGCACTCAGAAGCAAACAGCCTTTGGTTCTGGGAATCAAAAACTAGGACCTGTGGAGATGAAAACAGGATAGGGTGTCAAGTGGGCTTCAGAACATGCACTGCTATCTGGGATTTGTCCAGATTAGGAGACAGATCATGGTACCTTTCATAAACACATCAGAGAATTCCTGCTGAAGCACAGTGACACTCCATTTAGTCAAGGGGTGCCTGGAATTTGGGCATTGGTGGCAGAAGGGTGAGCACTCTCACTAAATATCCACTATAGGGGAATTTGCCCATTGATACAATTTCTTCTCATGGTAGGTGTGGCTGATCACAAAGGAGAAAAGAAAGAAACGCTCTATTGAGTAAATTTATCTCACTTTCTTCAGACCCCACTCAGTGGTACATTTTTATGTTTTAAATGATGAGTTTCCCAGAAATACATTTGCAGTCTCATTTGGAAGAACTAATGGGAAGGGAGGGAAAAGATTTCAGAGAAGGTAGAGTTGGAAACTTAATTCCTGGGACTTTCACAAGGATTGTTAGAACAGCTTCAGAAAAAAAGGAAAGTCCTCAACACTTCTAATGTAAATTAATTGAAGCCATTGGATCTCTACCTGCATAAAATCATTATGTTTAACAATTAAAGCTTTTGCAAATGTTAATGACCTAAATTTAAAGATGTGTCCTCTCCTATTAAACTGAAACAAAACCTCATGCTGTTTAATCGATCCTGACAAGATGGGAGCATTAAAATAACAAGCCACTTCAAGCTTGGCACAAGCAGCTACTGCAGAAAAATAAATCTGAGAGAAGCTTTTTCCAAGTATCCAGAGTTGCTGCTTGAATATTCCGTGCTTTCTGGGGATCACAACATTGGCCAATGTGGTTGCTAGAAAGGAAGAAGCTGTCACAAACGCAAGGCGTTTGTGGAAGATGTTTCATCAGACTGAATTGGACCAGCACCAGCAAAGATGTATTAAATCTCTAAAGTTGTAACTCCAAGAAACTGTGAGTGACATTTAAAATAATCCACTTATTACCATTCAGTACAAGCCTTTTGAGTGCAGAATGTCAGCAACAAACCCACAGTGCTTGGAAGTACTGGCTGGCATGGGAGAAGCTTGTTGTCTTCTCTATGATTAGATGTGATTATCCCTAATTACTTGATTGTTTGCACTCAATTTGGGAATAGAACCAGAGGTTCTCCTAATTCTTCCAAGTTAGGTTCCAGTTGGGGGAGCAGAGAGTGGGGAATAAAGGTCCATTCCAAGTCTGGTTCAGTTTCACTCCCTGGGAACCCACTGCACGGATGGAGTCAGGCTAATCAGACACCTTGACAGTGGCCAAAGTTTGCAAAATAAATAAAGACTCCTTGGAAAGAACTACAGGGATCCTTCTGCCCAGAAATGTATCATGCAATAATCAAAGAAATATGATATCATCAAATATGTCAGATGTTATCAATGGGATTGCACTGTCAGTGATAGGAGTCCCCGATCTCAAAGTTCTCTCATGCAGGTCTTCACTTCCCCATTGTTTGGCCTAGCTTACCAGCAGAGCTTTGGCCATTGGGCAGCATAAAACCATGATAAATATTTTGCTAGACCAATGTTTTTGCACTTTGGAGAAGGAGGGAAGGAAGTTCTCAGGGCCGCCTCAGTCTCTTCCCTTCTCTGATGGAATGTCCCCTTTTCCCCTCATTCTTCCAAGCTCAGAGGGTAGGTGACCCTTGCAATGCTGGGCTGCCAGGTCGGATTGTTGTTCCCAGGTTCAGAGTGAACAATTTCTAGTATCTTATGGTATTCTCTCTTACCAACATTGGAATACACTTGGGAGGATGGGAACAGGGCTTGCCAGTGGGCGGCAACCAGGAGAAGAGGCACTGACGCTCCAAATCTAGAGGTCTTTCCATCAGCTGTCTCTCCCCAGTGAAATGTAGGGAGGTGAGGCAAGGTGAGCTGAGCTGAGGGACCAGTCTAGCTTAAAACAGCCATGTGGAAGAAATGGCAGACATCCCCTTCTTCCTTCTCTGCCTGGTTCTTGCCAGCAGAACTGGATAAAGGGAGAGTTCTGATTTCCAGGCCTCTTCTCAATCGACAGAGCAATCCATAAACCTGTGTTCTGAAATTAGTAAACCGTGCACTGTGCCTTTCTGTGAAACAGCCGCCTCAAGAATTAACAGCAACAGCAGGAAAATAGAATACATGAAATAATAATACATTAAGAATAATAAAAGATAAACAACCCACTGAGGAAGATAAAACAGATTAGCAAAATCAGCTTCTAAAAGGTTTAAGGAGCTTCACCATAATTTATGGTTTAAAAAGTTTAAGGAGCTACACCTAATATATGTTACTTTAGGGAATCAGTGTGTGGTTTGTGGCACGGGCAAAAACACCTTTATTTATTAGATTAATATCCTACTTTTTTTTAAGAACTCACAGCAGCTTACTCTCCTTCTCCTGCTCTCAATCTTATCCTCTAGCAACAACCCTGTGAGGTAGGCTGGGCTTATCTATCATTCCTGTGCCTTCAGAACCAGAGAGATGTTCTTAACCTGTCTGAGAGTAAGCCATTGGAGAACATTGCTTCGTCCAACAGTTTGGACTGATGAAACCCCCATGCTATTCTCCACAAGCTGGCTCAGCTTACCCACATATTTTGTACTATTTCTGATTACAGAGAAGCGAAACAGACTTTAGCAATAAGCTCCTCTCCCCAAATGCCTTTTTGTCTCTCTTCCACGGAATGGAAGCAGCATGTCACTTGGGTATATACAGCTGTCCCAATTTCTTGTGTTGAAAATTATATAAGATTCCACTATTTACATGCATTTCCCTCTAATTATGGTAAATTACCCCCTCCAGATTGTAAACAAACTGCAATGGCAGCATCTGAAAGGTTGCTTTCTGATGCAGAATCCAGTTTGAATTTTTGGAAACAGAAGCGTGTGTGTGTGTGTGTGTGTGTCCTGCTCCAGCTAAGGGATTTGCATATCTTTCTGATAAATATGTCCTGTGCCATGAATGGAAGCATCATGGGAGATCTTACTAATATTTGGGGGAAATACGCTGTTAGCCTCTGACAATATTAATTTCCATACATGTTCTTGTCCCTAAACCAGATTTTAGACTCCACAAGGTTTGTTCCAGAAGACACAGTCAAACATGCCTTTCTTAATGAAAATGAATAAACAGATTATTAGTTTTATGGTACAATAGCAAGTATTGCACCAAAAATCGAGTAGCTCCTTTGAAATCTGGCTGAATGAGAAAAAGAATGAGAATATGAAGATACTCTTTAAAGCAGAATTATTACAGTAGGTGGCAGTCTGGGGAGGGACTGTGCCTGGCAGGCAGACATTCATCAGGTACCTCTTTAGCAAGTGAATGGGGAAAGTGCTGAACCCTGTGGAATGTCTACCTGGACATGCCTGCACTGGTTGCTGTGCAACAAGGAAACAACGTGCCTTATTTATTTATTTAGAACATTTCTATGCCGCCCCATTCGCAAAAAGCCTCCTTATATGGATACACCAGGCAGAAATTGATTAGGCTTGTAGCATCCAGATGAATTTCTGCCTGTGCATATCCCCCCTCTTCCCACATCTCCAATTCAAATTGAGCTGGAAGAGAATGGCGCTCACTATGCAAGTCTATACAAAGTTGTTACTAGTTACCTTGCTGAACTATGTATTTTTTCATGCTTTGGGGTATATGAATGAGGGTTTTACTTTGATGAGCATTAATTCTAATCTTAAACCAGAGATTATTATAGCATAGGATGTTGGTTCAGTAAGGTGCCCAGGTTCCCTAAATCCATTCAATAAACAGGAAATACCCCCCAAACTACCCCCCCCCAACCTGCATTTTAATATGTTTAATGAACTGGTAACTGTCCAGAGAGCTTCAGCTACTGGGTCACATAGCAGTGAAAAAAATAATCTGTTTGTCCGCCTGCCTGTCTGTCTATTTATCCACACAAACACACACACAAAGAACACTCTCTAGCTTCTTGCAAGTGGAGAGACTCTTTAGTCCAGGACAAAAGACAAGCGCTTTCTTTAATTAGCAACATTTATCTCTGGGAAAAAGACCATCAGGTATATAATATAGAGGAGCCTTTTCATATAAAGGGACAGATGGTAACACCACTCCTGGGGTTGGCTTTGGCTGGCCCAAGGTGGGGTGGGGAGCCTATAATTTTAAAAGGCTTTGAGAATGCACACAGGCACATGTGTCTGGTTACAAGAGCTCCTGTGCTTACCCTCTGCAAAGCCGACCTTTCTCTGTAGCAGCGCTGCTTTTCAGCTTTTTACAACCTGGGCAAAGAGTGCCTGTCTTGTTAACCATGGAAGCTTCCAGTACGTGAGGCTGAAACGCAGGGAGAGCCCAGCAAGAAGCTGAAAGGGGGTGAAAGAATAAGCCGAAAGAAACAAGAGAACCCAGTCATGAAACAAAGTGGCCCAAAATTATGCAGAAGACGGAGAGGATGCATCGTGTTCAGAAGCAGAACTGGGCACCCAGAAGCCAAGTGAATTTGTGAACGGCAAGTACACGGTTCATGTACTTGCCTTGTCTGGCTGCAAAGTCAAGTTCTTCTAGCTCCCACCAAGCAAGTTCAGCAGCGTTGTGAGCAATTCTGCTGATGGGAAAAGGGGATTCCGAGGGACAATGCAGATACTGCCTATCTCTGTCCTACTGTAACGAAAGCTCAGTAAGCAAAGCTGAAATGAGCTCCGCCTTCCCTCATTCCCCTTTCCTCTCTTTCCATGCACTTCTTTATTTGACTGCCTTGTGCTAAATTTATGATTCTAAACTCCTAGAGGGAAGGCACCTGCCCTCTCATATGCCTTAAAACAGCAAACACCTGATGATGATTGCTAAAAAAATGGGAACGTTCTTGCAGATGGCGAGGATGCTTTTGCGAGTCCACAACCTCCAGCGAAATGAACTGGGCAACCCAAGAAGAGAGATCTGTGCACTTCAGGACACACGAATCTTCAGCTCGGAAGCCTGGCCTTAACATGGGTTCTGCTGTAGGAAGGGGACCACAGAGAGTGAGAGCGTGAGAGAGATGACGTCCCCTGAGCAGGAACAGAATGATACGGTTTAAACAGACACATTTGTAATGCCGTTTGTCTTACATCCATAACGTGCTCAGGTGATCAATGGGATGCCATGGCTGATCTCGGATATATGTTTCCGATGTTCAATAATGCAATGCTTCTGAAACATTATCTGCTATTTCACACATACACACACATTTCCTTCACCCCCCAAAACTAGTTTAAAGTTTCCAAACTACAGCATCTTCTTTTGCATGCAGTGCGAACCCAAAGTAATTAAACAGAATGCCTCCATCCCTAAATTTCGCTATACATTATATATAGTATGCTTGAAGGCACACACGCACCCATCAAACCCAGATCTGCCCCCTTTCTAAATTAATCCAATTATTCAAATGTCAGTTAAACTGTCAGAGAGCAGCTCCTTGGGCCGGACCAAAACTGTTAAAAATTAAAACTGTTTTACTTCGTTTAGTCTCTCTGCCTTTTTAATGTAAAACTTATAGTCTTGACAAAAAGATGTGGGATTTGACACCCAGTCCAACACAACCGTACTGCTGTCATCCATGCATAATTCACTTTGGAAGTGCATGCTTGCTTTTAAAATATTACTAAAATATACATGTAACATATGCTAATCTGGCCTCATTGGCTCGCCAGCGAGAGCCAATAGGTTAGATGTAAACTTTGCCAAGTGCATACACTGTACATAAAGGGATTATAAATGAAAGGGAAGAGAGCTCTTGTCCCTGGGTCTCTGTCTTCAGCTTTGGCCAAACTGACAGCCCCAAATCCCTGCAACATCTAACATGCCCTTCCTGTGGTGAAGACAGCCTGTTCTCCGAGCCTTAATTACATCCCAGCTGACTGCCCAGACCTTGCCAGAATCGCGCAACAAACAGCGTACCTTTCCTGGCAATATGCTCTGCTAAACAGAAAGGAACTTTGCACAACAAGGAGAAAGAAAGGGGCCGCCCTGGATAGGGCAGGAGGCTACCAAGAGGATAGGAGAGGGAGAGCGAAGAGGGGCAAGGGAAGAGAGCTTCTGCTCCTGAACCCTGCAGGGCTGGCGAGCTGCATCGCACGAGGAAAGAAGGCGATCCCGTGCTCGCCACAGAGGCCTCTTGTGCCAAAGACCGCTGTTCTCCAAGATGGGCCGCTGTTATGAAGACTCGGTAGATTAATGATTGTTAAGGAAGGCTAACCAACCTCACACTGCTTCAACCATTATTATTACAGAAAAACAGCAGGTTGCATTCTGGGATGGCAAATGGCATCATATGTTTCCTTGGCTGGTTTGCCAAGGAAGCTTCATTAGTTCAAGCTCTGTAACTTTGAGGTTTAATCTTAAAACAAAGAGAGAAGCTTAAAAGAGGAATGAGGTGAAAGGACAAGGTGTTTCTCTTGAGAAGTCCTTCCTGCATAAGGTTTGGTCTGCAATGCCTTGCCTGTGATGAGTTAACCATACGGATTGCTGTGCTTTGAAAGGTTTTTCAAGTGCAGAATAATGTGCCTTTCCGAACTCCTAGGAAGCCATTTTGGGGAAAGTTTCATGCAGCAGGCATTGATAGTCATGAGGACAGCCTGCTTTTTATTGAAGATCCATGAAATGCCGATCTTTTCTATTTTTAATATAGATATCCGTCTAAAAGCTAAAGATGGATTAAAGACATCAATTCCCAGAAATTGCAAAATTGCAAAACTCAGCAAACCTGGGAAAACCAGGCAATAATGGTTCCAAAAGAGGGAAGACCTGTTAATCCTAGAAACGGCAATAGATTGATTTCCTGTTTTGAAAAAAAGAAACTATATTGTATGCATACAAAACAATGGGCAATTGAAAGCATATTTTAAAGTTAACAACAAGTCATGAACTTATGTAAGTTTAGACAGAAAAAAGGCCTACAACTTCAAGCATGCCCTACCCAGCTTGCTGGGAACTGTAAGTTTTTTTCCAATTTGATTTGAGCTTCAGCAGCTCTTAACACATTTGGGTTCCACACAGGTGAAATATGCAAAATAGAAATTCAGTAAGCACATGGATGGGATATTTGGGTCAAGCAGGCTGACCTCCTCCCCCTCTGACAGGGCCACATGGTCCAATAACCCCAAGCCCTTGACACCCCAATTGGGTTCCTTATTCTAAGAAGCCACCGTAGCTGGGCAAGATGCTTTCTGGAACATAGGACCTCTTGACACGTATGGCTCATTCTGATGTATGTCTACTGTCAGGGCTACCACAGATGGCCCCATGGCTCTCTCGTGGGGTTTTTCAGGACCTAGAGGGGGTCATTTGCACCCATTATGGTCTCTCAGCCTGGTTTGCTAATCCCAGGGGGATCCATGCACACCCCCTTGATGCTCACTGGAGGAAATGGGGGTTTAAAAGTTAGCAGTTCTTTGTGGTGGAACCATCTCCAAGAGCTTCACCACCTCCATGGCAATGTTTGTAACTCAGTGCTGATGGTGGAACTCAGACATCTGGTTCTCCCTTGGGAAGCTCCAAAACAAATGCTAAGAATAGCATGAAGCAGGATCCATTCAGTTCAGGCAACAACACATTTTAGCGAGAGATTAAAAATGTCAATCATTTTGCCATTTGCCTTTTCTGAAGAACTCCAGGTTTCTTGGACTTTGGGACAGAAGCATCAAATGCAGGAAGTCAACTCTATTTAGTCTGGATGTGTTATTGTTGGAGCCAACACACAGGAAAAATGAACTATTTCCCCTGTGGATTTTGGCAGGATATTGTTCCTTGTTGCATTGGCAAGGAAGTGTTTCCTCCTGGGCTGGACATCAGATGTGGCACGCTTTGTGGAATGGCTGCTTGCCTTTTATGTGCGTAGCGAGGAAGTGAGGAATTGTACGAAGGAATGGACAGATACAAATAAAATAAAATTCCCATCCATTTCTGTGGCTTTTTGTAAGGAAAGGATTCTGCAGTCTCCACTTTGCTGTATTCTAGACTCCGGAAGACCACTACCCGTGGCCCGCATGATGTGAACCTCCTTGAATGGGTGACACATCTCTTCTGCATGCTCAAATGTAACCCTCTGCCCCCTTGCAAATTATTACACACAGTTTAGATTTGATGCATGGCATTTTCTTTGTAGCAGCCTTTTAAAATGCCAGAATTTGTCATCTTCAGCTAAATCAGACCGGGAGAGAAAGAGAGAGAGACCTTCCCTATGATGGAATTTAATGCTTCTGGATTTTGTGACAATGAAAGGGGCTTGCAAAGGTTATAATAGCAAAACCACAGATCCATGCATTGCTTCCCTCTGTGGCCAGCTACTGGTTTGTAGGCTTCTGAAGGTTGGTTTGGTGTTCTCCAGACATTTTGGACATGAGTTCCCATAGGCTTCAAGCCACCTTGCACAGCCAATGATCAGAAATTCTAGAAGTTAGGATCTGAAGAGCACCAAGTTGAGAAAGGTGATGCTAATGTGCCAGTGTTATGCAAATCTTTGTCCTCTTGTTTGTGGATGAGTTAGGGCCCTGGGCTTCTTGAATCTCAGCTCCTACCATGCCTTTAGGTTCATCAGGTAAACGAGGTGTGAAACTGAGGGGTCTTTCTAAAGTGGCTGGCTACAGAAAGGCTTCATCCAGACCTGATCCAAAGGGCTAGGCTATGTCCAGCAGGAAGTTAAACCCCGTTAAGCAGTTTCACCTTGTTAAACTGAACAACAAGAACACTTCACAACACAATCAAAGCTCCTTTTGCAATGGCTGGCTATATGACCACACCTGTAGTTGCTTTGCCTCTTTAAAAACAGGACAGTAGGATCAGGAATGAAAGCAACACCCGTGTGCTTTGTAGTGTCATCAAAAATGCAATTTGCAGTGATTGGATTGGAAAAATGATTGTATGAATTCCTTTCTTTACATATACAGCCAGTGTGGCGTAGTGGTTAAGAGCATGGGACTGGGACTCAGGCGATCTGGGTTCTAGTCCCTGCTCAGCCATGGAGCCAACTGGGTGACTTTGGGCCAGTCACAGACTCTCAGCCCAACCTACCTCACAGGGTTGTTGTTGTGGGGATAAGCTGGAGGAGGAGATGTAGGCTGCCTTGAGCCCTTTGTAGGAAAAAGGCAGGATATAAATCGAAAAATAAATAAATAAATAAAGAACCCTTGTGTTTCACCCACTTATTAAAACCTCTATTATTCAAATTACAGTACAGTCTCTTCCTTTGCATATTTATATATTTTGCTTTCTCACTCTGATTTATCTAAAACCGTATTTCAATAGATTGGATGGATTCATTCATTGAGAATACAGGGTGGATACTTCTATCAAACTTGGGACTCTTTTTATTATTGGCTAGAGAAACAGGACTTTGCATAGATTTAAATATGATTTTAAGTTATCATAAATGGAAAAAGAAGGGTGTGGGGGCTGACCCAGCGGGTTTGACGTTTTTGATGATGGATGTTGTTTGTAGTTTTCTTTTTGTTTTTTAGGATTATAATTTCTCAAATAAAACCTTTAAAATAGAGAATACAAGGTGGATGATATCACTTGATGACACAATAACGACATCAATTAGATCATCATGACATCATGAACTTTTCATGTCCCCTGCATCCTTATGCTTTTCTGATATTAGGCACTTCCAAGATAAAACTTCTTGGTAGACTTCATTATAATAGCAGGCCCAACAGTTCCCTCTTTTGGGAAGAAGGTTGTTGTAATATTGGAACACACTTTAATATTCACTGACGCACATATCCTCTTAAATTATCTACCTGCTTCCTGGAAGCTAACGCTCAGTGAACACAAATGAATTTTCTGTGCCCTTTTGACAGCGAGAAGACTGATATTACAACATCAGAAGGATAAATGCTTCCTTTCTGTAATGCAATGGACTGAGGACCTAATGGTGCATTTGGTATTTGAATGGGTGTTACATAGACTATGCTTCTGAACGGATACATATATGGACCTTTGGTCATCCTCGCTGAAGTTTATATATAATTCATAGCTGTATTTTCATACATACATACATCAAATACATGCATTGAAACAGATATATTCAAATCTCCATAATAACAATTTAAATTTACTGTTCCCTATCTATATTTGTTTGGTTCTTATTGAAATTTATAATAAGAATAGCTTTGGTCATGCTTTGGAACAGAAATAGCTTTTCGAAGTCATGCTTTTCGAAGTTCTCCATCAGGAGAAAGACAAGGGGAACGTAACACCATCGTTTCACCTTTCAGTAATGTTGACTATGGTTTATTTCTGAGGCCAGGGTCTGAGCTAGCAGTATGTGGGAATAAGGAACTACAGTTCAGTGTTTTGGTCCTTCTTGAGTAGTTGGCGCCAGGCGGTGGTGCATCGGGCCCTTGGGTTCATCAGTGTCAGGTCCTGCAGTGTTCTGTTCTATCCCCTGTGTTGCGTAGCTTCTACTGGAGGTCATCCTGAGTTTTGGAGGCTGTTGCAATAAATACGCCCATGACACTCTAATTCTCCTTTTCATTTTCATCGAGTGACTTATGGGTGTGTCATAGTGGTGCCTGGTTGTGACAATGAACTGCATAAGAGATAAAACCTGAAGTTCGATCCAGACAGAACTGAGAAGCTGTTAGTGGGTGGTGCTCCTTACCAGATGAAGGGTGTTCACCCAGTGCTGAATAGGGTTGCAGTCCCCCATAGGAACAGGTCCATGGCTTGGGGGCTCTCCTAGGACCATCACTGTCACTTGAGTCTCAGATGACCTTGGCATCATGGAGGTTCTTCCACCATTTTCAGCTGGTGGCCCTTCTGGGCAGGGATAACCCTGGCTTCAGGATAATATGCTCTGGTAACCTCCATATTAGATTACTGGGATGCACTTGAGGTAGCGTTGCCTTTGAACATGGCTTGGAAGCTCCAACTTAGATAAAATATGATAGACAAATGAAAGTGAGGACTGGAGGGTCTGAGAGGATAGCACTGATTCCGACCCAATTGTAGCAGGTCTGGCCATGCCTCCTTCCAGGCCCCATCCGCTTTCCCTAACCACCAACTGTTCGGTGGTTTCTTCGCTTTTGTGCAGGATCCCCCCACCCCTTCTTAAAGGCTGCAATTGATCTCCTAAGTTCTTCTCCTGGAAAGAAGAACTCAGAGTTGAAATATGCTGTTATTATGGCCCCAAGCCCTTTTGCCTCCAGTTCTGCCTGCCTTTGGGATGCACCCCACAAGAGCATCTCCAAAATGGAATCGGACTGGAAAAAGCCGGGCACCCCTTCCTCGTGACAGTTCACTCTTGCTCAGTCCCAGTGTACAACTAAACAGTTGAAGAAGAAAAATGGTGGAGGGCCATTTCCAGAAAGCAGGTATTTTCTTGGCTGGCAAAGAAACCACCAAAGCAACTGCTCCACCATTTACATCTTGCAAAAAAGCACATGCGATGGTCCGATTATGCAACCTCACCCCTTCTTCTGATTCATGGAAAGGCTATTGTGAGGGTCTTACCTGAGTCAGCAATGAATAGAAGAATGCCAGTTTTAAGAGAGAGGGAGAACGAGAGAGAAAGAGATTGAGAGAGAGAGAGAATCTCTACCATGCAGACTCAGCTCTTTCAAAAATGCTCTCAGTGGCATGCAATGCTATGGACATCATATTTAAATCTCTATTAAACCTGAATTCAAAAATATCACATTTAAAATCAGTGTAGCTCGGCTTTTCTTGATGACTAAGGTCCCATCGCTTAAAAGGGAAGAAAGAAATAATCCTATTGTTCCTGCATGATGAACTTTCATCATGCACTTACTGTATGTTCAGGCTAGTGGGAGAAAAATAACAATCCTCCATCAGGGCTCTAATCACACACAGAAGCGTGTTCTGGAAAGAACGAGATGAATGCTTCCTTCACTGGGCATTCATAAATCAAGCTGAAGATTTTAATACCTGTTGCAATTTCCCCCCAATTTATTATAGGATATAACAAACAGAGGAAACAATTATAATGAAGGCGGTGGCATTTGGGGGGAGGGGGTGTGTTCAGGTGCTACAGAATTAGTTCAACATTGAGGATCAAATGTCAGAGCACATTACCAAATTTCATTCATTTTTATCCCCAGCAATGGAGACACACTGCAACTGGCTTTAATAGTTAGGAATGTCAGTTAGTTAAAGCACTTTGTAAAGGCAGTCAAGTGAAGGCAGGCAGAGACAGTTTAATTAGGCCGTTTGCTATAACTCTATCTGGGCACTGTATGGAGCAGACGAGGAACAAGTGCAAAACTCAGCTCAGTCCCAAGTCCGAAAGAGAAAGGGAGAAGAGATACTTTTGATGGCAGATCTTTTCATTTGCTCTGGCGTCAGGCTGGCTACAGGTGAACAGGAGCAATGTAACCATTCCAAGAAGAAGAAAGGTGGGTTAAAGGACCAATAACTTATCTTGTATTGATTTCGGGACACTATGTCCCAGGTAGCCTTACAAGATAGAATAACAGCCCTTGGGTTCAGCTTCACCTCGGGAAGGGATGAAAGCAAGGAGGGTTCCAATGGCCACGGTGGCATCATTCCATTGCCTTGAAGAAATATGTTGATCTTCTCATTCGTACACACACACACACACACACACACACACACACACACGCATGAAGAACAAGCCAAAGCGATTTGCCATTTTAAAAACAAAGGGACAGCAGTAATCGCCCCTTTCTCTTTGTTGTTACTTTGCTTGTGAACTGAGAGGTCAAAAGTCAAGAGCCATTGGTCATTTTGGTCTCTCCTTCCCTTTCTCTCTCTCCCACTTCTTTAGTAATTGAACCCATCCTACCTAGAGAGGCCCCGTCAACTCATATTCGATGTCGGTCATTACCAAGAAATGTTTCATGGCATGTTACATGGAGGAAAGCATTGCTGCATGACTTGAAAGATTCCCCATGGCACCAGAGGTGGAAGACAATGGACTTACTTCAAGACTGGCGGTGTTTAACATTTTTACTTGCCATCCCTGTGGCTAACCACCAAAATATTTAGAATGCGATGAATGGCAGATTTAAACACACGCACACACAACTAATTCATGCTTGAGGCGCTTTGGAAAAATATCACCCCACATCAAGAATAAAACAAAGGCAAAACCCTAGAGGCACCAGTACAAAAACCACTCAGGTTCAATACAGAAATGAAAACAGAGTTATTTAAAATAATATACCCTGCATGCATTTCAACTTCCGTCCAAGTTTTTTCTTAAAAATGAAACCAAACCAAACAGAACCCCTCTCCCCATAATTAAGCAAGTGATGATGTGAAATACAAATAACTTTAAAATTATATTAAGCCTGTCCATGTTAATTGCAAAGAGTTAAAAGCCCAAGCCAATCCATGCAGCTTCCCATCCATTTGAAACAATGCATATTTTGCATGTCTTCCCAGACGGTATTTGTTCTTAAAATTGAAGCATTCCCCCCAAATGGCGGAGCAGGTGCCGGGGGTGTCTCTCCAAGGCCCCCTTTTCATTGAGTGCAGCCTAATCAGAAGGTCACTTCTGATTGGTCTTCAAGTTCACAGTGGGGCACGGGGAATGATGGGGTCCCCAAAGCCAGTGATGCCACACAGCAGCCAAGCCATGTTACGCGCATCTGGCACACTCCAATGGGTCTGCACTATTCTCACTATTGACCAAGTTCTGAAAGTCTGAGCTTCAGGGATGGACATGAATATTGGAAAAGTGTGCTCATAACAAGATGGGGATGCTTCTGAACGGCCTTTCTGAGATGCACTGATTTATTTGAAGGATGTCTCCAACACAGAACTGGTATATTGCAAAGCAAAGCATTGTGTTTTTTATTAGTCTTCAAAAGCACAGTGCTATGTATTGGAGCTCAGACTTTACCTTGGACACCCCTGGGTTCCCCTGACAACCCATGGGAAATGGGTTCTTAGGTACGTTGCTTCTCCTTTCGTCTCACCAGTTTGCCTTCTGGGAAAGGAGTGCTTTGAGACTGGGCAAGGCACCCACAGTAGCCATATTGTGAGAGCTCCCATGATTTGTTTGCTTGTTTGTTTGTCTGTGTATGTATAGGCCACCTATAACTGGCAAGGCCTTCCTAGGTGGCTAATGATGCTCTCTCAAGACTCCAAAAACGCCCACCAACTCCCAAAAAATGGAGACCCTGGACAAAAATATCTGTCTTCATATAAGGCAGATGACTGCGTTCCTCTTTCTTAGCTTGGCTTCCACAGAGTGGCTACCGATCAAAGGAACAGACACTTCAACAAGCACCATGTCCCCCGGAATCATAATTAATGGTATTCAGGTCTTACAGCGTAGCAGGGGGGGAAATGTGTTGTAACCATTTTTCTAATGCTGAAATACTGCACTGCCAAATGTTCCTGTCAAAGAGCAGTTTAATTACTTTGGCACCCATGCCACTTATAATCACCTGTCATTAGCAACAACGCTCGCATCTGTTTACACGTCTGTCAGAAACGGCAGCCCAGCTGAAGCCGACGGATGTAAGACAACACTTGCTAGGACCTGGCCCCAGATGTGAAAAGGGCATCTTAAGGTTATCCATCCCTGTTGTGGGAGAAGAGAAACTTCCGAGAGGTAGCAAAGTGCTGGAGACATGTCAGCAGAATTCCCTGTAATATATGCACTGGGTTTTATGTTCAGTTTTACCATTCGCTCATTTGGTTCAGTCTTTGGAGGCCTCGCTGTATGGAGATTTGGGAGATGAGCTGGCCCTGTGACCTGGAAATGTGTGGTGAGTCATGTGGTGAGTCATGAAAGGAGGTTTTCCAAAGCTGGGACGAGGTGGAAGCAACCACAGAAGAGGGGAGTGACCCAGTGGCTCTCTGTACATGGGCTTGGAGGGGCTCCGAAAGGAGAAATTTCAAAGCGGTTGCACCAAAGATGAACAGTGCAGAGGTGTGGAGCCGCAAGAGCCAGTGAACATCTGAAATGTCCTCAATAGCATGTCATTCCGCTCCCAGATTTCTTTGAGTTTTATATTTAGGGATGCAGGTATGATCACAAACCAAAGAAGGCTCACAACGCTTGCCTGCAAAGTTCTCACCATGAATGATCCTGGAGATGCACCTCTGCTTTTCATTTGATTGAATTATGTATTGTGAGCAAGAGCCAGAATCTTTCATCCGAACAGCCTATCTAAGCTCCAGGCTACTTGCTTTACATTTGTCCAAAGATGCAGTTGTCCTCAGCATTAAGAATAAATCTTCCCCTTAATTGGTTGCAATAGTTCCTCAAAGTTGGCTCTCTCTTTGGCCCAGACTTTCAGGCAATTCAGTTGCTGGCATGCTTACATCCCAGCTTGCATAATAGGAATGTCTGCAATTGTGAAGAAAAAAAAAAACATGTGGCAACATTTGATGCTAAATTTGAAATGCATTTTCTACCCTTGTTACACAACTGAAACTGAGCCAAGATATCTCCTTGCTTTGCATTACAGTGAAACCCAAACTGGTCTGAAGGACTATAAATGGTTACTGTTTGCCTTGGCTCCTACCTGTATCAGATTCAGACTAAAAGAATCTTAGCAAAGAAATTACATGGGATAAAATGGATATTTCTAAATTACAAGCCTGCAATTCCAGGGGCTCGGTATATCGGTTTTCTGTTTCATCTAATCCTGCTGGAGAGAAAATTGTGTGGATCTGACAACAAAGGATTGAAAAGCATTTGCTTTCATGGGCCAAATGCTTCTTGTTTTGATTATATTGGAGATTTAAAAACAAAATACAGATCAAGTTCAGTTACAGCTCACTAATGAACCAAACGGCTGTAGGTTACAACAGTGGGAAACTTTAAAATTCAGTGCTTTGGCTTGCTCTCAAGGCCAAATGACAAGTTACAAAGCACAGGAAGAGGCTGCAGTGGAAGGGCAGTCCTGTGATAAATTTCCCACTCATTCCATAATATGCACCATGTGGCCCAAAATGTTACCCATGAAGAACATCCACATGCCTGACAGCAGCAGCCAATGGCATGCAGTAGAAGGTGAGAAAGTCTTCTCTGAGATGTTCTAGTAGGAAAGAAGGAAGTCAGCACAGGACCCAAAATTTAAGACCCAATATGTCTCCCCTTCCCCCCAAAACATTTAGTCATAGAATGATGTCCATATTAGAGAGAATCCATCTTTCCATCCAAAACAAATTCAAGTGGTGGTTTTAATATGATAGTCCTAGTTTAATTTTAATGTGTGATACTCCATGAATGAATAAAGGCATGGAGAGGTGAGGTCATTCCCATAGGCTCCATCCCTGGCTTTCCCTCCTTACACCTGCTCATTCAGGATGAGGTGAGTTCTGATATTTGAGCACCGTTGTTGAAGCACACCTAGCTGAACAAGGGTGCTCTCCTTTGGCCACTGTTGAAACTGGGACATCTGGGCAAAATCCAAGAGTGTACCCAAACTGTGAAGCTAAGCCGTCAAAAGTGGAGCACAACTCCACGTAGGACATGTCAAACCCTATTCCCTGGTTGGACTGATTTATTGATCAGAAGGCACCCTGATTTATCTGGATTAAACATTATAAATAATACTATAATATTTTGTCCTCATGCAGCCCATTAACGAAGCTAAGTGACTGCTTTAGAACTTGAACAGCTGCTTGGATTTAAATGGAAAAGAGAATAAGATTGGGGAGGTGATGAAGTCCCTCCATCCAAACACACCCACACAACTTCCCCAGCGAAGACTAAATAGCATGGACAACAACAGGGACCTTGAGGGGCCCTGCGAGGGATGGCTCAAGAGTTGAACAGATGTCCTCCAGCATCGCATCTCGGCCTGAAGCTGCCGCTATGGGAACAACCACAACTACAATAAACCAGGGGCTCCCCATATCACTCAAGCCCAGAAGGAAAGAGGGATTCATGGAACCAAAAGACACAAAGTCCAGCAAAACCAAAAGCGACACACGCTTCCCGTGTGCTTTCGGACAGAACCATCCACCGTGGTGAATGTCCCACAACCAAACTGAAGCTGCATTGAACAGGGTCTAGTTAATCGATTCATGGGCATCTCAGCTCCAAACACCTGCAGCTGAGATGCCAACACAGGCCCAAGAATGGAATAGTGCAGGAAGCCCAGAAAAGATCTGATATGACATCTGATGACAATCAGTTTAGCAGAAACCTGACCATCACTTCTCTTAGGCACAATGGAACGACACCTCCATGCGAAGAGAAGCTTCCCCCTTTGTCCTCGCCCACTCCACTGTGCCTTCGTCCGTAGCTTTTATCCCTGCTTTGACGTCTTTATAGCAAATAAGGCAGAATAGCAAGAACAGCTCCCAAGAAGAACAAATTCGAGTAAACATGAAGAAATCTGTCCATTTCAGTTTCTCTAGTCTTAAATTGAGTTCATTTCAACATTTATTTCTTTTGCTGAGAAATTTAAAACCATTTATATGGACCTGTGTACACATTTTGGGTGTCCTATATGCATTTCTCCTAATTGGATCTTTTGTACACTTTTGTCTAACATACAGATATGTTTGCGAGCAATTTAATGCAATGCATTTGCAATGCTATGTTCATTAATGGATCCATTTTGGGAGGCAAAAACCCTAAAGTATATGTTTCTGAGCACTGCTTGTTTGGTGCACTCAACTGAAAAATTTGGAGAAGTGCAAATTTCAAAATTTCAGTTCTTGCATTGATTTGAAAGTGCAAAATAGGTTTGTTTAGCTTATACTTTGAATATAGACAATTTATCCCCAAATTCTAGGGAATAAACATCAGCAGAAACATCCTTGCTTTTCCAAGAATTCAGTCCACATTCTCCGAGAAAAATATTCACTATAGCTGGATGAAATGGGACCACTCCTTGAAAAATAAAAATAAACAAACATACTAAAACAGATCATTTTCACTTGTAAGGCTAATGACCTGCATGGGCTTTCCCCCACTTTTTGGCATGGAAAAAATCAGAAGACCAACATCCACAAATGGCAGGCATGCTTGAGTAATTCTGATCGGGCCCAGACATGCAAATTTATTCTCTTGGATGCTAACGATAACGCATGCATGCCAATGATACTATACCAGCTGCGACATGGGCCACACACACAATGAATATAAACTAAAGAACTTCCTCACCTTGAATATTCTTTGGTCCAGGAGCAGCACTTAAGTTATTAACTTGATCAGGAACAAAAGTGCTAAGACAACAGTGACTTGGGAATACTAGAAAACCAAACTTAGATTTTCCTAAGCCATGGTGGCATCACTTCATTATACAGAGAAGCATCTTCAGGGAGGCAGGCAGGCAGGCAGACAAGGAAGACAGACAGGAAGTAAGGAAGGATGGAAGAGAGAGAAAGAGTGGCAGTGGGGAACAGGAAAAAACCAGTCTAAATGAGCTGTGCTTAAAACCGGGAAATCCAGAATGGGGATGTTTTAGATAAAGTTAGGAGAGATCAGTTGCTTACGGAAGCCAAGTGAGCATATCTACAGCAAATATATTGCTATTCTGGCTTGGGCATGGCGTGTGGGGACAGCATACAAGTTTCCACGTGCATCATTAGCTTTTGCTATAATAAACGAGGCTCTCCATGTGATGTATAATACAGAGAGGGAAACGCAGCTGTTTGCTTCAGCAGGGGAAGTGTATAGGTGTGGCACACCTGAGCCTTCCTCCACTTAACAAGCCCCTTATAGTGAGGTTCTGTGCCCATCCCGTCCACTGCTGAAAACCATTATCTATGGATAATTAACTGTGTCAAGACACCGAGGTCCTAACATGAGGCTCTCATAATTCCCCACTAAGGGAGAGACAGTCGAACATTATTAGAATATATTACTAATTTTTAACCGTAAGACGAGAGCCTTGTTGTCCTGTTCAAGGGATGCTTAAATCCTAGCACCTTCTCCTTCCTGTCTCCCTGTTTTATTTATCCATTTGTTATACAAATCCATATTTGCTCTTTCAAATGCATTTCAAGACCTGCCTGTGCTTAAAAAAAGATGCATCAGGGTCTAATAATGTAATTACGGTTATTTATATATTACATTTATAAATCACCCCTTCCACTTCCCAGGCAGACACAGGTATGCTAAAAATATGATTAAATTTCATAAAACCAAGAAATCCAAGGAATGCAGCAGCAGATTTTAAAAATACATATATGTACAATTGGAGAGAAGCAGTAGAATTGAAAACAAACTGAGAGCGAACATCCAAACCATCATTTATACAGAATGTCCCTTGAGAAGATTCTATGAACTGTTTAACATTAAGGACCAATAAGGTATAGTGCTGTATATGTTGTTATTCCAAAGCAGAAATATTTAAAAATGAACTTTTAATAGGCTGCTAAGAAAGGCAGTTTTGTTTTTCGTCACTGAAGTCACTCTATATTTGATTACTACCACTCCTCCCCCCAAAATACCAGTGCGTAATCTATGAAAAAAGTGCATAATTTGCATAGCCTGCTCTGTCATTAATTACTGTAATTATTTAGTTTTATTGCATTGGCAAAAATGTTGACTTTGTATGGAGATCAGGTCTGAAACACACACACTTTCCAAAATAGTATTTTTCCTCCACAGAAGAAAACAGTAAATATCAACTCACTTTCACGGATGTTAACTTCGTAATCCACTTTATCCCCTCAAAGCACCCTCCTTTTTGGGAGAGGAAAGGGGAGCGAAAGAGGAGAAAAACTAATAAAAGAAAAATATATTTTAATCGCTCAATAAAAAGGCTTTTTGAGATGTGGAGACAAACGCTTGAGGGCATTTATTAAGAAGACTGCCTACCGTGTTGGGCTTTACTGTACTTCATAATTAAAATTGCACCTGAGCAAAGCCATCTGTGTGTCTTCAGCTTCTTATAAAGCAGGAACATCTTTTTGCGGATGAACATCTTTTTGCAAAATGTTTCTGCACCACTCTCATGCAGATATGAAACAGTATTTGCTCAGTGCATGTGCATCCTCAAAAAAAACAAATCAGATTGAAAATAAAATTGTTTCTACCGCCACAGATGTAGGAAAATATGCATCTTTGTTATAAGTGGCAATCACCTACATGTTTGATTTTTGGCTTCGGCAGACGAGCTGTTACCAGCAAAACATTTTCCCAGCATTACAGAAAACAGGCATAGTCAAAATTTGTTCAAGTAATAGCATGCACACTTTCTTGGCGTACACTTGATGTCTACTCCAAAATGTTTTTGAGAAATTCATCAATAGTCTGGATATACCCAATGTTGCAGTTTTTTTGATGTCAAGGAAACGGGGACTTGATCCATTGGCAAATGGGAAACTGACGGAAAACCCAGGAATGCCACTCTTAGCTTTCAATAGATCAACAAGCCATCAATCAATTCAGTGGGACTTAAATTGTAATCCCGTGTGTATTTACCTGGAAACAATTCAGTAGAAGGGAGTGGGACTTACCTAGGCTTGGTCTGTATGTTATGATTTACAATGAATTGGGGCCAATATAAGTAGCAGCACCTGTTTTCCTTCTGTGTCCTATTCTTTTTATTTTGTTCAAAATAAAATCACCTTGGGTTTGGTAGGATCTCAATTAATTAGTGCTGGTCGTACTGAGGGATATGGGTTGACAGTCTGAATAACAGGAGAATTTTTAGCTGATAACTTAAAAAAAAGAATTATGGGATTCATTTCCATGTTTTTGTTTTTTTTGTCCATTTTAAGCATCTACCTTGCTGACCCACAGGGTGAGTGCAGGGAGTAAATGTCAAGACAATTCTCAATTTTGCCATCTGCAAATCCATAAATAAGACCCTATAAAATAAAACCTAGATCGTACTGAAATCAATGGAAGTTCTCTCAGGGCCCAGATTTCTCTCTATAAAGGCAATTTCCCAAATGTATTTTTGACCTGATACTGACCCTACCTTGAAAATGCCGTTTTCTTCCTGGATTCTTGATGCAATATAATACAACAGGGCATACAGAGCCATTCCTTCTTTCTCCTATTATTCCCTTCCACTGCATTCTGTCTTCTTTCCTCCTTACTCTTTTAACTACACACATGTGCATAGACTCCAACAACAATATTTCACTGTTTACATGTGCAAGCAGACTGTGCCCAGCCAGGTTTTAACACTGACTTTTAAATTTATATTTTTTCTAGTATGCCTCTATATGTATATGTGTAAGGGAAAGCACCTATTTGGCACATTCTGTATAGGGTATAAGATAGGCATCAAAGGTTATGCACTATATGGACAGTGATGAAAATAATGTTAATTTGTGTAGTGCTTTCATTAAGCGGGTTTTCAAGATGGCTGATGGGATGCTAGATACTGATTTGGTGAGAGACTTAATTCTGGAAATGGGAACAATGCAGCTTCCTATTGGCCCTCTGCCTAAAGATGCAATTCTAGGCAAGTTTAGACAGAAAAACGGCCTACAGCTCCCAGCATGACCCAGCCAGGTTGCTGGGGCATGCTGGGAATTCTAAGCTTTTTCTATCTAAACATGCACAGGAATGCACATGAAAGTACAATTACCAATGGCAATTCCTGCTCATGGTGAAGTATAAAGATGAGACAGAGAGAGCAAGAAAGAGAGAGAGAGAGAATAATGGGCATGGGAGTGTGTATATGTCAAGTTTCACACTTGATCAAACCTCCTGGTGAACCAACCTTCAGTTGATCCAGGATATGCTATCATTTTACATAAACGTCCTTCATTTAAATTAGAAGACATTATCTGTCCCCTGTTGGAAATAATATATTGCTATTCTTTCTGGAGAAGGATTTATGGGTGGGTGAGGGAAATAATCGCTAGGATCACTTTACATCTTAACAAATCATGCAACCTTTTTCTTTTTCTTTTTCATTGTAGAAATATGTCTCCTTTTCCTGCCTTAAATACAGATAAATTTGCATGTGCTGATTTAGACAAATAGACACACCAGGAAGACAAACCTTGCTCAGCACCAAGGAAAGATAAAGAGGGGAAGAAGCAAGTTACATGTTCTCCTTACTACTAATAATAATACTATAATAATAATCTAATAAATAAGCTCTTGGGGGCAACATTTTTACAACAAAACAGTGGCATTCAAACAAACAGACCAAACCTAAAGGTCCCATAATTAATATTTAACGTGTTGATCCATTTCATATTTCCAGTGCATCTTGTTTATTCATATGGATATTGCCATTAGTCAGATATTTAACCTCCACTGTTGCTTTCCTATTAATTTGTCTTGAACTAGAATATGAACATTGGGAAAATGAAGACGAACAAACAAGCAAACATCTCCCACACCAGAAAAGAGACCCGAGGCTCAAATTTCTCCCACTATATTGCCAAGGGGACAGAAGCGCCGCTAATTCGCAATACAATATTCTGCAATATAAACCAGCGCTTGAGGTAATGAATGAGAAACTTTGACTATAAACTACAAAAGCGCGACGCAGGCATGTGAAAATGAAGGCGAACAGATGTCCCTTCCCTTCCAAACCCGCTCCTGCTTACAATTAAACCAACAATGATTTTACAGACCAGTGAGTTGCTGCAGCGTGTGAGCACACATCTGTGTGTTTATGGGGTAATCATTTGTGTCTGGCCGTTCCCCCACCGCTCGCAACCACTGCCATCCTGCCATCGCACACCACCAAGTTAATCTCTGCGTGCGTCCGTGGCGCGCTTTGCTTCCTCTCTTTCCTACACTTTTCAGATGATGCCTTTAACCATCATGACAACGCTGAAGGGCGAGGCGAAGGGGAGGGCTGCGAGGTCTCCGTACCTGCCTACCTAAAGCAAGTTTCTGTAAAGTAATGAATAGAGACAGCTCGGGGACCATCCACCTGCACCAGCCTGCCTTTTACTGCTTGAAAAGCAAAACCACAAGGGATTGGCAGAAGGTTCTTTTCTGACAGGGCCAGGACAGGTTTCCTCCGCGGTGACAGCCCGGGCCGTGCCTCTTATACCTGACCCACCATAATTCCTTCACAACGCAACAGCAAGGTAGCTGACAGTAGCAGCTGCACCTCTTAAGCGAGATGGATGGAATTTTCATAACTAGTTCCCCAAGTCGCATTTTACCTTCAAGATAATTTATGAGCCGCTCCGGAGCCTTGAAGAGACAATATGCTGGCCATAAAATTAACTGTAACAGTCTTGTAGGTTATAATTAACACTGCGAGGGTAGCACCAACTGGGTGAAGCACATGGTATAATTGATAGTGAAACTGGAAATTAAGGGGGAGCTAACAATATCATTACTGCACATGTCACTTGAGCAAAACCAGTATGTTAGGGGGCTTAATTACACTTTCGTTCCAATGTACACATTTCTGATGGCGAGTGGATGTACACTCTGGAGAGGAGGTCTGTGCATCTGCTGGGAAGAGGCATATGGATCAAACATGGCGGTCTCTCAACATCTGGCACCAAGGACGCCCCTGATGAATTGAGGAGCCTGGCAGATCTTTCATTGTCTCCACAAATGGTGACTTCTCCATGCTGCTCTTCTGAAGGGTTTCCCACTGCCAGGTGACTGCCTGTCAGGACACCCTTCGGGGACAGCAGCTGGGGCAGTGGCTCTGATTGCTATGAAGAGGGGCAGGGCAGTCTTAGATCAGTTGGACCAGCAGCACAGGGGGGTAGACCCAGCGAGCCACCTGCAGGCCAGCCTCAGTTCCATCTCCTATCCCCACATCCATCCCATCCCCACAGACAATAGTTCTTGAGCCTGCGGCCCCTAAGGGAATCAACCCCTCCACCAGAGGTGCAAGGATAACTTGTGAAGTTTGGACACTCCCTGTGTTGATCCCTCTAGCTACACCCTCAAGGAGAATCCAGAGCTGCAGGCAGCTGTGCTGAACCAGGCTAACAAGTCATTGTCTCCACCACAACTAATTGGACCGACACTCATTGTTCCTAATTGCTCGTTTGAGCCAAAGCCATTCCAAAACACTTTGTGCGGCAGCTGGAAACAATGTTATTGCTGGGAAAATGCCTGTCCCCCAACTAAGCTGTGGGTGGACAGACCCCTGCTAATACAAAGCTTTGTTGCTGTGTCCCTGTGAGCCCCGGTTTCACTACACCACTTCTCCCTTCACCAGGGATACCACCCATCTCTCTGCCTGCCAGCCAGTGGCAAGCTTGGAGGGAGCAAAAAGAGCAGATGCGGAGTGCCAGGCTCCGAGCCAGAGGTCTTCCAACAAAGGAAGGAGAAGAGCCTGGGACAGATATTCTTGCCCTGACCTCAATTCGGAAGCCAGCCCTCAGAGGAGCATGTCAAGCATTTGATGTTCTCCAAGATCTGCGACTCTTACCACTCGTGGTGCTGTGTGCTATAGACTTCTGCTTGAATGTGGGACATGGTATTTCCAAGGTATTTCCTGACACATGACATGAACCTTTGCTGTGGTATCGGATCCAAGAGGGTCAGGCCTCAGGACTCAACAGGCACCAAGACCAGTTCTCCTGCAGCGTGGCCAGATCTAAAGACATGCAGTTCTTACATCCTCCACCTCACCTGCTCTGTCACAGTTGCTTCAAGCAAGGGTGGGGAACTGCTGGCCCTCCAGCATTTGGGCCTGCAATGTCCCTTAGAACAGGCTATGGAGAGGGCTGAAGGGAGCTGTAGGCCAAAACACCTGGAGGTCCATGAGTTGCCTGCCTCTCTCTAAAGAGTGATTGCCTTAGCACCTTATTTATCAAAGCAGGGAACCAAATGGAATTAAGGGAGCTCAAAAACAACAGTATAAAATGCTGTCTGGAAGACAATCTCACTAATCCTGCATGCACTACCTGATGATCAGAAGCTGAAGGCATTTATTTGTGTCTTTCAAAATCCCCCTGCCCCCTTTTTTTGTCCCTGGACAAGATATTGGAAAACAATTTGATAAATGATGGAACAGTGTCACCTACAGGCAAGATAACCAGTTAATAAACTGCCTCCACCCTCAGCTGCTTCCCCAAGTTGACAGCTGAATTTAGACTTTATCTATAACCCAGAAAATACATGGCAAAGGAAATGACCAAGATACACTGGGGACAACCCTAGTATAAAATAAAATTACTACTCTTCATGTGTGGTAAATGGTCTTCTTAAGATAAACACACTGTACAGCTAGCGATTAATCCATTATGGGGCGGACAAATTGCTAACCTTTCCTCTCCAGGGCATTTCTTCAAATCAACCTTGACCATGATGGTCAAAAATCATTCTGATTAAAGGACTAACACAGCAGCTAAAGACAAATTTGGGGGTGTCGAAAGTACACTTATCTCTCCTTAACATCGAGCAGAAAGCCTATATAATTCACCAGCTTTGTGAAAATGTTATCCGTGATTCTACCAGTCCAGGAACTAAAAAAATATTTACAAGCCAAGCTTACGATAGGTGGAGGAGCAAAGTTCAGAAAAGAGATAGAAACAACACCCGGTTAGCAAATACTAGATATCCATGAATATATTATTTACATTATTGAGAGAGATCTTCACAGAATGACTATGTTTGCTTGGTCTGAGTATATCTCTTCCCCTCTCTCTCAGGAACAGTTCTCCAGCAGTTCTTTGGAAACATATGTAGGGCTCCAAATTTGGGCATGGACTTCTCATTTGTTCTGGAATATCAGGACAGCCTTCAAGAGCAATGAAAATGTCCCCATGGCACAGGAAATAGTGGGTGTGCCTACTTTTATGTGCGCCACTTACAAAGGAATTCCATGACCCCTAGGGCCCTAGGAGACTTCAGATTCTTAGATCTGCAGTAGGAAACAGAGAAGGTTCTGACCTTAGAGCTGGAAATTTGTGCTCTGATCTGATCCCCTTTGCTTGCCTTGCAGCTGGCATGGAAAGAATATGCTGGTTTTCTCCAAGGTTAGAAGATCAACCTCAGAGAAGATGTAAAGAGGAAAGGGAGAAGAGGAGACTGGGGCCACCAGGATGTAAGGAGTCATAAGTATGTCTATTCCCTTTTTCTCTTCCAGCAAATCAAGACAGAGGGCTTATAAAATACAGTCCTTTATTGAGCTAGTCTGGCCACACACTACAGAGCGAGCAAGAATACAGTGGTTAACAAGTAGCATCCATCGAAACAGTGATCTCTCTAGTTGGTGCCAGGAAGTTGATTTCAGCCTGAATCCTTCTTCCTACTTCCTCTCCCAAAGGGGGCTGGATCCACCCTCAGGGAGGTTTGTGTTGCTTGTGGGCTAGATGGTGGGAATGCCAGACATTGCTGAATTGGTCCACTTGTTTGGGTTGACAGTGACCACTGGGTTGCTGAGATCATACCTCCCCACTTGAGAAGGGAGGGCCATAGTAGTCAGTGTCAGTTTAGTGACAACTATCTTAACAAATGGAGATGAGCACTGGCCCCACAGTCAAACACAGGGGAACTTTTACCTTTACCTTAAATTTATCAGGTTGGGAAAAGCTGCTGCACGCCATCCTGAAAGGAACTGGAACGCTCTCTTAGCATATCCCATCCCAATATGAACCTTACTGGTGGGGAATGGAGAGAACAACAGCAGTTAGACCCTCCAATCCCTATCCTTTCTTCCAAGTACATGATCATTATCTTCATTCTCGGTATCATTTCTTTGGTCATTTCAGTTCTTTCTTGTATTCCTCCCATTTCTGGCTGTTCTCAAATTTGTCATTTGTTGTTGCAATGGGAGATGCTAGTATTTGAATTCCTCTGGCTTGTTAATTCCTATTTTTACCAGCTTAGTTAATTCTTAGCATAATTGGTAAAACAATAAAAATAGAAGCATTTGAGCAATGTTAGATGCTGGGTACAATAAGTAGTAGAAAAGGAAGTGGCATTTCAACAGGTCCCTTCTCCAAAGGTATGGCACTCCTGAAATTCCAATGGATTATAAAAACGCTCCTCTTCCAATGTCACCTTTTGTCTCCACCTCCTCCCTCCCTCCTGCAGTTCTTGGTTGTTGCTATAAATAATTTTTCAGGGGTCACTGAGATCATGGCTTTAAAAGTAACATCTTAACGGAAAAAGGAACCATTACTCTGTACCAGTGTATCTTGTCAACTGAGTCTGCACCAGAGATTTCTTGGTTGCTGCTTCGTTTTTTGAGAGCAAAGATTGTTTCTTCTTCTCCTTCTTCTTGCCTTTTAAACCTATGGGAACGATGTGTGCAAAATGCCAAAAGCAGTACTTTACTTCCAGTCAGAAGGCAGATGAGTTTTTAATTGTTATGGTGAAATAGTTAAATCAGAAGCATCCTTAGAAAGGGCAAGGTGGAGGACATGTCAGTGACCACATGGGGTTATTTCTGTGCAGCATCCATGCGGACAAATGAGAACCCCCAAAATATTCCTTGAAAAGTGTGTGTAGCAGAAATGCCATTTAAAAAAAACACTCAAGAGTACACAGAGAATCCCCAATTTGGAACAAGATGCTGGCACAGGTGGGCAGGTAGGCTTGGAGTTCTAGATTTGGGCCCTGCACATAAGTTTAGTCAGTTCCTGACCAGCAGTGTAAGCTACCTCACAGGGTTGTTGTGAAGAAAAGAGGAAGAGGAGGAAGCTTACGTAAGCTATCACCACCACCAATACCACCACCACCATTTCTGTACTGCCCCACAACCCAAAGCTCTCTGGTTTTCATTTGGAAAAAAGGAAGGATATGAATGAATGAATGAACGAACGAACAAATGCAGGTTCTATCAAAATGCAAACAGGTCATTAACTCTTTTTCTTCACCTCTGTCGCTTTCTTCTTGGCAGAGATTTTGCCAGTGGGAATGCCGGTGCATGCTTTTCTATTTGTTAAGCCTATATAGTGTCATTCTTGGTTCTGTGCTGTTATCCTATTTCAGTCTGGTTTTAATCATGTTTGCCTTGTGGATCAGTGAGCATATCAGTATTTTAAATAATAAAATAGTCTGTCTAACTCTCTCTCTTTGTGTCTTCCAAAGTAAAGATTGACAAGGAGGTCAAAGAACTGTTCGTTTCCTATCCTGCCTAGGACCAGACCACCATCCTTGGTCTTCCTTCCTTGAAGGTGGCTCAAAGACTACCAGTTTGGATGGATACTCTCTCTGAAGACCAAACTGATGGTCTTGATGTCCGTTGTCCATATATTGGGGATAAGGTTGGAAAGGTGACACTTGTAGGTTGGGCATCAGATAGGAAATAAAATATGAGCAACTGCTGTTAAGCCAAAGGCAACTGTGAAGGCATCTAAGAAAGTTGAGCAATGGTCCATGGTCCAAAGCAAATGGGTGATATGTCTGTGGCCACAGTGCCGATGTTCTGGGAACACAAGAGAGACTTACACAGAAAGCCATTAGCTGCCAGCAAAGGAAGGAACAACTCGACTACAATTCTGCTCCCCAGGCCAAAGGACAAGAACCATCCACACTACCAGAATGAACGCTGATGGCAGTGCATTCACCACATTCCATCCTGAGAGAAGCAGGTGGGCACTAACCCACCAGTTACAACTTTTAATTTTTGCATATGTTGTACAAGATTCCCTTTGCTTGCTTTTACCTGCAGTGGGATTCCTTCTTTCAGGATTTCTGGACAATGGTGTCCAAGTATTACACAAATCTGAATGTTGTTTTCTTGGGCAAGATCCCATGCTTTGGACAAAACTGGAGCAGATACAGTTTTGGCTCACTCCTGGCTGCAGAAAACACCTGCATGTCGACTTGGGAAGTGAATTCCTCCCATCACCTTCTTTTTTGGAACCTTAAATGTACATGTGGAAGCTGACTGCCCTACATATAAATAAGGGGCACCTCTGTCTCTCCCTGTTTCCTCCATGAACCTTGATATTGAAGGCAAAACTTTTCACAGGGCAATCATTGCTGGGTAACCTAACTCCCAAACACCAGCCCCGGCTTATGGCTTTAAAATCACACACACAATACTATGTGCACATGTGGAAGGGGTTCATAAAAGTGAAAGCATGTGTCCAGCTTTACATCAGGCACAGGGAATCTTGTATGGCCTCTAGACAACTAGCTGCGTTTGTTAAGAACTCCAATTTGCTTTATCCCACTTAAAGGGGCATTTATTACTAACAGCAAGAATAGCACCAATGGCAGTGCCAGCTCTGAACTTCAGCAAGATAATGGGATCATTTCTTGGGAAGGAAAAGGTAATTCCATCTCTGAAAGCATTTAATCCTAAATGACTATTTTCATACAGAGTTTCACTCCATGCTGAGCATGTGAGCCAGTTTTTATGGAGATATCAGGTTATGAGGCACAAAGGACATTCTGCTAAGGGACAGAAGAAAGCTCAGATCGATGTCATAGAAATCAGGATCCTCAACAAATGGATTAAAAATAAATCGAGGATATTTCCTCCTTCCCCAGATGGTCATTCCTTATTCCCAGTAGCTAATGCCAGTTCGGTCACTGAAAACAGACAGGGATAGAGCAATAAACAAACCTCATTGTTTCCTCTTTGCTGCTTCTCCTTCTGCCTCTCCTGTCTTTGGCAGACAGTGTTGCCTTTAACAGGCACATAGACAGCCAGTGCTAATACCACTTTGTGGTTTAGCTGTCAGATGATGGAGCTAACACTCTTGTCTCCACAGATTACAGATTTGTCAGCTCTGTGATGTACCGAGCTTCCAGCATCTGACATGGCCAGGAAACCAGCAATGCATTCCCTGCACTCGTGAGGGTCCCGGTGGCTGGGAGAGGAAAGGATGTCTCCGAGCAACCGGGAAACAAGCCAGTGTGCAACACTAAATACACTTCATGTGCAACTAGCTGGCATCTGCAAAGAACAGGTGGAATTGCCATTACAAATTGCAAAACTCTTGAATTCCTGCTAGGAGGGGTGGCTGGGCAGCGTTTTGGGGCAGGAGGTGAAGGATGCTGATTTATGGCAGAGAGAAAAAGATCTGCTTCAACCCTGTGCCAGACAAAGAGGATAACCCCGGTGGTGCTGACTGTTTGCATCTGGCCATACCATTAGAACAGGAGCCTGCTCATCTGTGGGAGGACATGGTGTGGAGAGAGGAGGTCAAGCTGTCTCCCCACCATCCTTTCCATCCCCTAAATGGCCCTCTTCCCAGCACTAATGGCTGACCAAGGGGTGAGAGAAAATAGCTGCCGAAGGCCCAAGCACATGGGTGGGCCTGGATGCACATGGGTGAGCAACAGGTGGAGCCTGCACAGTGGCTAAGATGGTGGAAGGGAGAGAAATCAGAACAGTAGAGTTGGATGAGGATATTTAGCTATGGAGTTCGATTCCTGTGCAGTGCAGGAACATCCTTGAAAGCATCCTGGACCAATGGCTCTGCATGACGACCTCCAGTGGCAGAGAGCTCACAATGTCCTCAGCCCACTGTCCCACTGCTCTGACCATGTAGGAAGTAGGACATTTTTCCTAAAGTTCAACATAGTTCTGCCTTCTTCTAACTCAGGATGAACCACGGTTGATGGCGAGGGTTCTCGGAACATCTCCTCACATCTCATGCCTGAGTCCCACCTGAGTTTGTGATCACTGCGTCTTTGCGCGAAATAGCACAAATGGCAAAACTGAAGATTTGTGCATAGCTCCTCAAACCTGCAGCTGCAGCGGGGCTGCTGCAGAGCAGAAAATTTGAGAAAATTTGTGTCAGTCTATGGGGTACTTGCATCAGGCCTGTAAGAGCCTCCAAGCTGCACCATGCATGGGCTATTCTAAGAGTGAAACGCCACTGAAGCCCTGCTTGGGCCTTTCCCGCTTGCACATATTAAATACCTGAGGAAGTAGAACAGACTACTTTGGCCCCCTTCCCTTATCTATTTTTAACTGAAATTCCTTATTCTTTTCTGTTATAAATTCTTTTTACTAATGGGTCACCTTTACTTATAAAAACTCAGCCCAGATATGGGGGCCATTTTACCAGTGAAATGGCAGAATAATTATCTCCTGCCACCTTTAACATGCATCAAAAGAATAATTGCCTCTGTGCTCAAAGATTTTAAAACAATGTTAATCTTGATTTTAAAATGGCAGGATGCAATACTGAGGCTGCAGTCCTATGCATTCCGACTTGCAGTAAATCCCATTGAACTCATTGGGACTTTCTTCTGAGTAAATACATAGGATTGCAGTGTACAGGTTTCATAGATTGAAATCAAAGGCACAAGGTTTCAAGCAGCACTTTCTCATCTTCTCTTTGTCTCTCTGATCACATGATCTTTCCTTCCACGGTCACCATTAAATCTTAATCTATTCCAGCTCTCCTTATGGGTCATTGATTCTATATGTACCATGGTTATTTTTAAATGTTTCCCTTTGGTCAAACAGGGGGAAAGAGAGCACGAGAGAGAGAAAGAGCTGTCTTATGCCAGATGGGCTACTTCACACTCCATTTATCAAACCAAATAAACTAGGCCCACCTTATTGCTTATTGCAGTTAAGCTTCCATACAATTTGGTAATAATTTTCATGATCAAACTGTGACCCTAAAAGCCAACAACTTTCCCTCACCTTCTTTTTCTTCTCCCCCTTTGGCGTGGCTGGTTTGAAATTCAGAGCTGGGTTCTTTGGCTTTCTAATGCTACAGTAGAATATAAGAAACTGCCTTTTCTTTATTAAAAGAAAGATGACCCCTGGCAAGAAGAGGTCAGCCGGAGGTCAGTTTGAAGGGCCCAAGAAGCTCTTTAACAGCTATAACAATCTGCCCATCAGACCCTATCTCTCAGAATAAACAAACAGCAGCCTTCAGGCACCTTTGGGTTGATTTTGTTAACACTCGGAGTGTATTCATGTCCTCAGTAACTATTTATATCTCTCTCTTCTCCATATAACTGTTGTCTCTCTGTTTACCAGGGTGCTAAGCCACAGAAGGTGCTTTAAACAAGCAGTGAACTCTGGGACAGTTTGAGTATCTCTGGCATCCCCCTGAAGAACTCCCTCTTTCCATTTCCCAGAATGCCCCACATTCTGGGAATGTAGAAAATCTGCCAATGAACCGGCCACTACATCAGGTTCTCCTGGAAATGTGGACCAGATCAAAGAGTTGGTCAATTGTAAACTTTACAGAAAACCAAGATGGATCCAAATCTTTAAATCACATGTGTGTGCACACACGCACACGAACAAAAAGATGAAGCATAACGTGGAATGTGTACATTACAACATGGCAGCTCAAAGTGTTGGATTGCCACTTCCATCCTCCTTCACTATTGGGCACTGCAGCTAGGATTGCTGGGAGCTGCACGCGTCCGACGTCTAGAAAGTAGCACATTCTCCCATCACCATTGGAAAAATCGGATAAGCCCATTGGGATTACAGAAGAGTCTCCCAGGAGGAGAACGGCACCAACAGAGGACGGCACGGAGCTCTCCGAGGTTCTGCTTGGACATGGCCTTCTGCTGGAGCCTCCGTCTGGTCTCTCTCCACTGACGTGAAAGTGCAGAATATGATAACAATCTGTTTAAGTGGAGTGCATGGATGAAGAGCTTCAAGGCTGGTCAACATGGTAGGAAACATCCACTGGAGGAAAGCCAATGACACTTCCTTAATACTCCAGAGCACTGCATTCCCGAGGCTCGGAATGCTGCCTGGATGAATGCCACAAGCAGCCTTGATACCAAATGCTATGGGCTGAAAATGCAGATGAGGAACAAAAAGGCACGGAAGATGCCTTTTGGCCCAAGCGCAACATTCCATTTTCAGAGGATGCCTTCCAGTGGCGGCAAGAGCCAGGCTCGGTCCAAACCAAAAACGCTCGTATACATTCACTAACACTCGTAATGGCTTTGGAAAGGAATTTCAACCCTTCACCTGGGGAGGGGGGTGCAGCACAAAACCCAGGCAATTACCCCAAAAGTGGTAGCCAGGGAGAGGGGATGGGGCCGATGCAAGGGGACATGGCCGCCTGGAGAATTCCTCCAGGCCAGAGAAGGACCCTATTCTGGTTGGATTTGGCCCATGGACTGCAGTTTTTCTCCCTTGCTCTGAAAATACAAGAAGACTTACAGAGTCATTTTTGTCTTTTTTTTCCCCCTCAACCTCTGGCTGCTCTCTCTCTCTCATCCACTTGACCTAAATTTCTCAAAGTTCCATTGTTCATCATACATCGTCTCTAATGTGCAGCGTAAGGTAATTAAAGTCATCTGTATTTAACTTCCAGAGACGGGGAGTGGGAGAAGAAAAAAACCTGTTATCTAATCTAGCTGATCCCTTGATAGCTTGCTGAAAGTAAAATACTATAACCTATTGCTTGGCCTTTGACAAGCGCTAATTATTTCCTGTCGAAGCACATTTTCCTCGTGTAATTCCAAAGTACACAATAGGCTGATCTCTAAAACACGGGCTTGCTTCACCAGGGCTGTGTTTTATAACTTTCACCATGCTGTGCTGTGGACATTCAGTGACTACCATCAACGGCGTTTCATTCCAGACATCTCTCTGAACCTCTGATGAGGCAAAAGTGTGGTGTATGGTAAAGGTTTGCTTATGTGGATCATATGGATGAGCTACTTTAAGACAGGTCAATGTAATGGGAAACATCAAATGGAGCTGGGGAAGGGAAAGCCGATTACAGTTACTTAATACTCTAGGGCACTGTCTTTCGAAGGCTTTCAAGACACCATATTCTTGAAATTTTCTTTCAGGTGTTTAGTTTTAATGAGGCCTGCTTTTTGTCTGCTGCTAAGTCACCCTTCTCCCCCAGGCCTCCACCCTACTCTGGTGCCTGCAAAGTACTTAACATTTTTGTTCTCGGGGCTAAATTATGTCTACTGACAGCAGCTTCTGAGTAAATTGGTAGTTGTATGGAAAGGCCAGAAAACAGTGCAAGCAAATTCTTTCCAAGAGGACTTCAATTTCTCCCAACCCACTTCTTCAGCCCAACCAACTGTTTATTATTTGTTCTGTTCCACAGATCCACTGTTGCCTTCTGTTTTCTTTTTTCAAATATACATTATTGCACATGCAAACACACACTTCTAATCCCTGTTCTATAGGGCATGCATGTTCTCAAGCATAAAAGAATCACTGAGCCAGGAACCATACCGTTCACCAGTTTGGCAAGCGTGTTGTTCCGTAACCAGAATTTAGACAAATAATGAGGAAGAACAGGGCATTGGTTTGGAAGGCTTCAGATTGGTTTAGGGGTAGGGTGAAGTAATGTTCTTGTAAGCGCTTCACCACAAGCGAGTGTGCTCACTCATGGGGGGAACGCTCCTCAGAGTCCTGGAAATCCACAAAGACGCATCACACTGAAACGTCATGTCACATTTGATTGCTGCAACGGCCTTTCGAAGGAACCGGGGACAATTGCGCATTATGCACAGTGGCCGTCTGAACTGCTAAATTGGACATGACGCACCTGGGGTATCCTGGCAGAAGCCGGTGTCATGCCAAGAAAAGCTCACAGGAATCTACCCATCCGACAGCAGCTCTCACGTTAATTTCACTGGCATCTGCCTTCATATATTCAAAGCCGGAACTGGGCCAACTTGCCATCTGATTTGTATCATTGTTAATACAGAGCCTCCCCCTTCCCAAAGATATTCTTTTGTGCATTTTTTAAGAGGAATGTTGCGTATTTTTTGTACATGGTAGCAAAGGAAGGTGAAGAGAAGTACTCAAAGACAAGGATATCTCCTGTTAACCATAACACTTCAGTTCAGTTTCTCTCTCTGCCCTCCCTCTCTTTTTCTTGTAAGCCATCCCGAAATGCTTGTGGTGGACGGCATACACAAGCTTTTAATAAATAAATAAACCATAAGAGAAAAGAGAAAATGGAAAACAAACAATGTTGCAAACCAGGTGAAATGTATGCCCCTAATTTCTGCCAACATATGAAAGCAAAAGCACTAACAGCATTTGAAACATACATGCCTCCAAGTAACGCTTACTCAAAGGATGCTCGGTCATCATCTTCAAAAGAAATGTAGAAAAATAGATACCTCTTGTCTCCTGGCCAAATATTATTGACTGTAAGTACAGAACCACAGACTGAGAAGGGCTCTTGGAGATCATCAAGTCTAACCCGTTATGCATTGCACTCATGTGCTCATTTTCCAGACATCCAAAAATGTATCACCAGCACATGCACAAATATATTTTGTAGACAACCAGCAGAAAGATTCTTGATGAGCTCTCAGCTGGCCTTTTTATCGAAATGAAAATGTATTATAAGAAAGCAACTCTAAATTAATGCTCTGGCTGACAATATCCCTACAGTTGTGACTCCACCACCACAGTGACACATCTGGCTTTGCACTAGCAGACAAGTGAGATAAAGACTCAGTTCTGTACAACTTCAGACTGTGTGAAGCTCAAATATACCTGAATGTTTCTCTAGAGCCCTCCCCCTCCCGCTCTCTCATACACATCCACAAATACATGACCCTGAACCCAGAAAAGTGTGTGTCAAATACCCGGGTTGTTCTACTGTGCCATGTGCACAGGAATGCTCTGCACCATGGGAACACGCCACCTGCGTACCCCTCACCTGCGAACCAAGGGGGCACACACCACAAACAGGTGAACTAAGCCAGAGGACCAATGGGGGGATAAGAAAGAAAGAACTGCAGCTTTTGAAACCACACCTCACGACTCTTGCAGAACGGTGCCTGAAGCTCTTTGCAAACCCTTTGGATTCCCCCACCTTCCCTGTGCATTTGCATTTTAATTTATCTTTATTATTAAGGAGTGGACCTGTTATGCTTTCCTTTTCCGTCACTTCCTCACCTTGCGAGCCATTCCTGCCGGAGCTCCTGACGTTCTGTGAGAAGAGGCAAGAAGCGGACAATTCTTTCCTTCCTTTGTTTGCCCATCTGTTCTTCCTTTCTGAGATCACCAAGTAGGAGACTGGTCTTGGGGGTGGGAGAGGAGAAAAGTGGAGGGGGCGGGGAGAGAAAAGAAAACCCCATAAATATTACACAACAAACATAGGAAACAAAGCATAAAATTAATTAAAAAGCCCATAAGCAAATCGGGACAGTAAATCAATGGTCCTTTTTATTACAGTTCCGCGGCATGTGAATCAATACAGTAAATGATGGTCAAAAATGGCCACCATCTCTTTGGTATTTAATCAAAGTACGCAGAATGTAAGGTAAGGCCTTAAAGCTCCATTGCCCTAAGTAACATGACAGACCGGGCCGTCTCGGTCTCATTTCCACCAGACAGAATTCTTTTTCTTGTGCCCTGAGTGGGCAAATTATCATAGAAATACAGTTTGCCTCCTGCATCATCACTCCAGCCAATGTCAAGAAATACCTTGACTTTTCTTGAATCGCTCCTGAAACAAGCTGGTGTTCTACATAATGCAGCGTTGTTCAGAAACGTTTTACATCTTGCTCAGTTTCTTTCCCCCTCTTCCTTCCTCTATTCCCTTCCAATAAACAAAAGGTTTAACAAAATAATATTAGACCTGAGAAACAATACTGAGGCTGAAAATATAGGCATGTCCTATTTTGCCAAATGGTACCATTTCTCTTGAACTGAATTCTACTGTATCCAAATTCTATGCATTTTTATTACTATACCTTCTTAACTCCTCGTTTTCATTTTGCCTTCATAACAGCTCGGTAGGCTAGGCTGTGTCTGTGATTGGGTCAAAGACCTACTAAGCTTCCAAGTGAGACCCTGAATCTCCTAAGTCCTTCTCCAGCACTATAATTACTACACCATACTGCTCTCTGATTAAGTCCTGGAGAGAGGTAGATGGTGCTCCTCCATAAGCCTTTATAGTGTCAGTCCAGCTACATCAGGGGTTTGTAGGCCAAATCTGGCCCTTCTGGAGTCCTAAATCCAGCACTTTAGGGTTCCTATGCCTCTGAAGGTTTGCTATTGCCTGGCTTTTATACGTTCCCTGCATTCTAAAAGGCTGAAATGTATCTCCATCAGCTTCAGACATTTGGTAGAAGTAAGAGCCACACATTAAAATATGTCGCACTATGCTGTTTTTGGTCCTGCTCAATACTGGAGCACATTCCCGAGAGTCAAAGCTGAGCCTGACCCTTGGGCTGAAAGAACTTCTGTATTAGTGACCTAATTGTCCATGGATGCTCAGTGTAGTTCCTGGAAGTACCTTCCTTCCATCCACCATCTATGAGACCCTCCAAGAAGGTGGTGCATTGATCCTTCCTAGCTCATTTCTCTGTGCTCACAGCTAATGGAGCTTCAATCATGGACCCAATCCACAATCCAGAGCAGGATGAAAGAATGTGCCACCACTCCTCAAGCATGGACCAGGAGAGGAAGCGGTTGGGGTCAGAAAGTTTCTAGGACCTTTGAGACCCAGACAGGAATGACAGGAGTCCACGCCTGATGTGAACCATTGACGCAGGTGCTACAAGAGTTTCTGAGAATCTCTGTTCTGAACTGACCAAGACCCTACGCTTATCTATCCCTTATCATTGAAGACCTTAGTGGGTCCACTGAGAAAGTACAGTGTGTAGGGTCCAGTTAAGAGATGACTGTGTCAGAGCTTGATGCCATTTTCAGGGCTTGCACAATAGAGGTTTGTTTTGCCCTGAAGGTTATCAGAACCTTCTTGGGGACAGGCACATGGTATCTGACTGACTGCTTTATTTCTGTTGCTGGGGTGGGAAGTACCAATCCATAGTTAAAACAGAAATTTGCAGTAAATGCTACTACTGATCATGATGATGCCATCAACAAGGACAACAGCACATTTATATCTCAGTCATCTTCATAATGCACCCTAAGAGCCAATTTCTAAAAGCAATAGCGAAGAATGTAGTATTCAAAAGTTTAAATCATTGGGTGGAGGGGAACCTGTGGCCCACCAAATGTTTTGACTCCAGTTACTATCAGCTCCAGCCAGCTTAGTCAAGGGTAAAGGATGAGGGGAGCTGTAATCCATCAATGTTAAGGACCCTAGGTTTCACCTAACCAAAAAAAAAAAAAAAAACCCTCACCCATAAAAGTGGTTGGGTTGGCTGGATCCCATGGACTCCAATGGGTACACTCAGTGCTGAGAACATGAGCAGGACTGCTGCTTAAGTGAATAAATATGGTTCATTAAAGAGTTTGCAGTGTTCTCTTCATTTTAGGAACCTGGGTTAAATAAAGGTTAGAAGGTGAAAAGATGTGCCCTGACCATCAAAGGTCAAGGGTCCAAGAAATTTGGTCAAAGATTTTATCAACTGGGAAAGCTATTTCCTCAAATCAACACTGATTTAAACAAAAATCCATCGAAACCACTCCTGTCCCTAAAAGATGTGAAGATCTTCTTCTGAAAGTTGTGTCTCTTATCAAAGAAAGGTCAACTCCGAATTCTTCATCCCTTTAATGACCCTTAATGACAGATAATAGTCTAGAGAGACCCAATGCTGAGTGAAGCTGTCAGCTTTGTAAAACTGGACTCAACTTTGGTTCAGGGTCTCCCTCTTCCTCCTTGAGAGAAGATTGGGACAGGAGGTCAGTAGAATAAACAAACAGGGAATGCAGGTCTGTCTTATCTCATCCGTCTCTCAGCAAAGAACTTTTGGAGGGCACTAATGTTTGGGATCCATTGAAGCTATCTTTCCTCTGTTCCCTGTCTGGCAAAAGCACATCCTGAATGGACCCAACAGAGAGATAACAAAGCACGGCTTGTCATTGGAAGCTCACCACCAGTTTTCTTGCAGGTCATTATTCTCATCCATAACTTTGTGTCCCAAAGAAGCTCTGGGCTTTTGTCAAGACCACTCTCCCATCCTTCCCTTGGGACACTGCTGCAATTTCACACTTTCGGCATTGCACATAAACATCCCTCGCTGTGAAAACTAAACCAGCAAACAGGATTGTTCCATTTACAGAGTCCCACTTTATTTTGTCAGCAAATGAGGTTTTCACCAGGAGATCTAATGGACTCGCTAGTCTTTCCAAAGAGATTAGCAAGATCATCCTCTGAGCCCTTGCTAAGCTCTTCTCACTTCAAGGAAAGCAGCTCAATGAGCACTAATTAATAACAAACAAACTGTGTGTGTGTGTGTGTGTGTGTGTGTGTGTGTGTGTGTGGAATGAACTTATGCTTACAAGTCATGAAGTTGACCTATTCCAACCTCTGTTGATTATCTAGTTTGTAATAATTTATGGTTTGGATCCAGATTTATGCTGGATAACTGGCAAATGGACTTCTGCACCCCCTCCTTCTGACGGCAGCCTATTCAACGGAGACCTTCTACCGAAGGAAGTGAACTGTGGTGTTTTTGCGCAGGAAAAAGCAGTGAAGGTGAGGTGGAGCGCTTCCTCTCGCAAAAGGCAGTTCCTGGATCCAACCAGTGGCTTGTTATTGTGGGAATCCAAAAATACCTTGACAAGCCATAAAAGTTAGCCGGAGCTTGATTGGTGTATGTCAATGGTACCTGATCCATGTCAAGTGTAGGGTTTCTCCTGCCCTCTCCATGCACAATTTTCATGCTTTATTGAGATGCCTTGTTGACAATTCCATGGTGGAAGGCAACAGTATGTTTTAAGTTATCACCCAGTAATTTGGACACATTACCCAGAAATGTCAGCCTATTTTGCTGATTAGCAGACCATGCCTGATATCCATGGTTTCACTCAACAACTTTTGCTGGTACATGTGGCGTTTTCTCTTTCTTTCTTTCTTTCTTTCTTTCTTTCTTTCTTTCTTTCTTTCTTTCTTTCTTGTAAGGTGGGGGGGCGCTTGTTTTTCTTTTGGATGGTGTTGAAAAATGACTCCTGTTTTTGGAAGCAGGCTAAGGAAGGAGGGAAGGGAATGATGAGGAAAGAAGCTGGGAATGTTTATGGAATCCGGCTGTTCAGAAATCGGCGCCAGTAGCTTCTCATTCCCCTATTTTATGCCGGCAAGCCCTTTACCTCCTCGCCACCCTTTGCCTAGCACAGGTAGAGCTAAAATGTTGACTTCAATGCTTCGGAGAGCACTCAACTGATTCTGTAACATGATTAATTGCCGAAGACATGGCTGGCCATATGGAACAGAGAAAGCATCCAGTAATTCATACTTCTCTATATGATCATTTTGGCCCCTGTTGTTTTAATGTACAGGAAAGAGCTTGTACAGCGCAAACCTGGTCTCTTGCCCTTGACAGCCCATTAAGAAATCTCAAAGCACCTAGTTGAAGTTATGCTGTTGGCTTTTCAATAGCAGCCCAATAAAACAGGAGCAAAGCTTTTCCAGTGAGTCTTAAATCTTTCACATACAGTACATTAACCACTGCTGCTAAAAACAACTGGTTTCTTATGATAGGAAATGAGGTTTGATTTCTAGCCTCTGCATACGTACCAAAAGCCTTTTTCTGACCTTTACTGGGTTTACAAAATTGTTGCTTTCCCTCCCTGCTCCTTTTTCTTTTCTTTGCTGCCTCTCCATCCCCCAAGTTCCTTGCTGTAGGAAGCCTAATAGACTTGTTTAAGGCTCACTCTGTTCTCCCCTTACTTGTTCCAATATGCAGCCCAAGCAATGAAGATGGACCCGGGGGAGCAGAGAGGAGAGAGATTATTATTAAGTGTTTTCTCCCCTGGAGTCAGAGGTATCACGGCGACAGCTAAAAACATCAGCTACCTTTAAAGAACCTATAAAATAAAACAAAAATAGAAAGGAGGGTGGAGAAAAAGAGAACGATGGGGATGAACAAATACAGCACACGCATTTGTTTCGATCCGGTCAGGGGACCAACCATCAGTTTCATTACAGAAACAAGATCACTTTATTTCTAGGTCTTATTTTAGAATCTCTGCACTTATTTTGAGAGACAATTAGTCTGCTGTACTTTGAGTTGGGGGAGACTTTAGGGATCGGATCCTAGACCTTGTTTGCCATTTGTTTTTCTAGAACAGGAACAAGTTCACTTGGGCAATGGTTCCAAATTATGCAAGCACGTTTTCTTTTATTTTAGGACAGGGAGAGGAAATTGCCACTGCAGCTCCTCTCACTCTGCTTAGGATAAGAGGGTTTTTGATCCTCATAACAGGACAGCACCCCATTTTAGCACACCCCGTGCATGAAAGCCTGCAGTATTAGCTTCAGTCGCTAGGTGGCAGGCTTGCTTAAACAGCAGGTAGATTTGTGATCAATAGGTGTTGAAGCCAAAGGAAAAGTCATCTTGGGGGAGAGTTATACAGCTCCACCCTCCCCACTGATGTGTTGCAGACCCCCACAGGAATGGGTCGGACAGACCTCTCCATTATGGGCCTATAGGGGTACTGGGTCCCACCATGAGCTGCCAGACACTGCATCTTCACACAGCTTTACTCTACGCATCACTCTGACAATTGCATAACTGCAGCAAGGAAGGAAGGAAGGAAGGAAGGAAGGAAGGAAGGAAGGAAGGAAGGAAGGCGGGAGGGAGGGAGGGAGGGAGGGAGGGAAGGAAGGAGAGAGAGAGAGAGAGAGAGAGAGAGAGAGAGAGAGAGAGAGAGAGGGAGGGACTCCCTCTACAGCACCTGCCGCCAGGATTCATCATGGTTCACCTGTCGATTTTCTGAGGGGTCTTTCAAAGCTCCACTACACTAATAGCATAGGATGGGTCAGGATTTTGGTCCATCTGCGAGAGTGCTCTCTGTTCTGACTGAAACTAGCTCTCTATGGTTATTGCAAAAAAAGCCATTGCCTGCTACCTAATATAAACATACATATATGAAATAGGAGACTCTGGGGGGACCAATGCACATGAAGATGGCCTCCAGAGGACCCCTCCTCACACTCCATTTCCCAGTGCCCAAACAGCCTTGGCTGATGAACTAAAAAGAAACTAAAGTCGGGGGCGGGGAGTTACATTTCCCCTTTAGTCCTTCTTCTAAGGAATTCAGGAGACCTGTACATTTCCCCTTTAGTCCTCCTCACAACAATCCCATGAAGTAGGAAGAACTGAGGGCTAGCAACTGAAGGCAAAACTGGGTGGGATTTGAATTCAAGGCTCACTAGGCCAAGCTCCGCACAGACTGGGCACGACACCCTTTATACTGAGTTCTTGACTCTCATCGGTTCTTGCGTTCAATGTGGATTTTCACCAGATGCATCTCCTACAGTATCATTTTTCTTTCATTCACCTGACAGACACCAATCACCTTGGAGTGAGAAGGAAGTTTGAAGACAATTCAGCAACAGAGAACTTTATTGTTGGGAGAATATACAGTACGGCACGCCAGAGGTTACAGGGTAGATGAAAGGTGGTTAAGAAATAGTTTAAAAGAGCACATCATTTGTCTATATCTCTTGAAGGGGGATAAGATAGACTGATAGATAGATAGGCAGAAAGAAGCATCTTTAATATACATGCCAGGTTCTTGAACAAAAGTCTCTGTTTTGTGTTTGTTTTTAAATTCTGCTAATATCTTTTTCAGGCAGTTAAATGCCAACAGAGAAAGAACCCTGTTTGCCTCTCAAGCCACTTAAAATGACAGTGCTTAACAAAGTTTAATCCCCTCCGCAAAGCTTTTCTGGCAACATTTGACATACGCAGACAGAAACATTATTGCTGGCACTTCCCATTCTCCAAAATATTTGCTTAGGAAGACTTTGAAAAATCTTTTTAAAAATGGTAGTTGTCTGTATTACACTTTCCCCCCGAGGAAGCTGATGCTGGACAATCCCATTTGCTAGGTGTGGGAGTTTCCCGTGCTGCCAAGCAGCCTAGCCAATCAAGTTGTCCAGCCGAATGGGAAAATCTATAAATATTCTCCTTTCTCAAGACCTTGGTGGAAAAGTCAGCTTATTCAAGCTCTATATTTTGAGAAGGTGGGAAGGATAAATAGAAAGGCTATGCTGCCAAGGACATGCATACAGAAACACATTTTATTGAATTCAGCAGGATCTTTCTGCAGGACAGGCCTAAAACAGACAGCAAAGCACGTGGGAGGGGGCAACAGAATTCGGTATAAACGGAAGCAACGATCCATTCCCATGAGGCTTGTGATAAACGGATCGTTGAGACAGTGGGCACGTTTTTAGGGTGACGGAATCCACAACTTGTTGAATGTGTTGTTGGACTGAGTTGTCCTCCGTACAGACCAACCCATCAGCTATGGGAGTCTCATCTCAAAGAAACTGCAGCATTGGAACAGGAGCTCTGAATATTTTTGTTTGTGAATGATACATGCATACATGCCTATTACTAATAATGCTCTCAAAACCAGTTCAATGCATGTCTGATCGTTTACTGTGTGGCTGTTTGTTTGCTGTTGTCGTTCTGTGCTTTTGTTTTGTTTTTCCCTTCTTCCGTATATACATTTGTGATTCTTCTCTGGTTTTGTATTCTTGGCAGATTTTTGCTGATGTTTGGTTTTTGTTGAAAGATTGGCGAAGTCAAATAAAAATTATAAATATATATATATTAAAAGGTTTAAGCTGCTGTAAACCCATGTGAAAAACTTGATGTTTAGGACTTAAGTGACATTTGGAAGCACCTTGTACCTGTTATACTTTACCTAGGTTGTTAATCAGGTTCAGGACACAAGTCAAAAAGTGAAATTTAAATCTGCCAGGTGCAAAAAGAATGACCCAGCATTCCAGGTTCGGAAAGAGCAAGAACCTCCTTCGTAGGGATGGCTGCACTGGTGAAGCAAGCTGCATGCTGCTGCTTTCCAGTCCATTAGCAGAACTGGGATGGAACACGCTCCTGATGGTTTAAACATGGGCTTCTGGCACCTCTATTCTGTGATTCTATGCAGCCAGCATCATGGATGGATGGTTCTCTCTTTCCACTGGCACTCTCCCTTGCCTCCCAAAGCATTCTGCAACTCAGAGGAACAAGACACACTGGACAGTATGTGAACATGGCTTGGAAGCACAATGCCTAATGCGATGCCTCTTTCTCCTGACCTCGGTTTACCCAGATGCTATGCACATGGTGGGCATGTCGTGAGCGGAGCCAGCTGGTGCCAGAGGTCAGACTAGATAGCCCAGGAGGCTCCTTCTGACTCACTCTGTTCCTATGTTTCTATCAACATCTGGGGCCTTCCTCCACCCGTGCTTCCAAGTAATCCTAGAAAGAGGCAACCAAGGACAGGGCCTCCTCAGTGGCAGCCCCCAAGCTATGGAAGGAACTCTCCCCGAGGCCTGCCTGGTGCTAATACAATCAGCTTTTTGGCACCAGGTTAAGAATGTTCTCTTCTCCCAGGCATTGAATGGGATCTGACAGAGCCTAATTTTACTCCTGAAGCAAGGGGTTATGGCCCCATGATTAAGCTCTGTGCTAAAGAAGAGATTCTGCTCCCCCCAGATACGGATGAATGTGTTTCTGTTGGTGCCCCTTGGTTCCTTGCTTTTCCAGTCCTAAACACAGTTGTTCCTGCTTTTGCATCACACTCATTTTTTAAGAAAGGAATGCATGAAAATTGTTAGGCATTTTCCAGTACTTCTCCCTAATATGCACATTTTTGTAAGCTCCTTTACCATCCATAAGGCATTCTTTTAAATGGGAGAACTGTCTTGCCCAATTCGGAGGCGTTAATGTTTCAAAGGGGGGCTGCATTTCAGTTTGCTTGTTGGTTTGTAAAGGACAAAATTGGGGAAGATTGCATTCCGTGGGAAACCATAAAAAAATCTTCCCTTCTCAGGCTCCCTCCCACAACATGTTCAATGTTATCCCCACTTTAGTTGCCTGAGAAGGACTTTGGCTATTAAGCATCCATTTCAGAGATTCATACCAGGGTGTCTCTTAATCTCCAATTAGGTAAACAAAGATGAATAACAACAAAGCGACTGAGATTTTTGTTTTTACCCTGATTAATGCAATTTTGGAGAAGGGGGTGGGGGGAGCTGCATAAGCAACTATTGCTTCTGGCGTGAATTCTCACTGAAGTATAACTCGCAGTTTTTCAGAGCCGTGTTCTGCTTTGATAAGCATATATTATTGGCTCATCTTCTAGAGATAATAGCTTCCATTGCCTTCCTCGGTATATTTATACGTTCCATTTACACAGAGGAACAATTGCAAAGTGAAGCTTTCATATAAATACAGAGAGCTTATTCCTCAGCTGGGTTTGCTAAGGATGAGCGAGAATGTCTTTTAGATAAACACCCTTGGAACATTCAAGGAGTTCAATGGCTCTAAAAGAGAAGCCCCAGACCCTGAATTCACACCAATGCTGTCAAAGAAGCAACTTTGGGGAAGGCAAAAACACCCCTTCCCCACCCCTCCAAAAATATAGAGAGGAGCAGTACCATAAACACTTTGCCCTGGAAGCGAAGGAGTAGATTGTATGCGCTGGTCCCTTTTATACAAAAGGGGGGAAGTCTTGCAGGTAAGTGATGGGATCCAGGGAGATCAGGGCAAATAGCACTGGTACAGCCAGAACCGTGGTCATGGTCATGGTTGTGGATGTGGCTGTGATCATGGTGCAAAGCCAGGCATAAGGGCTAGAAATTGGAAGCATGTTGACAGGATTGGAGTGGAACACCCCTTTCAGCATGCAGGTCGAAAACAATTTTGGGGAAGTCCTTGGGGTGGGCAAAAGAACTGGGGACAAGATACCCAAAAGACCAGTTTTGTGTAGCTCAAGACTTACTGCCAAGAACTCAGCCCTAGAGGGAGCATTTCAGCCATCTTCAATGAGGCCACAATGTTCAAATGCTGGGAAAACAGCCAGTAATGGAAAGCAGAAACTACCCATAGAAATGGGACATGTGGCTATCTGGAAATATGGGTGAGGCCTGATCTGGTCTCCAGGTCTGATGTTCCATATTTGGGCAATAAAAATATCACACAAAGAAGCGACGACTGGGAGATCTGCAGCACCATTGGTGGATCCCCTTCAAGTTTTGTCCTAAGGAATCCAGAACCAGCTGCAAGCTTTCATTTATATACAGCACAGGTGGGCAGAACGTAAATCTCTGAGTGGTAATCTCTGGATGATCTGCCGATCAGGAGTTGTCTCGCACTCCCAACTGTTCATGAACAGAAGCAGAGCCACAGCCACAATCAGGCTGCTGAAATGAACACTGGGAGCAGGTGTGATTTCATGTCTGGAAAGCCAATTCGTGGCCACAACTATGCACCTTCCTTTGTCCCGCCAGGCTAATGTCTACCTCATGGCACAAGCCATTACTCTACTCTACTTTCCTTGGGGTTGTGCGAGGAGAAAGGGCACCCCAGAAGCCCAAAGGTGGCCCAGCTCTGCCTCCCCTCAAGGAGGGCGTTTCAACAGTGTGTCCATCCCTCTTGTCTATGTTTTGTGGGTAAATTGTACCAATGTAGTTTATGGGATGCCACCTCAGGTGTTAACAGGACCAAAGAGGACTGTAAGCGTTAATGCAGAAAACAAGTTCAACTTAGTTATTTCTGTTGTTCTGAAAGTATTCAGTGATGAAAGCCACTTACAAAGAAAGAAAGAAAGAAAGAAAGAAAGAAAGAAAGAAAGAAAGAAAGAAAGAAAGAAAGAAAGAAAGAAAGAAAGAAATCTGTAAGGTCAGTAAAATATATTCCAGGTCAAGAGATCAACATGGCAAACAAAGACCCTCTCCACTGGCAAATCAATCAACTGACTTGCTGTTGGACACACAAGACTAACACTGACCGACCACAGGATGGAGACAAAAAATATGCTCCCTTTTGTGACTTTTTTTAAACAATAAGTTATTTAAGCCTTGCAAACGCTTCTGCCCTGCATCCTGCCTGCATATAGCTTTGGAGACACATTAACGAAAACAAAGGGGGGGCATTTATATTGTAGCCATGCGATGGGGTTAAGCATGCGACCTCAGAGAATAGTGCCCTTGCACTGGGGGAAAAGAGCTCTTGACAATATAAACAAGAATTACTGCTGCTGGAGAAAGGGAAGACAATTAAAAACAATCTAGGATGTTTGTCGGACAGCTGTCCCAGTTTCAGCTCCATCTGACCTCTAAAGATGGTGCCTGTTTTATTCCGACAACTTGAATATTTTAAGTGTTTATTAAGAAAAACCCAAACAAAAGGAGGGCGGGAGGGAGGGAGGGAAGGAGCAGATTGTCCGATTTATGCCCACTAGTATTCTCGTGTAATATGCTTTACTGCTTTACAAGGTAAAGCCATCTGGGCACTCCTTTTTGGCTTCTTTGTAGTTATTGTTAAGCACGAGCTCTTCATTTTGGCAAAAGCTGTCGGGAGAAGCAAAAACAAAGTATGGGATATAGATGAGTGTGCACAAATTTTGCCTTGTCCAAGCAGAGAAGGAAAACAGAAAAGATGCAAAATCTTAGATGCCTCCTACTTTCACTTAATAGAAGATTGCAGCAACAGCTAGTTCCACACAAACTTGTTGACCTCTTGATCCGGAATACATTTTCCTGACCTTGCAGATGCTTTTTTCCGGACTCAATCTCTGCTACTGTAGGAGGAATATAAGCCCATTGCTCTTGTACCCTATGCAAATCTAAATCAGCAATCCCCCAAAGGGTTCCCCACCAAATATGAATGAATCACACACAGGGTACGGAATAATCAATTCAACTTGCAACAACCCAGATTCAGGTTAGGTATCAGGAAAAGCTTCCTTGCTGTCAGAGCAATACAACAGTGGAACCAGCTGCCTGGAGAGGTGGGGGGCTCTCCCACACTGGAGACATTAAAAAAAAGCTGGACAGCCATCTGAGTGGGTTGGTATAACGTGGTGTCCTCCAACAGAAGGGTTGGACCCAATGGCCTTCTTGGCCCCTTCTAACGCTACTATTCTAGGATTCTAGGATTCTTACAATTCCAAAACTCCAAGTGCAGGGGAGGAGATTTGTTGTGTATTTCCAAATTATTCAGTGATCTGGTTTTAAGTCTGTGGGTCTCAGCTCATTCTAACATATCCCTCCACCGGCTGTGCCTGCAGCAGTTAATCATCACCAACACGGAGAAGCACAGCAGGGTGCCTGCTGCATCCCGTCATGAGTCAGTGCTCTGGGCTTGCCTCCTTGCAGCCAGGTGGCAGGCCAAGAACCGTGATTCATACAGGGACACCAGGAGGAACGTGTTCCAACACTGGACACTTAGCTGCTTTATTCAGAGATCATCCACAGGTTCATCTAGGTCAATATTTGGCAGTATCTTCCTGGCGAAGCTCGGGATTGAACCGAAAATCTTTTGCATGCCAATCAGCAATCTACTGCTGAACTACAGCTCTTCCCCTTCTTCTCCGCTCTAACAGGGTGACGGTCGTAGATATCATTACTATTGATAGTAGCAGTGTTAGCAGGGTGAGGGGTTGACTTGTGACCTTCTAGATGCTATTGACTTCAACACTCAACAGTTCATATCACACAGCCAGAAATCAATATGGATCCAGATACACCAAGTCTAAGCTTTGGCTGCAGCCAGAAAGAGTGTCCTTTGTTGGCCAAAAAGAAAAGGAATCCACAATAAGTAACCTCCATTTCTTTCTTGAGGCCGGAAGCCATAGAAAACTCTTCTGAATGCAGAAGAGCAGTATCAACCTGGAGTAGGGTACTGGAAGAATGTAAACGAGGGAGCAATCGCTCTTTCCAAATGCATTTCTCAAAGGCCATCTGGAGGATAAATGTGCATGCTTCCAATTTTAATTCAGGAAAAAAGCAGGCTTCCATGGAAAGCATTGGAAAGATGAGGATAGGTACAGCTTGATGCTTACCTGTACGGCAATGTTTCCATGAACTGTTCCAAGATGACAAAAACACAAGTAATAAATGGTTCTCGTTTATTGCATTAATCAACCAAGATCCATCAGTTAAAGCTATGCTGTGAAACATAAAACATGTTGGACTGATTTTACCTCCATGTGACCTATCAGCCATGGATACCAATAATTCAGTGTTGGGTATTCTCATCTATTTCCCAGTTTCACTTTATTCATGTTACTTTATCAGTTTTACTTTTTCCTCTTTTTGACTGAATGTTTGCTTTTCTTTGGATATGTTGTGCTCATTTGTTCATCTTTCTCCCTCTTTCTCTCCAGTATATTTAACATATTTTAAAATGTCAATAAATATATAGATGTAATGTTGCTTTTGTAATTATCACCAGGGGTTTAGCCAGAGAGGTCTGCAATTTTGCTACCAAGTCAGTCCAGAGTACAGGGAAATTCCTATCTGGACACAACCAGTAACATGGAGAATCTAGGTCAAGATATTCAAATTTTGGTTTGGGCCCAATGGTGTATGTACAAACCAGCCTTCCCCAGCCTGTTCCTGTCTGGATGTAGAGGACTGTAATTATGATTATTTCCAATGGCCATTATAGATGAGGATGATGAGAAATGAAATTCATTCTGACTAGAGGGCCACAGAATGGGAACACTACACACAGGGTCCCTCCATCTCTGTGCAGGGTGGAAGAAGTATAAAGATACTCAACAGCGCTTAGGTGGCGACAACTTTATCTACTCACTACATTTATATGGCACTTTTTCTCCTTTGCAAAGCAGTTTACATAGCTCTTATCTCCATTTTATCTTCACAACAATCCTAAAAGGCAGTGACTGGCCTAAACTGACTCAGTGAGTTTCATGGCTGAATGGGGACTAGAACCGGGATCTCCCAGGGCCACAGTCCAGCACTCTACCATTACACAGCACTGGTTCTCCATGTTCTCCTGAAGTCATATTTTATGGATTTTCATTTCTGTGTCTCCCGAAAGCCACAGATGACTGGACACATGGAAATTAAAGAGACTGGACATTAGAGATCGGAGCCTAGAACTATGTAACACCAAAAGGGAGAAAGTTCTGGTTCGGTTGGAGAAGCCTACAAACCTACACAGCCTCACACACCATGCTTCCACCTTCTCCTTGACATGCCTACTTTCTTGCTCCAAAGCAGCTATCCCCCCACATTCATTCAGAATATGATGATGACAAGAATGAAGATTTATTCCATGTCTCACATCCCACAGCCAAAGAATATGAAGATGTCTTATGTCAAACTAGACCCTTGATGCCCTAGATCAGAAGTACTGACTCTTGCTGGCAGTAGCTCTCCCAGAAGAGAATTTCTGCAGTGATCGCTGTTGCAAGCAACTGCAGGGATGGAACTTGGGGCCCTACAAATTAATGGTTCTTCTTCCGTCTCATTTCAGGCACTAAACCCGAGAACTTCTTTTTGCAAAGGTGCTCTGCACTATGAAGCTTCTTGCAAAAGCTCTCAGGGGGTACATTACAGGGATAAGTGGGCTGAAGGCCAAAAGGGTTGTGGTAAAAAGCAATGACCCCCTCTCTCCCAACATGCTAGAGTTTTTAGCTTAAAGCACCTGCGGCCAATCCCTAAACCTTAGCAGCACGTCAAACTTCTAGAAGAGGAGGGAAGGCAGCTCAAAAACTAAGACTTCGCCCAAGGATTGGTGGCTGAGAACAGAAGAAAAGCCCAGCTGGATGAGATCAAAAGCCCATCTGGTCTAGCACGCCAAACATACAGTGGCAAACCAGCTGCCAGCAGAATCTCTCAAGCGGGATGGGTGCAAGACCTCCACCCACTCAAGCTCCTCGGCAACTAATGTATGCAGCCAGGCCACCTCTGGTGAAGGAGATAGCCCATAGCCAGCAGGGCTACTGGCCCTGATAGTGTCCTTATCATGAATCCGTCCAATCCCTTTATAAGCCACCCCATTTGGTACCCATCATCACTTCCCATGACAGCGAATTCCATTGTTTAGCTATACACTGTGCAAAACCTCCATCCAAAGCAAAGGAACAGGGCTCAGCCACCTAGGGATTTGGTCCCCGGGTCAGTTTCCCTACCTGTGCCTTAAAGACACACGAGATTTGATAGAGATCCTCCCTGCATTCACATTATTCCAGGAAAAGTCCTGCTGAAGGCACGGAAGCTGCTCCACAAGGCCTCGCATGGAGGGAGGCATCTCCAAGCCTGGTTTAGCAAAGGATCAAAACCCACCATGTGATGTGTCGGTGACTCCCATGACACAGCCCCAGAGCAAAACCATATGCAGCTAAAGAGAAGGGCGAAGGAAACAAGAAAAACGAGACTGGTGACTTTTTCCAGCCCTACATTCCTCTGGCTGATTGATCCCTCCCACAGTAGACACCCGAACCCACCAATACGCCTCCACAAATGGAAAGCATTCATGGGAAGCTATTGGGAGGCAGCAGTTCCCTTGGGGAGCGAGCACAATAAAAGGAAAGTTTGTATCTGCCACGTGGACCCACAATTGGGCTTAAAAAATGAACAAACGCAGTGCTATCATTGGGCTTTGTGAAAGTGATACTTCCTACTCTTTTTCGGCAGGAAGTCCAGGAAGCCGAGTATAAACAGAACAAGGGAAGAGGGTGCAGAAGCGAAGCTACTCATAATAAATATTACAGTGAAAGTTTTGCTCATCAAACTAAGATTAAAAACATATTCTAATCTCCTGAGCCACCTCTCTTTGATGTATGCTGAAACAGAAAGCGTATGTATTTTGTAAGATTTACAGCAGCCCCAGTGGGAATCGCTTCACATTTCATTTTTTCCTCCCTATTTGAGATTAAGAATATATTAGGTGAATTCAGTCGCCTGATGTTTATTGTGTCAGGTTGAGAACTTCCTTGAAAGAAATAGCCTCAGAGGGTCTTTCCACTCAGCATAAAACAGCAATATCATCTCAAGAAGTTTTCTTCCCTCAATGCTCCTACTCCAGACAGAGATGTGAAAAATTATCTGGCACATTTTGAGCAGATACAATGCTAGAAGGTTTACAAGGGCAGCTCTGTGATAAAGCCTAGAATGACCACTTATTTACTGCAAGGAAACAACAAAAATGGAGGTGGTTGGTAGAGATCAAGGAATCAAAGATGCAGGTAAATTAGAAAGGGTCCAGCGGAGAGCAACAAAAATGATCCAGGGTTTGGAAACACTACCCTATGAGGAGGGACTGAGAGAACTGGGCATGTTCAGCCTTGAGAAGGGAAGACTGAGGGGGGACATGAAATCCCCCTATAAGTACCTCAAAGGCTGTCACAAAGAAGAAGGTCAAGATCTCTTCCTGCTGATGCCAGAGTGTCGGACATAGAATAATCAGTTCAAGCTGTGACAACCCTGATTCAGGCTGGACACCAGGAAAAGCTTCCTCATGGTCAGAGCAATACAGCAGTGGAACCAGCTGCCCAGAGAGGTGGTGGGCTCTCCCACACCAGACATTCAAAAAGAAACTGGGCAGCCACCTGAGTGGGATGGTGTAACATGGTGTCCTGCAACGGCAGGGGGTTGGATTGATGGCCTTCATGGTCCCTTCCAGCTCTACTGTTCTATGATACCAGGGCTTTGGAGTCACACTCATTCAGGAAAAGAAAAGTTCTCCATGAATCTGGAATGATTCCCCAACATGCGCCTATTGTCCTTTTACAGTCACTGAAAAGGCTTTACTTCACGATTGCTTCGATTGGCTGCATTTGGGTGGGGCAGTCCAAGGAACAGGAGTTCGTAGAATGTGAGGCCTTGCGGATATTTCCATCTACAACTCCCATAATCCCCACCCACAGGGATCATGGGAGTGGTCATCCAAAATATGCAGACACGGTCTGCTAGGAAGTGCAGGGGTCCAATAAATGGGCAAAAACATGGGCTTTGGAGACTCCTGACAAATAAACACAGGCGCTCTCACAAAAGGTTCTCCTGCAAAATGTTGCAGACATACCTCATGCAAAAAGCCACTCTTGTCTTTATCTGAGTGAAAGGGAGTGCTCTTGTTTTAGAGCTCCAACCCTCTGCTTTAGACTTTGGTTCCTGGGCCACTTAGTTTTCTTCTGGAGTTCACAGTTGCCTTCTGGGGATTGAGTGTTTTGTACCTTGCCCAACATGGCTGGCAGTGTAAGAATGAGCAAACTCCCACCAGACCAACCATTTCCCGAGAGACCCCTTGATACTCTCGCAAAATAACCAAATGTGTTCCCCCTCCCCAAGAGATGGGGGCCTGTCCCAACCTACGCCCCATGCCCGATTGCAAACAAACTTGCAACTAAGCCTAAGCACATGGAACTGAGATCATAACATACTTTCTCCTCATTTATGGCTTCAGCAACTTCCCTCTTGTCCTTCTGCTGTTTTCCCTGTTTCAAAATTTACCACTGCATGCTCCTTGGGGAAGAGAACTCTTCCTTGTGTTCCATGCACGGTAAAAGTTCTGGATAGATAATAAAGATGACTCAGTTTTAGGGAGTCCAGAGATGAGCCCAAATTGTCCTCATCACACATTTCAAATACTTTTATCTAAGTTATCTCCTGTGTTTGTAATTTCTATGGTTTTGGGGAAGTCATGTTCAGCCCCATCAATCTTTCTCCCTCTCCTTTCCCAAGCTCACCAGGAAAAGAAAGAAGCACAGTTCACCTTCATATAAGCATGAGCACAACTAATGAAATTCAACTGGAAGTTAGGAGGCAAGAAGGAAGAAGTGAGGGGGCAGGTGGAGGCCCATGAAGAATGTCTCATATTTGTACTAGAAAATACAACTAACCACAAACCAGTGGTGGACTGGCAGATGGCAGTAAAATATCCTTAAACAGAAAATCATGCTGGGAACCGCAATGCAACATTGTAAAGGCATGCTTTTGCACTTATCTGGGTAAAAGCACAACTAAGAGAGGAATGGGCAGTCTGCTTTTTGTCCTGCACATTGGAGCTAATTGCCTGAAGCGTAAAGATGTTTCTTTCAAGCCCGCAAAGTAGAGAACCTGCAGCTTCCCTTGGTCCCGCGGGAATAAATGACAGATGTTTTGAATACTGGGGTTGGTCAGGTAAGGGGGTGGACACGAGGATGATTCTCAGAAAAATTCTCAAAAGACAGGCAAGTTCTCTGAGGCTTTCCCTGGATTGGACTAGGAATTTTGTGCAGTTCCCAGGGGAGCGGGGAGGCTATAAAAATGTTTCCCAAACCAATCCAAAGCTCAGAAAATGGTATTCCTCCAGCGAGTCCAACCAGTGCGCAAACACGTTCGTTGCCTTCTTTTCACTTTGCTTCAGTATCCGATGGCTTGGGAATGGCTGCTAAAGCTTTCCTCTTTGTCTCTGAGCAGTCACTTTGCTGCTGCTTCCAGGTCACCACAAATCTGCAGGAAGAGCAAGGGTAGCGTACTGGGGGCTGGAGTGAGGGAGCTCCTGAGAGTCTTCCCAGGTTTCGGTTTTGATCCAAGACAGAGAGAGCAGGTGGGGGCTTGCAAAGCTCAGCCTTGTTCCAGAGACTGCTTAGCAGACACGGAAACAAGAACTTGTATGTGAGGCAAAGGGGAGAAGCAGGCAATCTAGCAAAAAAGCCACCTAGTCCTGAGATGAAAAAATAAGACTTGGCTGTAACGTCATTGCTGCAGGTCTTGCAATTCTAGATCCATTTAGCTGATAAGGGGAAATAGAAGCTCCTGTAAAGATGGAAGAAATACCCTCCTGGATCAGTCCAATGGGCCATCTGGTCAAGAGTCCCGTTTTCTGTTGTGGATGGCCAAAAGAGAGTGAAGCCACTGTGAAATCTGGTTAGCCCAAGGCTGTTGTGAGAGCAGAAAAAGTTGTGGGTTTCTCAGAGACTGATCTGAACCTGCAGAAGCATCACAACCAGGCTGGGAGTCCCTGATGCCCCAGTACCCAGATCCAGGGGCAGAAGCAGAGGTCATGCTCAGAGCTGGGAAGGTGGCACACGAAAAACTGCACCGATGCTTCCCTGAAATCCAGAACTGCATCATAGAAAGGGAATAAATGGAGCATTCTGGTGAATGGGAAAAGGACGATGCATTCGACGTCCTCTATGGCCCCCGAAAGAGCTTGTGTACATAGCAAAACTTAGCCCTTGTCCTGACACCGCAGGGCCCTTTTCTCCACCTCCACCACATGGCACCATATGCACCTGTCAAAGGTGGAGGAAATGCATGATCCAATTGCAACAGGGAACCAAATGAGCTCTAGCACACAATAAATAGGGAAACTCAACACACATTTGTTGTTTTTGGTGGAAAGCTGCCTTGTACACACAATGTGTGGTTCCGTCTTGGAAAAGATCTGAGCTTGGTTGTGAGGAACAGGATAAAGCACTGCGTGCAAATGTCAGAAATGGGTCGCATCGACAGGGCAGCTGAGCACATTCAGGCTCATTGTGAGTTGTGGGACATCTGGACAAGTCCAGTTTAGCCAGCAGACAGTAAGATTGGAGCTTCAAGAGAGGCTTTTTGGAACAGTTGGTGGCAAATGAGCCATTTTGGCAGTTCCTCGCATCCTTTAACTCTGGAAAAACATTTGCAAACCGAGTCTCCAGTTACTCGTGGGCTACGCTGTAAATCTGGAACGGATTTGCTACAGTGCCTCCTGCAAGTGGCCTTTGTTTCATCAGGAAGGTGTTGTGTTTCCTTAACCAGGTTAATTAACCAAAATAAATCTTTAATGCGATTTAGCCAAATAAATTCCAGCTTTACTAATGACGGATTTAAAGAGGATGCCCTGAAAAAAGCGTGCGTGTGTGTGCACAGCTGACACAGAGAAACTCTTATCTTGTTTTACAAAGGGCTCAGCCAGGCCAGGAGCAAGCAGCATTTTGGGGATATTCGGTATGGCCTGGCCCCTATCCCTTCTTCCACTGAAGAGGGAGACTGAAGGTCAAGAAGCTAGCAAGAACATCTACCATGAGGGTTTGGGAGGATGGCTTTGCTTGCTGCCCGTGTTGAGTGAGATGTTATGAGTTCTGGCGAGAGAGAAGAGAGCATGGGTAATCTCTGGGGTAAGTGGAAATTGTGAAGGAGGGGTGCATAACCTCTTGGAGGTGCTTCCAAGGACTGCATCCCAGAAATGGGCAAGACCAAATGGAAGGAGCGGATGTGCAGAAGCACTTTGTGATTCCCCTGCTGGCCAGTTCTCCTTTTCCCAACTCCTGATTGCTTAGTGTTTTCCCTCTAATACTGGAATTGATGGCCCTCATGACTAGTAACCATTCCGCTCTACAAATCCTCTACAGATAAGTCTTTATCGGTGACTACAGCTACATCTTGTGGCAGCAAATTTCACTATTTAACATGTGTGAAAATGGAAACTCTTCACTCACCAGTGAATTTCTGTTCCCCACAAGGGAAGGAGGCTAGCTAGTTCTGAGGTCTCTCTGCCTCTGAGACCTCCCCAAAGCAAGCTGCTCTCCTACACTCATGGGAGAAAAGTGCTTTCTATCTGTCCTGTTGTCTCCCATCAACCAGCTTCATGGGATGACCCCTGGCTCCAGCATTCTGGGAAATGGAGGGAAAATTTCTGCCTGTTCACTTTCTCCACACCATGCATCGTTTTCTACACCTGTCTCCAAGGTGGCTTAGAATTAGGGATGTCAATAGAACTGGGTAGCATTTCTGTCGTGTGGTGAGGGAGAGGACAGAATGTCAGTGGGCCATGGATGGCTGGAAGCTGAAGCAGAATGTGGCTCCAGCAGGAAACAAGAGGCACGTTCATCGCCCTTGTTCCATCTCTTGTAGAAACGTGTAACAGATTCAAATGAATCCCAATTTTTCTCCTGTGGATTCTAGAGCAGACCAGGTTTTTCTGAATTAATTAATTTTTCCCTCCTAATGTTTGCTTCTTGCATTAGTCATGTGGGTTATCCCATCCAGTTGGGGACTACACAGTAAAAGGGAGGATGCTACATAGCAAGTTGGAAGATTCGGTATGTGGTGGAAGATCATCCTGGTTGTGATTAGCTCATCCGTCTGAACCCTCTAAAGAGAACTGGGCATTGCAGGGACACTCCAAACAATACTATGTGTTGGGAAAATGGAAGCAGCCCCATTTTTTGTGCAGTATTATTGTACATTTATTGCATCAGGGGTCCTTCTGGATCCAACAGCAAGGCAGAAATAAAATTGAAAATGGAGATGACGTCAATTGAGAGTGAGGGCAATGCTTTCTGGGTTAGTCACATGAACCAACTCAATTAATCAGGATTGCACGATGAATAAGAATATTTGTCCATGAGGACACCACTGAGGACAGAACAAAGTCATTTGGGGAGGGGAGGGGAGGGGAGCACAAAATAATTCAATATGAAATAAATGAAGTGATAAACATTCTTTTTCAAAGCATTATTGCAGAAGTAATTGACAAAAGAGGGGATTCTCTGTGTGTTTGTCTGGTTGTTTGTGTGTTTGTTTTTACATGGAAGTGTTTCTCCACCCTTTCTTATCTGATGACATCTGGTGCTGATTAGACAACATATTACTTATGGTCAAAGAAGTTGCTTGTGCGTGACCGACTCAAAACGCCAGCAAGCTTCTAAGCAAGTCATTGCACAAAAGATGAAATAAGAATACGCATCAATCGGCAAGTCAAACAGGAAATGCTGAGCCCAAAAGCAGGAAAAGGAGGTGCAGCCCAAGAGGAATGCACACCCGAGCACGCTCTGACCACCGCCATGCTGCTGAGCCACATTGGGTGTTAACTGCCACAGGATTAACACTCTTTGCATCATAAATAATATAAGCAGTCATCAGGAAATTGTAACACCTCATATAAGCAAGATCTTAGCACTGTTCAATGGCACAAACAGTGGGAGATACTAAGAAGAGAACCTCTTTAATGTACTCTGCCACTTTGAAAGGCCTGAATCTTTTGTGACATTATCAAGGATGGCTTAATATTTAAATTCATGCACATTTTCTCAAGCTGCCTAACTTCTTTTCCAAGATTATGCCTTATTCAGAAATACTTAATACCTGTCAACCTTTGAATGCGAGACAGCTGCAGAAATTATCCAGCCATGTTATCTAGACTGAATTTAAATCCATTATATTTCCATGCATCTTACAAACAGAATCTCTCCTCTTCTGGGTGAAATCAATGATGTTTATGGTACTTGGACAAAAAGTTCCCTCTTTGTTTAATTCCACTTGGCCATGATCTACAAATTTAGTTGAATTGACTTGGATTGTTGACAGTGTGACCATGTGCCCATTCCAAGGGTATCGCCTGGAAAAAGCTCCACGTAATGAGAAGCTTCTGGTTGACCATGGCAGTTGCAGGTGGCCACAGTCACCTGCGAAGAGGTTCTTCCCCACTCCCAGCACCACCAACAACCTTAGACACCCCCACTTTGAAAACGAAATGAACCAATGTGGGGGGGGAACCACCCCCTCCCTTTTGTGTGTAAATGAACGGTCCCACCCCATAGCATTTTAATGTAAATTAAATTCAAGGTCCTGTTGATTTCAGTTGAACAGTGGATTGGCACCCAGTCTCAGGAATCTGACACTAAATGGGCCTTAAACTTGCAGCCTGAGGGACATCAGTTGGCCCAACTGTTTGCAGGACGGAACTTCTATGAGGCTCTTCTAACCAAAGGGGCCTCCATGGGCCAACTGGCCAGAGTGTTCCCCGATCCCTGTACAGTGTCTGCTTTCTGAAAAAGGAAGAGACCTGTCTTTGCTGAATGCAGGCTACCTTCGTGTTTCTCAATCTGCGCCTCAGCAGCACAAAATTCAAAACCATCGCTTCTTTGGTATCCGTATGGGCGGGTGCGAACAATGTCATTAGCATCTTTTTTTATTTCCCAATTGCATTTGTTTACACCCCTGCCTTCCATCAAGGATCAAATTACAGCCCGTGTGTTCCTCCACTCATTTCATTCCCACAATTAAAGTGGCTACGTTTGGTGGCTGGCATTGTGGCCAAGAACCTGATCCTGTCACTTCGATAACATTTAGCACGGGATGCAACCCTGTGTTAGCCTTCCACCACTTGGCACCCTTGAGAGGTCTTGGACTTTAGCTTGCATCAACGCCGACCAACAGGGCCAATGGTCAGGAACACTGGCAGCTGCAGTCCAAGACTGGAGGTCACCAATGGAAGACAACTGCTGCAGCCGCTCTACCAATGGGAAGACGGAGCCATCAATTCTGTCTACATGGGAGGCAATCGAAGAAGGGATTTTTATTTATTTGTTTATTAAAACATTTCTATGCTGCCCCATTCGCCGAAGCCTCGGGGCAGCTCACAACATAAAATTAAAATATAATACATACCACAAATTAACAATAAAATAAGTCACCCTTATTGCAGATAGAACTTATCGACGTAGGTCAGGGGTGTCAATCCATATTGAGCCCACCTTGCCATCTACCTTCTCTGGGCTCCTGGAAAGTTGGGCTAACAACAATAGTGACAACACCCTATTTCACATCAAGAACAGCAGCTTATTATGTCTCAGGTCTTCTCCTATAAGAGGTGGGGGCTTCCATGGTGGTGGGTGGTGTACCCACCCTGGGTTTCAGTCAGAATGTTAAAGAAGCTATCCATGATGCTGAGCTCCATCTCCAGAACAGGTTCAGTCCTTAAAAGTTCAGGCAGCAGCCTGGAGTGGTCACCCTGCCTTCTTGGCTGTATTGCTATTCCAATTACCCTGAAGTCTGTTCACTTCCCCATATCCTGCTCGTTTCCTCTCTGTATGAAAATTCACACTGAAACACGCCTGTCAAACTATTTTTCCCAGAATGCCCAGTTGTGAAATGCTGGTGTCTCTTTTTTTAGCTAAAAGCTGCATCAGAAGACTCAGTAACTGTGAAAGCCAATGGAAGATTAAATGTCTGATCCACACATCCGCCTGAGAAACGGGAATCTGCTCACATCAGGATTCATGGCCAGTTCCTCAAGCAACTTGCAAGCACCAGGATCTGAAACCATTGTCATGTTGTAGTTTCACACATTACACCACTAGAAATCTGGTCCGACACAGTTGTCCATTCACAAGGAACTGTGGGCAGTCCCAGTTCCCCAACAAGTATGCTTATACGAGGCACATGTGTTCAAGCATCTCTATACCTCATAACACTCTGCATTGTGAGGAGTAAACCTAAATCTTAATCCAAAGCTGCAAAATATTCTCCAGCCAAACTAGAAAACGTGAAAAACCCCATGGGGGCATATCCCAATTGTGGGCAAAGCCAAATATGATTTAACACCATAGAAAGTTGGTAGGACAAAGGGTCCGAGTATTTTCTCAGAAATAAGCTGCAGCACTTTAAGCCGCCCTGAGATGCCAAGGCATGTGAAGATGGCATATAAAAGTTTTAAATAAACAAACAAACAAACAAAGTTTAAATTCTGGGGATAAGATGGAGGAGGAGAGTAAGCTGCCTTGAGCCCTTTGTAGGAAAAAGGCAGGATATAAATCGAAAAATAAATAAAAATAAATAAAAATTTCTGATTGCAGAAAAAGAGCAGATGAGGGGTGTGGGCTGGATGGGGGAAACCCCATGGGTTAGAGGCTACACAGCCCTATTTTAAATTAACTAAAGCAGTCCTCACTCTGAGACAGGGAAGGTCGCAGATTAACCTCTGGACCAAGTTATGATGGCGGCACAAAGGAGGTGTCCAAAGCACAGCTTTTGCCTGATCTGCAGTGTCTTTCCTTGATCTTGCATCTCGAGGAAAAAAGGATGGTGGGCAAAGGGGAGATAACAAAACAAACCAACCAAAACACATTCCTTAAAATTTGGCTTTACATTTGGTAATTGAATCATGACAAACCAGCCCAAGAAAACAACGAAATTTTGCTTCCTTTACTCCAATTTTCAAAAGAAGGGGTGGGGGGAGTGTGCGCGTGTGTGCGGAGACCAAAAATAAAAAATAAAATGTGCGCACGAATGTATAATCCCAATGGAATAAACTGACTCTTGCTAGACAAGCTGAAAGCTGATTAAAATATTTCTCATCCTTTGGGTATGCAACAGCTTTTGATGATGGAGAGTGTATTAATATTCAGGCGAGCCGCTTGTCAACACTTCAGACAGGTCCCAAGAAAGAATCTGAAATTGACCAGGTTTTCTCACTGTGCCAGAAATCTTTATGAGACACAGTGCAGCACCCTTGCACCAAGAGAGACAAAGATAAGCGCCTGGACTTGCCTTTTAGACCTTTTTAAAAAGAAAGTGCAAGAATTCGTCTTCCTTCTTTGGTGGGGAGGGGCAGCCAGGAATGGTGTCTTTGTGCATGCAAACAGTTTTGCGATATTAAGTGCAGAAAAGCAAAGAAGACGGTGTCGCAGATGGGGTGGGGAGCCGAAAGACATCTTGATTTCAGCCCACATCAAGGATGTTCTTATAGCCTGTTCGATTTAAAACCAACTGCCTGAGCCGCTTCCAGACACGCAGACTCCAAAGTTAATATCGCAGAGAGAAATCTCTAACAATAATTGCTCCTGCAAGAAGCCAAGCCAGAGATGGCCAGGGTTGGACTTCTTTTTGTTTAACCATTTCGTCGACGGCATCTTTCCCTTTGGTGCAAGGAAGGTAAAGGGCTTTGACAAGCGGGACAAGGCAGTGCGGTGCCTTGCTTGTCCTGTCTTCCCTTCCCTAAGGATTTCTAAGTGGCAGGAGGCATGGGGAAGAAACAGCACCTGACAAAGGGCCTTGGAGAAGGATTCCGGGGCTAAATATCTCCCATAACAGGAGAGGGAGCATCATGCATTGGCAGTCAAGCCAACTGTCCCCGCTACATATGGCTGTCCCTAACTGGGGGTCCTCCAGATGCTTTGAACTACAGCTCCCATTGTCCACTGGCCAGACTGGCTGGAGCTGTAGTCCAAAACAACCAGAAAGCACCAGGAGAGGCAAATTCATTCCAAGCCATATTTCAGTTACAGGCTCTAAAATGGAAGTTACAGAAAGAAATCGGTACCAACTTTGCGCACTTTTACTTAGGTGCCGACACATTTTATTTATTTTTATTTATTTTTATTTTTTATTTATATCCTGCCTTTTCCTACAAAGGGCTCAAGGCAGCTTACATCATTCTCCTCCTCCATCTGATCCCCACAACAACAACCCTGTGAGGTAGGTTGGGCTGAGAGTCTATGACTGGCCCAAAGTCACCCAGTTGGCTCCATGGCTGAGTGGGGACTAGAACCCAGGTCGTCTGAGTCCCAGTCCCCTGCTCTTAACCACTACACCACACATTTGGCTTGCTTCAAAATGCTGGAACTGAAGGCAACTCTCGAATCAATCTTTAAGGGGCTGAGTCTCCCAATTATTCACATTTTCCAAAATCTAAGGGGGTTGCACTGTAAGCCCTACATGCATATGTGATTGAGAGTATTGGCATATGGAACATCTGTGCGCATTTACCTCTTCACCCCAATAACAACACCTTAATTTTAAATTATTCATTGTTTGGTGAGAAGTAGCAGAGAAAAAAAACCCGGAGATACAGAAAAAGACTCTGCATGTGGGGGTCAACATTTGCTAAAGGATGAATGCTGAGCTGTTGATACATCCAGACAGAAAGTGAGCAGAAAGATGAGAAGCATCAGAGAGAAATATTTCCTGAATGGTCTGGTTGAACACCCCAGCATGGAGACGTTTGTCTTGAAAAATGAAAAATGAAATGTGTGGGATCGAGTGAATGCTCCAGAGTTCCAGGTGATCCTTGCTAAATTGATCATTTTCCCACACCTGGGACAGGTGTCACACATAAGGAGAGAGTTAGGTTGCCCTCCAATTCTTGGATACAGCCTAGAAATCCTAGAAAGTGAGAACTTGGGGCTCACATTTTGCAAAATTGGAGAGGGAATTTGTGTGCTTGAAAATGTTCCTCCACTTCACAGCACTTGGAAGTCTGTTGATGGCAGTTGTCATTTTTACTGCTCAATGACATTGTTTCATGTCAACCCTAACTGAATCCAGGAAACGAAACCGTGTCCTAGGTATCATGAGTTTAGAAAGCAGAACAGGGAACAACAACAACAACAACAACCTTCCTTATATGCCCTCATGCCCCTTAAGATCTGCGGGAGAGGCCCTGCTCCAAGAACCCTCCCTGAAGGAAGTCAAAAGGACATCTACTCAGAGGAGGGCCTTCTCTGTGGTGGCACCCAGATTGTAGAATGCACTGCCCAGAGAGGTTCACCTGGCACCGAGTTTATATTCTTTTCAGCACCAGGTTAAAACCTTTTTATTTAATTGTTATTTTAAAAACTAATTTTAAAGTTTATCAGTTGCTTTTATTTAACTTATATTTTTTTGTTAATTGTTATTTATTATGTTAAGATTGTTGTTTTATTGTGGTTGTTTTAACGATTGTAAGCTGTCCTGAGATGCTATGCATAAGTGACAGCATGCAAAAGTTTTAAATTAATAAATAAGTAAATAAACACACACACATGCAAGCATACTTCATTCAATGTTTGCTTTGGTAGCAGCAGGCACCTCGTTCTGGGTTCTCAGGCTGAACAACATCAACAACAGTCATTCTATACTGTTTCCCCAAAGGTTCAAAAAAATTTAAATTTATATCATGGAACGAGTGGGTACAATTTAAAAGCAGACCAACAACATAAAAATTAGGTTGATTCTCATAGCACCCCCATTTAAGCGAGCCCCAGAAAACTGCACTCAACTAAAGGTTTCCTGAAAAAGGTGCATGCTATTTTAGTAAAATAATAAAGGAAAAAATAGATATTTTTCATAAGGCCAGCACATTATCCTACTGCCTTGCTAATACATTTGCTCATTACTTCTACAAAATCACAGGAAAGCCGATGGCCTTAGAAGAACCATTGGGGTTCTGCATTGGTTACCATGTTGTGAAGCTTCATCATGCAGAACAGGGAAATTTTAAGAGATTTGGTGGAGCAGTCCAGAGATCTGTCTGTCCCAGTATCCTGTTTGCAAAAGGTAACAACTAGAGATTTCTGGGAAGCTCACAACAGGGCATGAAGCTTTCCTTTTTAAGTGCGTCTCCTCCAACATCTGTATCATAGAAATGCTATCTCTGACCCTGCAGGTTCTGTTTAGCTATCACGGCAAAGATCCACAAAGAGCTCTACGTACCCAGTTCCTCCCTCCACCACCTCATTTGAAGAGACTCAGCTAATTCAAGCATGCATTTTCTAGAGCAGGGATGCCCAACCCCGGCCCACAGGATTCCTCCAGCCCACAGAGTCTTTTTGGGTTCTGGAGGCAGTAGCATGCAGCGGCCACCCCACTGACGACTCTAAGCAGAGAATGGAGACTATAGCAGGGATTTCAGTAGTGGTGCCAGCCCTGGGAGGAGAAGCCGTTGCACCGAACACACACCAGGTGGCTTTGCAAAGCAGACACTGATGGCTCGAGCTGCAGAATGCCTGGGATTCGCTGCATCTGCCCTTCCCAGGACCAGCTGAGTGACTTTGGAGAACACACAAGCACCATCAGGGATTCTAGACCAGGGCTGGGGAACCATTGGCCCCTGAGATGCTGTTGGATCACAACTCCCATCATCCCCAACCACTGCCCATGTTCCCCACCCAGGGGAGAATGCAGGCAGCCGACAACCAGAAGGGACCTGACAACAAAACGCATGCAACCAAACACCGGTAGAGAATAAAAGTGGCAGGAAGGAAAGTGTTACCCCACGGTCAGGTTTCTGATGAAATGCAGAATCTTCCAAATAAATCTGAATACCTAATTTCTGCTTCTTGGAAGGGCAACCCAGGAAAGCAGCTTAGTAAGCAATTACACAGGCATCGCAAGAGCGAGGGAGCCTGTATTCACAGCACAGGGGGTACGAATGGTTCTGTTCCTTTTCGTCCAGGTCAAAGGGGGCACCTTTCAAATCAATTCCAGCTTGAGAAAGAAGCAGACTTCACCAACACGGATTGCCACTGGTTCACCAAAGGGTTAAAAAAAAGAAAAGGAAAAAGAAAGAGCTATCCATTGGTTTGCTCTGATTTTCTTCCAGATATTGTCACTGGATGTATCCTCGGTAGAATTCTATTCAACACCTCTGTCTTTAAGTACAAAGCTTTAGGCTGTAGCAGCTTTAGGAAACATAAGTATCTTTTTTTTTTACTGCACAGTATCTGTGTGTGAAATTCTCTAAAGGGGTTTAAGTATTTACCCTGAACACTATCAGACAGTTTCTAAAAATTTTCCTTATCCTATTGCAAAGAGGAAAAAAAAGAAAGAAAGAAAGAAAGAAGAGGAAAAAACACTTCAAAGAGAATCATAAGCACAACGCTTTGTGCTTTGAGCAAGCATTTTTGTTTTTGCTTTGAATTTGCTCAGAATTGTAAATATATCTGTATGAAGGATATGTGGTAGATGACTGTTTTATTCCTTAAAAAAAACATTGTTTTTCAGCAACCAGCGAATGCTGCATTTTCTCAGGCATTTAAAGGGATTGAAAATGTCATTGCTCAGGTCCTTAAAAACATATTCATTAGGCATAATGTTTTGGAATAATGTGCAAATCGAATCTGGCTGCCAGGTGAAAAAGGAAGAAAACTAACATCATGTCTCAAATTTAACTTTTCAATTAAGGCCCTTTTTTAAAAAGCTTGTTGCCCATCTCACTGTGTAAAACCCAGTTTTATGCTCAGTCCTTATAATCAGTGTTCTTTGAAATCTAGGATAAGCAAAAAAAAAAAAAAAAAAGATATTCCTTGTCCTCAAACATTAACCTTTTCAAATCTTGGCCATTTATTTAGAAATGTTCTAAGCATATAGAATTGGGCAGCAAGTTCCAGGCAAGGGAACTACTAATGTCTGAGAAAGTGTGCCTGAGAATTGTGGTTTTGGTCTGCAACTCAGCTCATTTTGAAGTTGTCCTGCACAATGCAGTCATTGCAAATGAAAATAGAAATACTAATGATTCAGGAGTTTTCTTTTCTTGCTCTCAGATATGTGTTGAACACTTGGTAATTGGTACTTTATTGCCTGACTTTTTAAAATACATTTGAGACTTGAGTCTTATTTTACTGACTCTACAGAATGCAAACAATTTTAACAACAACAATAATGAATTAAATATAACAATAACATAATAGTCAATTAACGTAAAATAAAATAATACTGATGTGGCCCTTTACTCAATCTTAACTAAAATTAATTCGTTGCAGGAAAAGGCTCTCCAGCAGGAATGGTGGAGAAAGATACGGTTTTGGTGCATTGGTCATTTTATAAAATGTGCTATGTCTTTAGCATCACCATGATGCTCTGTTTTCAAAAATCTGGAAGTGCGTCCATGGAAGCTCTAAGAACTTTTGAGGCCCAGAATTTTTAACCCACACACTTTCCCTTTCTTCTTACACAATGCCCGACCATTTCCCAGAGCTGTGATGCTCTCCAAAACTGTACCAGCAGCTGCAAAGAAGGAAATCTTCCACCCGGGACAACATCGGTTCAATCCTGTACATGTCTTAGGCCAACTCAGATCACAATAAAAGATGCCTTCCAGAACTCCTTCCCCATATTACCTTAATTCCCCAACCATGCAGGACCCCTGCCAACAAGCCGCCAATCTTTGGCAACCTTCTCTCCTGCCAGCCTGCTTTTTGCAATACCTTGATGATGAAAACTGAAAAGCTCAAAAGCTTGCCTATCTCTGATTTATCTATTCATTCAGTCTTTTGAGTTGGCCTCATAAGTACGGATTTTGGTGGTGTTGTTTTTTCTTACGGCCAACAGAGTTGCATCAGCTTTTCATCAGAGAAATAATCCGAACCCAAGTCTCTTCAGTTCTGCTGACCCCAGGGGCAAAGGGGAAGGCCTGGCTCATTCTCTTTTTTTAAAATAATCAGGGCACAATCCTGTATATGTTTAGACAGAAAAATAGTCCTGGTATAGCTGACGGAAGACTGCTTGGAGTTGGAGGGCTTGTTTCTGCCTAAACATGCATAGGATGGTAACTTTAAGGACTGAAGATGAAAAAAAAAATAATGCACTTTTCTGAAATTAAAGGAGGAGAAACCAGTTCACCTGGTGGTCCAATGCTCCTCCGTAACATCAAAGGAGTAGAACACTGATTGGAGTAAAGCTTCATCTAGTTGGCTTCACTAATTGTTCAAGCAGCCACTTGGGGGGGGGGGGCATTCACAAGCAGGACATGGGTAACAGCCCCCTAACTCCCTTGTTTCCTGGCCATTGGCATCCATATTGGAAATACATTTCCATCAGAATTAGCAGAAGCAATGCCTTTTCCTCCATAAAGTTGTCCGATCCCCTTTTAAAACCATCCAAACCGGGGCTGGCCACTCTGTCTTGTACAAGGGAATTCCACAATAGGAAAAAATACTTCCTTTTACTTCTCAGACTTCCATCTTCTTGTACACACTAACCGTTCCAGGATGACTGAGAACTCTGACTGTGCAGGGCCAATAAATACAAAATCATACACATATAAAAATATTTAAATGCAATCCATATTTTAACCAAAAACACACACTTGTACATTATTTTTTAGTGGCTGACTTTGGGCCAGTCAAAGACTCTCAGCCCAAGCAACTCTCGGGGTTGCTGTTGTGAGGATAAGATTGAGAGGAGGAGGAAAATTAAGAAAGCTGCCCTGAGTTCCTTTAAAGGAAAAAAGGCGGGTTATAAATATAATAAATAAAATAGTTCAGTAGCAAATACAGTCAACTGTTTGGAGGCAGCATGGAATAAAGAGGTTGGGGGATTTAACAAAGCAGGGGCAGAAAAACAACCCCTGGTTTGACGCTAGCTAGTGCATAAACAGGGAGCCAACACACTGCGGTGGTTACTGTGTTCAACTGGGATGCCAGAGATCCGGATTCTAATCCACTCAGCCACCAAGCTCATGGGGTGACTCAGGGCCAGTCCCTGACTCTGCCTAACATACCTCACAGGGTTGTTGTAAGGAGGGGAGGAGGATCATTTCAGAGAGGGGGAGCATGTGCGCAATATTTCATTTAGTGCATGTGTCCCTCTCTTTGGTCTTTGGTGTCCATTTTGCTCTCTTTCTTTCAAGATGCATGCATGCTCAGCAATGCTCAGAGTTCTTGTTGCTGAGCGGAGCATCGCAGTCGAGAGACAGCAAGATCTGCCTTCAATAGGGCAGGTTCTCTGGAGAGCCGAAAAGGAGGAGAGTGGAGAAAACAAGAAAGCAGAGTCCTCACTGCAGCGGGCAAGCCAGCGTCAACCGTTCCGTGAGAGCGGCTGGTGGGCCAAGAGAGGTGTCTGAGCTCTTACGAAAAAGGCTACAAACCAGGGAGTGACTCCAGGGGAAGATTTCAGGGGATAATTAACATGTTTCAGAATGCATGTGCCATGTCTGTCTCAGACAGACAGCATGAAACCAAATTACTATATTAATGAAGCAATAGGAGGCTAAGTGTGCCTCTTTCTCTCGGACAAGCGCAATATTTTGTGCAAACAAAGCATTCATAGCGCTGAAGGTTACCCTTCTGTCAAGGCTTTGCCTTGGTTTGCAAAATCAGGGCCGCGGCCCCCACACCAAATTCCTCCACAAATCGCCTGGATTAATTGGGTCTTAGCCTACCTAGCATAATGAACATTTGTTGAGATTCTGATACTGCAAGGAAACCGATACATTTTAATAACAATTCTTTGCGCACTGAAGTGAAGAAAGGTCATCCAGGCCAACGGCATTTTAAATACACCACTCCATCGTTAAATGGACTGTCAAATGAAAGGGTGGGGGATCCATGCCATGCACCATGATTTAAAAATAATAATGCACACAAGCAAATCTGCTTTTTAAACCTCCACCGAAACCTGCGATTCCTTGGTCAACTCCTTTTCCTTTAAGGTTTTCGTACTGCTTACATTGCTAATAAAATATGCCATTTTAATGTGAATCATTTTCTTTTGCAATAAGGAAAAAATGGCTCAGTCTCCTCCTTGGTCTTTTTTCCTATTTTTCGTCCTCTCTCTCTTTACATCTTTCCTCTCTTCCCCCATCTTCAACGCAACGTTAAACATTTTTATAGGTAAAATAAATGTCAGTTTTGTGAGGTTTTGCATGAAACCCTGGGAGACAAATTGTCTCTGTGCTGAATCTCAGAACAGCTTCGGCAAAGCTTTCTCAGCATCACATGAGAGTTCAGTCTTTCAGAACAAAATTCTACCCAGAAAGCAAAGCTTCTACAACCTCTTTCAAATGGTAACTCTGCCTTTGAATTTGCCGAGAACTTTATCTTGATGTTGCGCATGATAACGTACTAATCTTGGGTGACTAAAATTAAAAAAAAAATACAAATATTTGAATTGCTTTCATATTTTTAAAGGGGATGTAAGGAGAGGGGAAAAATGGAGGACAACCAAAGTTTAAACTGCTGTGGCTATAATCGTTCATAAATTCATGAAGCAATAATGGAGAGACGGGAGGAGGAGGAGGAGGAGGGAGAGAATGCGGTTTTATCAGAATGTCATTCAAATGAAAGGTTTAACATTTACATCACAAGAGTGAGCTGTGAGCGAAAACTATCCTTAGGGAAAGAAATGCCAAGAATAAACATTAGAATAAAATAAAAAAAACTATACATTTACTGTATTGTGCAATATACACACACACTTTTAAAATTTTAAATTAAGACATCCATGAGTTACAAAAGACAGCATGGTAAACGCATGGTAAACTTTTTTGAATTCTTACATTGAATTAGGATGTCTGAGCTATTAGCATATATGAAATAACATACAAGAATTCACATTTTCTGCCTTCCATTTTTAAAGTTTTAAATAGAGATGAACCCAAGGGCAAGAAATCTGCCACTAGGAAATACATATACCCTAGAAGAAAAAGTTGTTCACCAAATTAAGAGAACAAATTAGCTGTAAATGGCTTTGTTTTGTTTCTCTGGCTAACAATAAAATTTAACCATTTTTCTAGGAGGGGGTAAAAACATTAAAGATGACGGAAGAGAGGGAATGTTCTTCTCTATTTTTTAAAAATTATGTATTATATTTTAAAATTAGGTCTTATAATTTAAACAAATCCATTCTGTTCATGTGAAACACTGAATGTTTTCTGTTTTGTTTAAAAAATGGCTTAACTCTATAGAAACCAGATCTTTATTCCAGCGCACAGCACTTTTTATGTTAAATTGCTGTTGAATTTGTTAGCCCACAATTGATTTCCTGTATTACGAAATCTTAGAGATTATGGTTAACTTGAAGAAACAGGGGTAAATTTTTGATAGTTATATTGCCATGTAGAAGCATTTTTCTCAAGTGGAGCTGTTGGACATCCATCTGAACATTAGCTCAACAGTGCCCCCTGCTGGCAGAAGGTACCTTTTCCTTCAGGGTTTGGGGTTCAGGACAGGTATGGAAGAAATAGAACAGATTTGGAGTTGCTGGCGGTGAGCGTCTGGAGGAGCAAATCAGAACCCCAGTTCTAATAAACACCCACTTTTACTTAGAGAGTCGACAAAAATAAAGCCAACCACGGACATGACCAGTTAGCATTGCTGTCTGTCTCACCAAGTAGCTCAAATGAACTGTAAGGTCTTGGAAGTCACAAACATTAAAGCCATTGTTTAACATTTGAAGTAGAAGCTGCTTGTATCTTACTCCACACCACAAGAAGAAGGAAGGAAGGAAGGAAGGAAGGAAGGAAGGAAGGACGGAAGGAAGGACGGAAGGAAGGTCTCATGAGTTTGCTGATAAATATTGTCCCAAGTCCTGTTGAAAGAAGATACACCTGGGAGGGCCATGTTTCTAATTAGCTGCACATGGAAATGTCACACCAACTGCAGACAATCCAGCCCTGGAGAATTCTCTGGGTATGCAGGGCTTTCCCCCCATGTTCTCAGTGCACACTGGAGATAGTGTAACATCCAAACACTGTTGCTTTTGCCTTGCTAAGCACCACCATGACAAGAGGGGAGATTGTGGCTGCAAAACCAACAAAGGCGCTCCCCTTCCCCCTCGGCACACACACAGAAAAAAGTGTGTGTCAGGGGAAAGACAAGGTGAGCCACTTAGATCCTTGTTTCCAAACTCCTGACAGCTGCGATGGTTGCCCACTCCCGGAATTCAAATTGGATACACGCGCCACTTTTACACCCAATAGTGAGAGTGCTTTTCAGAATGAATAAAAGGGATTTAAAGGATCCGTCCTTGGAAGATGATCACCTCCCTCCTGCAGCAAATACACACACACACACACACACACACACCCCTGCTTCTGCATGAGATGCTCATGCCAACGGGAGGAAGAAAGCAAAACCAGACTTCTGACGCTCATGCCCCTAAGAGAGAAGATCAAGGGGAGACACAAGAGCTACCTCCAGATATCTGAAGGACTGCCCCACAAAAGACAGAGCAGTTGTCTCTATCACTCCAGAGGGGTAAAAATGCAGGGAACCACATTTTAGCTAAATTGTGGAAGAAACTCCCCAATGGTAAAAGCTGTTTGACAGGATTAAAGAGAGCTGATGAGTCCTTTCCTTCATAGGAGGTATCCCAAAAGAGGAGGCCCAACATGAATCAAGGATATATGTTGAGCTGCACATCCTGCCTTGAGTAGGAGCTGGTCAGAATGAACTTCAAGTCCCTCCCAGCTCTAAATTTCTAATGATTCTGTGCATGGAGAGGACGGGCTCTACTTAGAACATGTAATTCCACGAGAGAGATGCAGCAGAATGCAATGGCTGTAGAAGATAAGGATTGGAAGAAATGGCTTGTTCTAAGCATGAAAAAACTCCCATCTTCTGTCCCCTTCCAGAGGAGTGGGCAGCCATAAAAGTGACACTTTCTGGCCATGAATTTGTCCCTTCCTATTCAACTTTCATTTTTATGGCCTCTCTTTGACAGCAGCCCACCAAAGAAGGTGACTGGAATCTCAGCACCTTGGACAGCGCCAAAGGTTACGATCTGCTCGGGCAAAAGAGGGTGGCTGACCGAGGCTTTATGGGCTCCTCGCTCCAGCTCCAAAGCTCCACCTCCTGCCTAAGAAGTGCGACTTCTTATCCTGCTTCATTTCTACTCAGGGAATGCTGACTGATCCAATTGCGCATGATGGAGACGAATGACAGGATTAACATGCCCAGCAGAAGGCAGGATGGAAGGAAGCCCATTGCAGTCACTCTTCCAGAGGGCAAAACAGGCTGTCTCCTTGGAAGTCTGACAGTCTGACTGCATCTCCAAGGCAGGAATGCTCCGGATCAATAAGACGGTTCTGTTCCGTGGGGCAGAATTGCTTGCCTCCCAATGGAAGCCTACTGGAAGAAGGAAAGAGCAGATCATGGGGACGTGGCAAGACAGCTTCATAGTGGAACACAAGAGGTGGTTTAGGACAAGGGTTGATAACTGAAGGGCCAGATAACCCAATGGACAGACTTGGTCTGGTCATTCTTAGTGGCTGAGTAGTTTGGATATTTGAAATAGTAGACAATGATTGTCAAGAGCAGGTTGCTTCCTCTGTCTTTTCCTCTCCAGCAGATTCAATTGAAATCTTAGAAGGCCTGTCCTTTTATTAAAACTTAACAGGTTACAGAACAGTAGAAATCAAGATCACATATTCTCTGAGATGTGGGAGAAGCATTTGTACATGAAAATTGTTGGATCCAAACTGAAACTTCTCCTCCTTCTCTCCCTTTCAGAAAAGATTTTGACTCCACCCTCAGAGTCAGTGGTTCTTGCTGCTTGATGGTGGGAATGCTGGTCACTTGGTCTGTTTGTTTTGCCCATCATCTCCTGATGGGGTCAAGGGACTCCTCCATTGCCTTCTCACCCCCACAGCTCCAAAACTTCTCCCTCCTTTTCCAAGGCAAGCTGGTGGTTCTCACACTGCCTGAGAATCTCCGCTGGGGAGCCTTGAGACTGCCAAGTCCTCTGCCCACCTTTGGCCTCTGCTCATCCTCAAAATAGGATGTACCTATCTGACCAGGCTGTAACATCCAAGAGCTGGGCCTCCTCTCTACAGTAATAATGATGATGCTAAAGATTAAAAGATAGCTCCTTCCAAAATAAACATCAGCCACCAAGCTGTGGATATCTTCTCAATGGAGCCCCAAGCTTTAGGATATGGACACCAACCACCCTGGCACCCACCATGCAATCAGAATGTAATCAATAACATGATAGCAATTCAACACCCAGTTCTCAGACATCACAGACAACAACTGGGAAGGCTTAAATATGCTCACACGATGTGAAAACAATGATGGGTACATACCATGAGCTCCATTTTTCTCCAAAGTTCTTCCAGGGTTGCCATGGGCTTGTCCCACCAATCAGTGCACTTTCTGTAGCGTTTACCCTGGAACCAAAACTGCCGTAGCCACTCAAACTCAACCTGTGAAAACACAAAAGCATATTTTCCCCCTAAATGGATGGGCAGTTTTTCCCCACGAGGAATATCCAGGCATACATTGCACAAAGGAGCAAATGATGCAGAATAAACTGTAAAGGCTCCAGAAAATATTGTGGTCGTGAGACTTGGAACATCTGGATTCAAAGCTATTCTTAGCTGGTGGCTATTAAGGCAAGGGTATCAAGCATCTTTCAGTCTAAGGGCCAGATTCAATTTCAAAGTGGCTCTTGGGACCTGCCTTTCAGTAGTGGGTGGATGGGAAGGCAAAATGGATTGAGGCCAAAAGCTAAAGGGAAGGGCCAAAACATATTTTACCATTAAGTGTTTACTACCAGTATGTAAGCATTGAGAGAGACATTTTGCCCTTTTAATATGGAAGGTAAATTGCACAAAAACTGGAAGGAAGCAGTCCAGAAGGAAATGTGACTATCAGGGGAAGCTTGAAGACCTACGTTAGACTCCCAGGGTTGATGTTCAACACCTCTTTCTTACAACAAGTCTTTACTTCTTCATCTTAATCCTTGTGTTTAACATCCGCTCACTAACGGGTTCAACAGGAACAAACAGTAGCAATGCCCACTCAAGCTGTTGGTTCAGTAATTTAAGATTAGCTGATTTTTAGTTTTGCAACAAAATGATCCTTTAGGCAATTTACAACAAAGGGTAACAAAGCACCCATAGAGCTATCTACAATCCCAAATCCTATACAACCCTACAGTCCTTGGTGTCCCAGCCAGGTGAATGCCCATCAGGTCTGTAGTCCCAAGGTAATGGAAGGATGGAGCCAAGGACTCTTCTGACGTGAAGGAGTAAAAGACACTCCTTCAGCTGTTGCTCCTTTTGGAGGATGGATGAGTGCAGACTGGCTTCCCCCTTGCCCCATACACACATCATAAACAGTTTGTGCAAATCCCCATGACATGCTGTCTACATTCCAAATGGGTCAACTGAACCAAAAAATTGGAGGATCTTTGTGTCTAAGAACATCACAATCTTGTTGTGCTGAACCATCAGACCAAAGGAATTTGCAGTGGTGCTACCTGGCACCAGGTACATGGGATGAGTTTGCTGATCACATAGTTCTGCTCTTAGTCACTTTACCTGCTTTCATCCTCTAAGCAGCATGTTGCTGAACTCAGAACTACACGCCCTTGGGTGGATTTGTTTGTTCTTGCTATAATTCCCCCAGTCAACTCCACCAACACTTGTAGCGCCTTCACAACGATGTGTGAATCCAAAGCAGATCCTCCTTTTTAAAAAATTACCCTACTCAGCACTTGTGTTTCCAGAACAGCTGTCAGAGAACAACAGTGAGCCTTCAGAGAGCTTACTGATTAATCTTCAAGCATGGTTCTTTCTCATAATACATGTTCTCATTGCCTTTTCTTCCTTCTTTCTTATTTCAAGTGAATTGCAGTTCTGGTCAACTGGAACTGTGTATTTATCTTTGTTATGTTGGTTGTATGTTTTTATACACAGACCTGGATCCCATTTCAGTTTACACCTGAGACCACAAAGAATTTTGTTCTGTTTACCTTGTTTAAACTGTGATGGCCCAAACAAAGAGAAACTTGTGGAAGGAGCAACATTGACCAAAACCCTCTGATTTAAGTTCTCACCTGAGAATATCCTTTCTTTGCCACCCAGCCCCCACTACTTCCTCCTCCCCAAGGCTAAAACAGAACAGATACAATAGTCTGAAAGTGATTTTAGCTGACAGTCACTAAACACCCATTTGATATGTGTAACAGCTTTCAACAGAAGTTGTTTTTTCTTTCTTTCTTTCTCTGTATGGCTATAGATAAAGAATAAGAATAATAAAAAGGCAATCCTGTTGGTAGAACAGGATTAGCAGACACCAGTTAACAAAGGTAGATCTTAGATGTTTTGAAAGGAAGGTGTTTAACTTCTCTTGGCATACAGTTCTAATAATGGATGCCCTTGCTCAATGGCGTTCAGCTAAAGTTTAGCCATCTATAAGGACCTCTAGTTTCATTCTCCCATGACAACCACAACAACAGCCCTACTCGGTTAGAGTGCCAATATCTCCAATAGCTGCAGGTATGTAATTTTTTTTTAAATCTGCAGCTTTCACTCACTTGGCTTTCTTGACAAGAGGGGTGATGTTGGAGAAGTGTCTACACAACAGGTGGATACTTGACACCTTGCTTCCTGCCCCACCAAACCGGTGGGCTAACTGATGTCTTTGCAAATCGAGCTCTGGGCTTCAAAACCTGCTTCGGCTTCTTTTTATCCTGCCTTTCAAACAGCTATGGGGAAAAGAGATGGAAGGCCTTATCTGCAGAGGGATAAGCTGGAAAGACACAACACAGAAGGGAAAGAGAGAGGGAGGAGAGGGGAAGGGGGGGGATTTACCTTTGAAGACCAGAACCAGCTGGTCAGCTTGAAGAGGTCAGCCTGATTCTCCCTTGCTTGAATGAGGCTCTTGTTCCTTCATGCTTTCCCATGACTTTCGGCAGCCCCAGGACAACTCTCCTTTTGGCCAAGGGTGGGAGGGACAGCTCTGCTACTATTCCTTCCCTGAACAGTGGGTATGTCTGGATGATCTTCCTCTTGGTTGAGGAGCAGGTTGAGCAGCTTATTACTGTGAAGTTCAACCTTCACAGTAATCAGCAGCTCCTCTACGTCTGGTTCAGCTTCCTGCCTCACTCCTGTTTGAATTCCTGCCAATTCCACCTCCTACAAATCTTCCAAACCTTCTATTGACGACTTGAGGGACTTGACCTCTTGCCCAGCTCGGACCCCTTATGCAGCCTCTTCTTGAGCACTTTTCACCACACCTTCTAGAATTTTGGAGCACACGGCTGCCGTTGCACCAAAGAGACTGACAACCCGCTCTCCTGCATCAGGCTTGAATACAACAAACTGAGTCTGCATTTGTATGTGGTGCACTCCATGGAGAGATGAAAAAATTAAATCCAGGTTTCGTCTTTAGAGAAGACCCATTGGTATTAATGGGATTTGTATTACTCTGAGTAACTTATGTCTCAATGGTTCCAACGTGTCATTCCTAAGAACAATGATAGTGGGACCCAATCCATTCTGCTTTTTCCATGGAAATTCAGGTGTGAAATGGATGTCCATTTGGTTTTCCCATTTCTAGGAGTTCCTTTTGATAATAGGCCCACAGAAAAAGCCAGAACCATGTCCACTTGGTGTTCCACCCATCTCTCTGTCCTAATCTTCAAAGTCACATACGTGAAGTTCATCTACTGCTTCCTGGGGATCACCTATGAGGAACGGAACACCTTCTGAGTCTTGTTTTGAACTAGACAGAGCCAGGAAGCACATGGCTTGGCCTTCGTATCAGATCCACTAGGAAAACGTTTGCCTCCCTTTCACCTGGCATGTGCCAGGAAAGGCACAGCAGGCGAGAGCTGGTGAAGCCTCATCCACATGGAGCTGGAAGCAACAGGCGAGCCCCACCTCGCCCAAGCTAGACCTAGCACAGGCCTAGTCAACCTAGTTCCTTTGAGGCATTCTGGACTACAACCCCCATCAGCCCTGCCCAACTGGGCCAACGGTCAATCGGAGCTGCACAGGCTGGACCGTATTGTGTTGCTGCTCCGTTGCATTTATGAACAAATGCCGTCCCTCTTGGGCTTCTCCCTCGCTTGCTCAGTTTGTTGCTGGCACGGTTGTCCTCAATAGGAAATCAAGCCTACCAAAGCTGAAGCGGGCCAGAGCAGGGAGTTGAATGGCGCCACCGCCAGCACGCTTTGTAAAAGCAAAGCGACATGCTGTGGCACGCTTTTTTGTCTTGATCTCCTCCTGCGTGCAGCACAGACTCACCCCGGCGTCCACCAACCCCTCTCCACGCCCGCTTTGAGCTATTATGAAAGGCACACTTTGAAAGCGACCAAGCACAGGGCACCGGGAAAAGGCCAGTGGCTGCTACCTGACATTTGGGGAGCCGGGGGAGGTGGTGGTCTCGAGTCAATTATTTAGAGGCACTTGGCTTAATAAATGCCACCTGGGTGGGTGATCCTCAATGCCGGCCGGCTCCCGACTGTGCTGCCATTTCGGGGAAAATGCACTAAATACACATATTAACCTTACCCTGGCTGTGCGCATCAACACTGGTCGCAGCGGCGACCTGACAATCCATCAACACAACACCTTCACCGTGTGCAATGAGCCCAGGTAGAGATACGAAAAATACAGGGCCCAGCCCCCCAGGACACAAATCTGCATACGCTAATTTACATCTATGGATGCGAATTTGCGAATTTAGCCATTCGCTCCCTGTCTCATTCGCTCATGCATATACAATACATCCTGTATGTCCATTCCGTACATTTATAGTTTGATGGCAAGTGTACATCACTCTAAAATCTGGACTAAATAAAATCAAAACTAAGTTCGGGGAAATGGTTTTCTGTTCCCCATTTAATGGCGGGGGACGGGACTTGTGAGAGGTTTTTTGGAACTGTCTTGGAGCTGATATCCCAGTGGCTGAATAAAGGTCCTTTAGGCACTTGGCCAGACCTATGGCTCAGCATTCATTCAGCAGATCACATATTTCAGCCTAAATTACTAGCGGCCAAGCAATCACCTGATGGCTTGAAGGGGTAACTTAGTTCTGTAACAGCAATGGGGCATTTATCCTTCCTTTACTGTTGAGATGGCTGCATCACAACGGAGCAGCTCAAGCAGTACCTGAATAAGCTTATCACACTCCTGGTCATGCCAGTCAAGCATTTCAGACGGGTGGACGAGACACGTGCGCTTCTCTGTGATGTTTTTATGAGGCTCTCAAGCTAACGGGTCTTTCCCCAGTTCAAGCCAGTCGAGCTCCAATTACAGTACCCGATTGTGCTCCAGTCAAAGGGCTGACAGGTCCCAAGATCCAAGTTCAGCCAGATGCAATTTGCAGGCAGACTGGCCAATCTTTCAGGATGTCAAGGCAAAGTGATGGGCGAGAGGAACTGCCATGATGAACACAGAGATATACAAAAAAAGAACAGCAATACCCTTTTTATTGGCTCAGTTTCTGCTGGGAAGATAGCACCTCAGGAGAACCAGTCCTACCTAGGATGGTGAGGTGTCCTACTGTATGGAGGACAGTCCCCTGTTGGAAGGTGCCTTGAGTTGGAAGGGCTGTCCAGTTCAAACTCAGCTGGAAGAACTCTAGCAAAGGTAGGCGGGGCCTTGAAGTTGTTGTTGTTGTTGTTATATTACATTTCTATACCCAAAGCTCTCTGGGGACATTTGCTACGTTTTCAGTCAGCCACCTAGATTGCAACCAGGCCCCGACCCTGCTAAGCTTCCAAGAACAGGCAGGATCAGACACTTCAGGCTACACAGAAGTTGTCCCTCGGCGGTTAACACCTGGACAGCAGGTGTCACTTCATCTTTCTTCCTCACTGCCTTGAGATGTACTGCACTGCTATGTAAAATATAGTTCTTTCTAATGTGCAGCTACATATGTAAATTGGCATTTGTAATCTTATGTAAATGGATGCCCTCTTTGTTTGGTGATGTGTATGGAGCTAAGCCAAATACAGACACCCCTGCCTCAGTTTACAACAACTATTCAAATCTTGAACAGCAAGTCACCAAAGAGAAGGGAGAATGTTTGTTTATTTGGAGAGGAGAGCTGTGTGCACACACACACAATTTTTAGCAATGAGCCACCGTAGAAGTACGCTCCCTGCCTTTCCCACAGGTGTCCTCTTTTCCTCATTGACCAAGCTCAGGGGAAACCTGTCGCTCTCCCTTTGCAATAAAAGTATTATGGCCACACCACACCAATGGGTTGACCCTTGTAACAATTGTGAGCAACAACCCTCAGAGAAAGCCTTTGCTTCAGTCACAAAACCACACACCCCTTTCGTTCATGGAGCAGGGTGTCCGATCCTGCTGCTCACCTGGCGGTTTAGATGGTGCAGGTCTGGTGAGCACTGTGGAGTGAAGGGAGAGGACAGGAGACCAGTGTGAAAGGTTCAGGGCTCTCAGGGACAAGGGTGGGTGGAGATAACCCTCTGAGGACCTCAGACAATGCTCAGGAAGCAAACGGCTTGTTCCAACAGGCGTCCAACCCCAGCTGAGCCCTTTTATACTTCCTCGGCCTGACAACCCTTCTTAACCTCCTCTCCTTGTACAGTGGCATGGAGCCTCAAAGGGGTTTGACCTGGAATTGTTCCTCTGGGACGTCTCGCCAGGTCCTTTGCTGGTGTTGGTGACCCAGCTGGGTGGCATAGAAGGCCTCTTGAAGGAGCCTGGCTCCATACCTGACATCTCATGGGTTTTCAGCTCAGAGGTCTCAGCCTAAGGGCCTTCTTTGTCCACACCCCTGACCCTTCACCCTCCATGTGCAGGTCTGGGTCAGGAATGCTTCTTTTTGCTGGAAAAACACTGGAGCAAAACACATGCAACATGCCAAGGGTTGGGGAGACCCAAAACTAGGCAGCCAGCATCTACCAGGGGTGAGGAACAGGTGGGCAGCCCCTCCCAAGGCCCTTTTAGACCCCAGGTACTTCCCAGGCTGCCACCACCAGCATACGGTTCCCAAAACTCCCTGGAGTGCAATTCTGCATTAAAACAGGGAGTGTTTTCCATGCCCCCTTTTTAAAATTGCAAATCTGATGGCATCCACTCTTTCAGCCAGGGAAGGCATCTCCAGTGGGCCAGAAACTGATCTCTGGCTCCTTTGTCCTTGCCCTGCCCTACTTTACCCACTTTCAACGTTCATCTTTGCATAACCGGCAAGTGGAAAAAAAAAACTTGCTATCAACACTCCTTTGTTCTTACAGGCAAGATTTTTCCACACCACAGAAAGTCTCCAAGAAACACTGCCATATCGCTAGGATTTAGGATGTAAAACTGAGATTTTCTTGAAACATATGCCTCACAGATTAGGAACATACCAGGCGTATTAGGCCACGAACCTACCAAACGTTACCCTATAATTAGCAGACAAAAGGCATGTGGTCTTTCCCCACACCCACCTTCCCTTTTTCTTTTCTTCTCTTGCTGTTTGTTAAAAGGATGAATCAAAGACCTGCATTAGCCCCACAGATGTTAAGGCTTCCAGTTTGCAGCAGCAACTCGGCAAAGAAATGCGGCTCCTCAGCAAAGTCAACCACAGATCAGTTGCTCACATGTGTGGCAAGGAGAGCCCTTGTTGGGAAAAGCCAGCTGTGATATGGAATGAACCCTCTCGCTGAGTGAGAAGCTAATCCTGCAGAATGGACAGGGCGGAGGATCAAAAACCACACATGCACACACTGAAGTTCATGGCCAGGGGATAAGAGAAGGTGCGGTTCAGAAAGGGAGAACCAGGTAATGCCAGGAGCGAACAGTAAGCAAGGCTGGGAATCAGGGAACCAAAGGCACAGATTGGGCAGGATCACCCCAGCACAGGTGTCCATCTTTTCGGGTAGGTAGGCAGCTTTGACATGTTCACAGGCTGTTTATCGTCCTATATTCTAGCTGTGGTCCCTCTACTACCCAAGAGACACACACGCGAATGTCCACATTCTCCCCACTGTTTCTTCTCACCTCGTTATGGGTTTCTTCCACTCCTTTTATAGCTTCGACATCCAGCGACTTCAATGAGGGGACTCTTGAGACAGGGTCAATGAGTAGATTCCCCACCGCTGTATTGCACTGGTCCAGAATGTAGGCCAAGGTACCGCATGAGCACTATCAGAATTCAAGAGAGGAAAAGCAAGTCGAGCAAGCATCAGCCATTGACGTTTCAATCAGAAGCATGCTTGAGCACTGGGGTATGTTGGGAGTTGTCCTGTCTAAGCAAACATGGAAACACAGAAATAGAGTGAGTCAGAAGGGGCCTCCTGGGCCATCTAGCCTGACGCTCAGCTCCAGGGGGTCCTTCCTGGCATCCCAATTCATCCTTAGTTCCCTGAGCTTTGCTCCATTGGGATGCATCCTGGCCTCCTCTGCAGGGGAAAACAGGTCTCAACCCACCTCCACATGACACCCCCTCAAGTACCTATAAGTCACCAACAGACCTGCTTGGAGTCTCCTCTTCTCCAGGCTGAAAAGACCCAATTCCCTCAGTCTCAGTCCCTCATACACAGGGACTGTGCCCATAACCTATTCTCTAAAGTGCATATATCATTGCAATGTGTTTTATGCTATAGATCTCGTGAGTGCCACTGAGCTAAATGATCTGCAACACTTTCAAAAGAGGTTGGGCGCCTTTCTTGGTTAGAGGACTGAACTGGTTCTAGGCAAGTATGTCACAGGCGACCTTCCCCACAGTGAATGGGACGAAATCCCAAAGTGGGAGGGGTCACACATGCTCCCACTCTCATGTTGCCCCCCCCCCCCACAATCAGCTTTTTTAAAATTGGGGGTCATCCTTTGCAGCCACCATGATCCCACCACCACCACGCGCACAAACATGGACACAGACACCATATTAAATGTATTTATTATTTAAAATTTCCTACATATCACCTGATCGTTATAAATTAGGCTTATGTGCTGGTTTTACTGCTGGGATATACCATTTCTGCTTGCCGGCGAGAGCTCTAATCAATTCCTTGCAGCTGGAAAGCTACTAGGATAAGGCCAACTTTAGAATTTCTTGCTGGCTTGCAGGCTTCTTGTATGTCTCCCCATTTTGATCTCACACCTGCGCTATGACATTCGCAGAGCCTGGCAACAACAAGAACTTCAACGGGAGCTTAAGGCAAATAATCCATGCTGGTGGACTAGTTCTAAGGAGTGCTGTTGCAACAAAGATACCAAACACGTAGTAACATCTTCAGCAGCTCAGAGTGAACCAGTGTTCCCAACAGTATGCCGTCTTCCTAGGCAGTTGTGCCAGCAATATACTCAGAATCATAGAATAATAGAGTTGGAAGGCTGTCGAGTCCATGAAGGCCATCGGGTTCAGCCCCCTGCTGTTGCAGGACACCAGGTCACACCATCCCACTCAGGTGGCTGTCCAGTTTCTTCCTGAATGTCTCCAGTGTGGGAGAGCCCACCACCTCTCCAGGCAGCTGGTCCCACTGTTGTGTTGCTCCGGCAGTGAGGAAGCTTTTCCCGATGTCCAGCCTGAATCTGGGTTGTCGCAACTTGAACGGATTATTCCATGCCCCACACTCTGGCATCAGCAAGAAGAGATCCTGACCTTCCTCTTTGTGGCAGCCTTTGAGGTACTTATAGGGGATATCATGCCCCCCCTGTCAAGGCTGAGCTTAATAGCAGAGCCCCATCAGATTGCCTCAATATTTATGATTTGTTTGTTAGAAGATAGTCAAGCACTATGGGAAACAAGATGGCAGCTGGGTGAATCTTTCTTCTGATCTGGCACGGTTCTTCCTGTTCTTATCTAGCTAAGCAAAGGTAGAAAGTGAGAAGCTTCTCGGAACCCCAGATATAAACAGACCTAGAACTCAACCCTTTGAGCTAGGGGCTGCAGAAAACGTCTCCCTGAACCTGCTGAGAGCGATTCTAGAATATTCCGCCTACTGCAGTTTCTGGGGGCACGTCACCCATATGTCACCCATATGTGGGGAATGGATGAAAGCACTCAAAGAAGGGGAAAAAAATACATCACACAATGCGCCACAGATGAAGAGAATAAAGAGAACAGATATGTATAGATTGGACTTTAATACATCCACCCACATGCGCCCAATGCCTTTCTACAAAACTTCCTTTTGTACTGAGAGAATAAACAATACATAAAATAGTATTTTCTTTGCTGGAGGGGGTGGGAGCATGAGGATGTGTCTGTACCAGGGTTCCTTTCCGTTAAATATGTATAAGTCCAGCTGAATCCCCAAGAATAGCCTTGAGAAAGGACCCCTTGGTGTTCTAATGCTTTGTATTGAAAATTACCATACTATGAAATGAGGGGTCACAGAGGTTTATAAAAACAAGGCAGGAGCTTCTCAAAAGGAAGTTCTTTTTTGTTTGTGCCTCTGCAAGTAAATGTGCATTTTAATATCAGAATAACATAGTACTGGGGTCACAGAATTGCATCTCAGCTGCCAAGGACAAATAACAAGACTTGTCGATGAGGCTTAGAACACGATACTAAGATCAGCATATTGCTATGACAGTGAGCATTGTCATGGAAGCCGAGCTAGAGGGGGGCCTAGAAGACCATCAAGTCCAGCCCTCTGCTCAATGCTGGACTCCAGTTAAGGCAGCCATCCTGACAGATGGCTGTCCAGCCCCCTCCTGAATGCCTCCAGAGAGGGAGAGCCCACCACCTCCTCAGGTCATGGGTTCCATCGCCGTACTGTTCCAACAGTCGGGAAGTTCTTCCTGATATCCAGAAGGAACCTGGATTCCTGTAACTTAAGCCCATTATTCCATTTCCTTCTCTCTGGAATGACTGAGAAGAGACTCTGGTCCTGATGATGCTGTTGCATGAATGTGATACATCTATTTGTTGGAGGTGGACAAAAGGCAGGTCATAATCTTCTAGGAAATCCCCGGTAGGTCAGCAAGGGTTTCCAGCTCCAAACGACTGGACAAAACTGCTATTATTTTATTGGTTATTGTTATGGGATGTATTGTGTTTATTTTTCTCTTGTTTCCTATTTATATGAATGTATGTGTATTGTATTTTAATTTTATTGTGTTTTACGGTTGTTTGCTATTGTTATTTATTCCTATTTTATATATATTGCACTGTGTGCTGCCCAGAGAGCCTCTGGCTATGGGGCAACATAAAAAAGAGATAAAGAAATAAGCAAAAACCTTTCACTTCTTCCGCACTCAGGGTGAAACCAAGAAAGGCTAGCAGGAGAGAAAGGTGAGGGAGAACTGTGAGTGTGAACCCGTTATGCACGCTCCAATTCTGGTAGAGAAGATGGATTTCTTGGAGGGGAAAAATTCCACCCACACTGCCTTCACCCCATGGCTGCTACAGAAATGCTGTTTTGGAAACTACACCTCATCCAAAGCTATGCATCCAAACCTCATCCAAAGCTATGCATCCAATGGAAGGTACCATCTGGTACCACAAAGAGGGCAGCTTCTATCAGAGGATGGTGGAGTTGCTGGGCCACTCTGCAAAGGGTGAGTGTTGACAAGGGAGAAAACGCCCTTACTCACCTCGGCCACCCTGTGGGTTGAGCTGAATCTCGCTGTCTGGCCAGCCAGGACACAATGCTGGTGGGTCATGTTCAGGTCATCTGGGAACACATAGCAAGAAGGACCGTCAGCCACGGAGAGGGGCAAAGGCTTGGCATCTCCGATCCAATCGACCAGGGGAAGGGGGGTGGGCTGCGTGCGGGGGGATGGCCAAACCTTAGCTAACGTGCTTCCCGGTAACTAAGCCTTAAAGGGAAGCATTGTCACCCTTGCAGAACCCCAGAGGAAGACACACACAAAAATCAGGGAGCCACCAAATGACCCTCCATCCAAATCAAGAAGTCGGATCATTTGGGCAACCCTGGGCAAGATGTGGCTCGGAAGTCTAAGCTTCTGCACCCCTGTTACGTACGTTCCTTATAAGCCCTTATGCCGTGAAGGCTGAATAATGCCCTCTTGTTCCAAAGCAGTGCCCCACGGAGTCCAAATTGGTGGAGAAGGCGGACGGTAGCAGTGGGAAGTTTACTGGAAGCCATGCCTGGAAACTTTCCAAGGCATCTGGCTATCCCCTGTTGGAAATACGATACTGGGGCTAGGCAGAGTCTTGATCTGACCCTGCAGTATAAGGGTAGCAAAATAAACAAGCAAATAAAACATAAAACTACCAGCCACCATAAAGCGTGAATCAGCCCTAATAAGGAATCATTCTGTATGAAGCAGAAAAAATATGCAAAATGGTAGGAGAACAGGGAAAGGAAGAAACCCCACCTGATTAATTAGCAGACAATTGAACAAGATGTAGCAGATTTACCAAACTTGCATGATCAAAGTTTAGCAACAACAAATAACTTTCAAGGGCTCGTGGGCCTTGGAAAATAGAGAGAGAGATTGAGGGGGAGGGAGGGAGGGAGAGGGAGGGAAAGAGAGAGAGGGAGACAGACGATGTAGATCAAATGCAGGGTCAAATTTCAGAGGCAAAATAACTAGAAGGAACTTCGAAGGTGCTGCACTCTACAGAGGGAAGGCTTTTCCCGTTTAATTCTGTGATGCTTCCACCGCTAATCTTTGTTCCCAACATCTGGTTTGTTTATATATATATTTATTTATATGTTGAAACCCCTAACCTTCACATATGATCTATAGGGACAGCTGTGGCAAAGCCAGTCCTCCTCCTTTCAATGGGCCTGAGGTGTGTTTTGCTTTAATATGCCTCGAATATGTCATGGTAGGAAAAATTAGGGACCACTTAAGCCCTGCCAACTGGAATGGGGGAGGGGGGCGAGATTGCAGCTGGACAATTGGCTACAGGACAAAGCGCAGGGTCCACCCAAGACAATGTCACATGCTCTGGGCTTTTTGCATGCTCAGCCCAACATGTGCCTTGAATCAGGCACATCGGATGGAATGCAGAGAGTAAGGCCACCTCTGCAGCCATCCTGAAGTATATTTTCATACATGAGCTAAAGAGGTTCCCTTTCACTTAGACAATGAAGATCAGGAGTTGGGGGGAAATCCTAAGAGGACGTTTATTCCATTAAGCCTCTAAATATAAATAATATAAATATAAATATGAGGGGGAAAGTGCTCTTCTGTGCTCAGTGCAAACTGCACAGTTCCAGATTTGATTTGATATTCACCTGAAAAAAAAAGTGCAGGCAAAGACTTAAGAAGCAGGTGTTGAACTAACCTTTAAAAATTCAACTTTAACACTTCCCCCTCCACCCTCTCTCAGGACAACAAAGAGCTTTATTATATTCCCCAGTGCCAAAGCTCAAAAGACCTTAGGAATTTTTTTGGGGGAAAGTAATAAAATACTCAAATGCTTGCACTCTTCCCACTTTTTTGAAAGAAGCGGGGAGGCTGTTGCCTCATTCGGCTTGTCATAATACATCATTTTTGGCATTTACAATACAGAAATATTTGAGGAAGTAATGCCACTTCCAGAATGCAGAGAGCGTGAACACCGAAAGGGGCACACCCTGGCTGCCCAAATGAGAGCCATTAATACCATTTAGTTTACGGAGGGGCACTGCAGAAATATTTCTTTGGCTTGTGAGGGAAAGTTGCTGTGGATGATAGGCCTCCTCATATATCCCAAATCATTGAGGGTGAATGTCAAAATATCATTCTTAGAGGAGTTGCAGCCATTCCGTTCCTTTCTGTTTCGTTCCATTTCATTTTGTTCTGTTCAACTAGCTAAAGAGCAGATGCGTATTATGAGTAGTACTTTTCCTTCTGTTCAGGACTAGCTTCACTAGGGTTGGAAGAACCTTTCAGGTTGCTGCTTTTATTGCAGTTTTGCATAGCTGTAAGAGTTTAGTTTGTTTGTTTAAAACTTTTTTAGACCGTCTCTTACCATGGCCTCGGGACAGTTTAACAATAAGACAAAATAAAATAGAACACAGCATCCTAAGACGAACAATAAAACCCATATTAAAACAGTCAAGATGGGGAAAATAAAAAGGGGTTTAGTCTGGTGCCAGAAAGAATAAAGTGACAGCACCAGGCAAATCTCTCTGGAGAGCGTATTCCACAATCGGGGTGGCACCACAGAGAAGGCCCTTTAAGGAGGGCAGCCGGAGAAGGCAGGCACATGTGGAAGGAGACGCTCCTTCAGGTTTAGGGCTTTATAGGCTCACCAGCCCACCCTGTCTCAGGAAGACCATGCCTGCCATGGTCCTGGCCATGCTCACCACCATGTGGTCCAACCCTGAAACCCCCTAACTGGGGACGAGTGGTGGATCTCTCCCTACATCATCCTAAGAGGAGACTGGTCCACAGCGGGGAGTACACCGCAACCTTACCACTCTGTATCTTGCCTTACAGTTCTCCCTGCTCTCTCACTCTACGGACTGCAAAGCCTTCCCTGGTGGTGGAAGATGGTTCTGCAAGCTTCAACCACAAGGATCCAGTCAAACCAATTCACATTAAGGAATGCATCAAATGCCAAACAACCTAACTCCAAGCCCACCACCCCAGAAACTCCTTGGCATCCACAACCAGTTTCAGGGGTCAGAGTTCCACACTTGCAGTGGTGCTTAATGGATAGATGGACACATGGTTTCCTGCTACTACATACCTGTCACACCTGCTTCAATTCCTAATCTGGAAGCTGTGCACTTGCAAAGGTCTATGCACTTGTTGGCCCCCACATGAGGGTTGCCAGAATTTCCGTGCCATTCCCACCAGGGTCTCCGTGAAGTTCTCTTGCATCTGAAGGTACCCACAGGACGGCATCAGGGTCCCAACCTGGGGTGCCCATGTCACAGTGCACAGGAGTGAGAATTTGGCTCAGGCAACCTTCTGGTTGCAGACTAAAATTTTAAACTAGGGTGCTGAAGCTCCTTCAGGCCATAGGTCAGATTCCACTTGAAGAGCTATCGAGGGCTGCATTCTTAGTCAGCAGAGCTAAAAGCAAAAATGTTCTGGGAAGCAAAAGCAGAACAGGCGGGGCAGAATGCCAAAAATTTAAAAACCTAGCCTATTTTAGCTTACAGCTCTCAACCTTAGGAGAAAAATATGCTAAGACACTAACAGTTGACTACTTAGACCAGGAACGCACTCAACACTTGCAGTTGGTGCTCACCCCAGCAATAAATAAATACATACATATAAAATAAAAAAATAGGAGGCTGGAAATCAGAGAAAGAGACTTCTCAGTGATGGCATCGTGTGTGTGAATTCTGGCCTAGTTGCCTGGCATCTCGCTGAGCTAGTTTTAGGTGCCTGGCCATGCTATTTTAGCTAGTCCAGGCCTTCTGCTGATTTAGAGCTTCCACGGCACAGAATGTTCACCAGCCCGTCAGTTCCTCCTCTGTCACCATCTTTACCATAATCTTATTTTGATGCTTATGCTTTTGTTTGCGAGCCCTGCTGGAAAGTCTGCTCTGAACACAAGATTAAAAAGCAAAGAAAAAAGAGTAAATCAAGAATCTCATATGCATCAAGGTGCCATTTATCTGCACAGAAAGCCATTTCCACAGATTTCGTGAGATAAATCTACTCATTTTGGCCTTTGGGGTCAGAGAAATATCCATACTGAAGAGACTGAAATGGGTTAGGGAGGAAGATGAAGTAGCTGTTACTTGCCCTGGAACTGCTTTGCATTTTGTTAAGGCTGCTCTTGAACTTCCCTGGGAATGGGGTGGGAGACAGGGAGCTGAAGGCATGGAACATTTGAATACGGTATCCACCATGTTGAAGCTAAGGAGGTCTGGGACGGGACAGAGCTTGGAGGGGAGACCACTGGGAACTGCAAGGAGCCACCTTGAGTTCCATAATGGGAGAAAGGTGAGATATAAATATAAAAAATATTGTTATCTTTTATATTGTTATTTATTTTATATTGCTAATTTTATATTGTTATTTTTGTATTTTATTGTATTTTATTTTGTGTTGTAAGTCGCCCCGAGGCTTCGGCAAGGGGCGGCATAGAAATATTTTAATAAATAAATAAATAAAAATATAATACTAGCCTTAGAAATCCACACCTCTTCAGAATTTGCAATGTCATGTTCCAATTAAAAAATAAAATAAAATGGGGTTACATTCAGGGAAATGCACACACAAAATGTATGTATTAAGCAAGAAGATATAGGAGAAATGCATACATAGAGGTTCTCATGTCAACTTTTTTTAAAAGTCCAGTGTTCAAACCAAGCGGAACATTGGAAAAAGTCTGTGATCTTCAGCAAGAACCCAGTCCAAGATTTGTAAACTAAGAGAAATTCAGTGCAGAAATGATAGAAACAGAGAAACTGAAATTAACATATTGACAGAATCAGAAAAACACAGGTGGGTAGATTTCTCCATTCCTACCTAGCATAAAGTAGCAGTCTCCCTGGTAAAGGGGTACAGCCAACCCTGGGGTCTCAATATCCCAAGCTACTTTCAAAGCAACATGCCACGTATCTGGGTCTCTGCCGAGCGGCGTCTCTCCCTCAAGGGCATCAGCACCAGGTTCTGCAAAAGAAAAGCACTCAACAGAAAGTGGAAATAGCATATTTGCTTCAGGATGTTCTTGCTTGAAAGGAGAAACCACTGTTCCATTTCAGTGTTCAGAGAGACTTGAGAGGGAGTTAATGAAATCAGAAAAGCCACACTGAACTTCAAGTGTTAAGGGTACTCTCACAAAATGCTTCCGTGGTACGGCAGACTACTATTGCCAGTCATAAAGTGCTCCTTTGCCAGAAGGCAAGCTACAGAGACTGAGGAGAAGACACTTGCCCAAGAACTTAGGAAGAAGGCAGCAGGTAACTTACATGGTGGGAAATGTTCCATTTCAAAAGGAGGAGAAGTCTCCACCTGATACCACCATAGTGCAATCACTGTTCTAGTTTGGATTATTTTTAGTAATATCTTCTCCCTAGATGGGTTTTGCTAGCAGCTCTGAAAAGAACATCCCAGATGTGGCTGTGTAGGAGCCTGGCTACTCCCAAATCAGAACCTCAGATCATCGAGGAGAGCACTGTCCCTAGAGAGAATGCATGGCCTTCCAGATGTTGCTGGCTGGGAGTTGCAAGTCTGGCAACATCTGGAGGATCACACATTCTTACACTGCTGTCCTACAGTGGCAGTTCCACAGGCATCGATCGGCCAATTTATTTTACTACTACTACTACTACTCTACTATTATTATTATTATTATTATTATTATTATTATTATTATTATTATTATTATAACAACATTTCTATGCCGCCCCTTGCCGAAGCCTCGGGGCAGCTTACAACACAAAATATAGGTTCCAAACAGCCAGCAGGACTGCGCTGAGTGATTTTAAACAAACCATGCAGCAATAAAAGAAAACCACTAAAACAGGAAAGCGGCTTTTTTTTTAATAGACAAGGATCTTTCCCAGATAATAGACAAGGATCTTTCCCAGCCAAACCTGGAGATACCAAGCTTGAACTCAAAACCCTTTGCAATGCAGAGCAGGGGCTCCACCCCGTTGTGCTACAGCCCAACATTTTTATCACTTTGGAGTTACTGACATTTTGAAAGCAAGCAGTAACGTGCTTCCCATTGTTTGCAAAATAGCACAGTGGGAGTAATCAGATTCAATTGCCGAAGATAATTACAAGCGGCCTTATTTGTGAGCGATGGCAACGGCAGCATGTGAGCGCCATTTGAACTCTGTGCTCAAGCAATCATGGGTGGAAGGGACCATCCAACTGCAAAGAGAGAGAGGGGAGAGAGAGAGTTGTTTTAATGAGTGAATTCCAAAGATGCTGGATTTATGAGGGAACCCCAGGAAGCATCGACTGAAATTGCTGTCTCTGATCATAGTTCCAGATTTTATTGAGACCATATTGTACACAGTGCATGCGTACGAACGCACATGGGGAAAGCAGGAAAGCAAAGATGATTGCCCACAAAAGGTGACCCGTTGGCATATGCTATTCAGGTTGGATTGCATTTGAAGTGATGGGAAAGTAACCATGTCCATGCCCACGTTTTAGAAGGTGTTTCTTCATTCTTAAATATCCATTTAAGAACAATTCATCCAAAAGCAAAATAGAAAATATGGCAGACCTCCTGAAAGAAGTCAGTATCAATTTTTGTGTTGGTGCTGCTTTTAAAGTGCCTTGCTAGCGTGTCTTGACATCAAAAAGTAAGATAGTCTGCTGTTTCTCTTGAAGGAAAAGAACACTTTGGGAATTGGTTGCAAGCAAACACTTTTTAAAAAGGGATGTTTGGATACCTTCTTGATTTTTTCCTTCTTAAAATCAGCTGGGAAATTATTTTCATATTTTACGACTGACGTGTAAAGCCCCAATCTAAATAAACATAGTACAGTCTCAGGTGATGGATGGTTTGAATGCCAAGAAGGCAGGAGGTCAGTGCTGGTCTGTCCATGTGTATGAAATAATGAAAGTGATAAATCTTTCCTCTATCGCACTTTTTATTTATTTATTTGTACTATTTTGAGGGCTGAAAATTAATTAGGACAACAAAAAAATGTGGGAAATATTGCACCAACACCTGTTTGAGTGGAGAACATAACAAATTCACTTCTCTAATTAGGGCTTCATTTGTAAAAAAGAAAAAAGAAAGAAACTAAGATGATTACACAGAGAACATATGCTTCTTAAACACCTCTCTCTCCTCAGCAGCAACAAAAGCAAAAATAAGGTGTTCACCTGGATAAACAAACCTGTGTTGATTAACTGTTTCTTTGAATTATTAATTTTGCATGTAGAAAAGAACAATAATTTTGGAACAACCCTCCCCTTCTTTCTTTGATTGAATATTGTATCGATGTATGGTAGCAAAAAAGATCACCTTAGAGGAGTTCTGAGCAAATGAATGGGGGAACACCTCTTGTCCTCTCCTTTTATACAGAAGCCCTGTGAGTTAGCATTTCCCCCATACTGGAGGTGGTGGGACTGAGAGTAAAGAAAGGCTTCTGAATTCCCAGCAGAAGCAAGATCCAACTGGAAACTTTCTGCTCGGTAGATCAGTCTCTTGTCCCAAATCTTGTCTAGATTTTGGGGAACTGGAGAGAACACAGTTGGGTGTGAAGCAAAAGGCACAAGTAATAGGTATGCAGACCAACTCTGCTGTACGTACTTAATCTTCACTTCTAACGAATCTCTGGCACACCTGCACAAGTGCACAAATGTGTTCATATGAACATTCACTACCTCACGAGGAGGTCATACAAACAGAGCCAAAGTGGGGAGAACAGGTATGCTGCTCTTCTGGGAGGAGCAAATAATGGTATGATAAGCAACATCTGTCCATGTACCAGGTACAGGTGCTGGAAGACCATAAGCTGGCTCTGCCATTGGACAGAGTGAAGCAGTGGCCTCAGGTGGCAGATTCTGGGAGGTGGCAGCAAGATATTGGAGGAGAGCATTGTGGGCCTCCCTGAACCAGCCAGCTGCCTTCTCGGGCAGTGGAAGATGCTTCCTCCTAGCCAGTGCCAAAAAACTGCCAATCCGCTCAGCTTTTGCACAAGGAAGGGTACCATCTCCGCCTCGGCCTCTAGCAGCAACAATGACTTCCTGGACTCCATGTCCCTACAGAAGTGCAAACACAGGTTCCTTTCCTAAGAGGTGCATAAACAAAGACGTTGATTAGATGTTTATCTTGCTGTTCCTCAAGAGGCAATGTACAGCACTGAGGAGGCTGATCCTTGGAACCCTGGCAGATGTCTAGGTTGCCTGATGGATGCTCAGCGCCCCTCCTAGGCAAGGATGCAGGCACACTTTCAGCAGAAGGCCACCTTCATTTTGGAGTCCTTGGGGAATGCACCCCAGTGGCACACGGGGCAGGTGTATAACACCCCAGACACCATCCTATCTTAGCTTAAAGCGGTTCCTCAACCACTTATGGAGCATGAGGGCCATATCAGCCCTTTAGAATGAGGAGAGCTCAATGCACAATAGCCAGGATTTTGTGAGATGGTGGCCAGGAGAAAAGGGGATGAGTTAAGGCTGTTAATGTAACCCTGGGAAGATTTGATGCGTGGGCTTAAGGTTCTGCACAAGTGTTGCAGGCATTGTCTTCTGGTCATTCCAGAGGTGGCATCTTTAAACGCCTCCTGGGGGAAGCAGAAGGGAGAAAGTCACCAATAACAAGTCTCCTGCAGGCTGTACAAATTACTGTTAACTGACCTTGCATCTATTAAGCAACAAATTCAGGGAAGCCACTGGTCAATTATCAATCCACTAGAACATTCCAATTGGATTAGAAAGTCATTAACAATGAGAAAGCTGTCGGTATTTCCCCACCCAATCACAGCTGGAGTAGAAATTAAGTAGCAGTTGTTCAGATTAGCTCATTTTTTTAATGTAATAATGACAAAGTATGCTGTGCAGGAAAAAAATACAAATTGTATGTTATGGAAATCAAAAGTAATAGGACTTTCACAACAGGTCACCATCGTAGTCAATCACTGGTTTGTTAGCCTGTTAAACATTAACTTGTCAACTAACACATCCAGTTGTTTATTACTCTAAGATTTACACACTCAACTAAGCCTGCGGGGGCAGCAGGCCAAGAACAATACCAGGCAAAGCATCTACCCAGAAGAAAATCGCTTCTGCACATTGAAACAGATGATTCGTGTTTTGAGTGCATACTATAGAATTCCACAAACTGGAATTCTACAGTATTTATTCATACCGGAGATCTCTGGCCTTTCTTCCTACCAATCTACCAAGCGATGCAGGTCTTTGGATGGACTTCTCTGGTGGTTCCATATAGACCTTTGGCCTAACTGGAGTCCACCAAGAGAACACCTTTCATTGTATCGGCTCCATCTCTGTGGAATTTCCTGCCTCTTGAGGTCAGGCAGGCACCAACCTTGTATTGTTTTTGGCACATACTTCCTGAAAATAATTTTATTTCAGGAATCCTTCCCCAACTATCCAGCCACAGCATTATTGATTTTGCTGGGTTTTTGTCATGCTGCATTCTTGTTCCATCCATTTGATCTTTTATTGTTCACTGTTCCAAAATCTTCATACCGAAACAAGGGGCAGTACATAAATCTTATGCATAAATGAATGGGTTCATTTACTGAGCCCATTTTCATCATAAAAACTAATCCGTTTTAGCAAATAAGGCCACTATCTGTGATAGATGCATTTACTACCCCTCTTAAACCCACTTTGTGATTTACAAGGTGTTGGAATTCAGACAAATCTTCTCCCATTTGAAACGGTGAATATCTATATCACTTCTGATTGAAGTGAAGTCATCATTTTATCATCCTTAATAATGTTATTGTACCATCAAATTTATTAAGAAGAGTTTCTACTCTGCTTTTAACCCAAACAAAAAAGGCTGCTTGAAAAGGCTCACGGTCAGTCACCCAACGATAACAATGACAAGAATAATCAGAAGATGATGGTGGAGGAGCAAACGGCTGGGTAAAAGCAAGAGCAAAGTAACCCAAACACAACGCAAAGGAGCAAAAGCGGCTTTGTGTCGCTGATGGTAAGGGGTCGATAATAGTCTGAATGTCATTCATTGGTTTAAAACCAGGTCTTTGGCTTCAAGTCACTAGTCAGTAAGAAATGGAGTGCACCCAGTGATAAAAGAAATGCCAAAGGCATGCTTACTCCTGAAGAGGGTCAATGCCCCCTACAGAACCATAGCAGAATTCCATTTGGGGGGCAACAGCTTTAGATTGTCAAAACGTAGTGATGGGTGAATATTAAATTCACATCTCTTGGTCTGCGTTCCCGAAAGATTTACAACCTTAAAAGCTATTAGCTTAAGCAGACTAGTGAATTCCACCTGTCATGAGAGTACATGAAATAGGAGGCAGCCTCCAACTGCTAAGACTCAAGTTTTAAGGAACGACATAGATCAATGTCAACAAGTTTAATTGTATACCCAAATGCAAACAGGAAGTTGGAGCAGCTGCTGAGAGAAAACTGGTGTGACGTGTTTTTCAGCAGCAGGCATCGCTGGTGTTAAGGATCGGGGTGACCCCAACAAAGGGACACCTGCAGAGACTTTGTTCTGAAAATGTCATAACCTTGGAGTTGGAGATGATTGAGTGTGGTAGCATTCCATTTATGGAGTAAGGGCCACCACGTTGGCCTAAAGCCCCCTTGAGACCAGGTAGGACGGAAAGGTTGGTGTATCCTCACCTCCCAGAGCTGCCTCCCATGAGATGCTCCTCCTAAAGTCAAGTTGGTGTCTCCACATGGCATCCATGGACTCCAACATGCCTGTGATGGGCTTCTTGGGGCCCCTTCAGACTCCTTGGCCATCCTGATTTTTATTTTCTGGTTTAATTTCTCCCTTTTTTTAAACTGGGAGGCCAGCATGCGACAAGGCAAAAGGGCCACCCCTCCAGCGTCCTCGCTATTAGGGTTCTCAAGAACGTGTTTGTGTTTTGGAGCTGAGATCCCACCTCTGCCTTGTATTCAGTTCTTGAACAAGTTATTTCTCTTGTAGCCTCATCATTTCCCCCTCTGGGTGCAGCACATCTTGTGTTGTGCTCACATTCCCCAACTTAGTGCCTTCCCAAAGTCTTGCATTCCCAGAAGCTCTCAGCCAGCATGGCCAGCAGTCCAAAACCTCTGCAAGTAAACAGGTTGGGGAAGGGGGGCTATATCTCCAATATAACATGGATTGTGCCCTGATCTAAGCTAACATCTCAGCTCAGGTTGGCCAAAACCGAGTGGTTTACAGCAGCCACCTGATATAGTTCGAACTTCATCCTAGAGCTGAGGGAATGAAAGCCAGAGTCAGAATCGCCTCTCCTGGAGCCCTTCCTCCTGGGAGAAAAGCTGATGGCGGCAGCACAGGTAAGATGCTTCAAGCACCTGTCCCCCTTCCTCCCTGGGCATGCACCTTTGAGTCAACCTCCCTCTCTCAGCAGGTTATGAAGTGCTAGGAAGCCCTGGGGGAAAGGGGGATGCCAACAGCTTCTGTACTCTGCAGTATACAATTACCTGCTATGGTTGTTGTCCAAATTATGTTGTGATGAATGGAGCACTGCAGCTAGAGACCGTGGCCCTAGAAGTCTGGTGAACCATCACCAGAGTTCAGTTTTCATCCCTGAGGCCTCCAGTCTAGCTGGATGTGCTGCATCTGTGAATATGAGTCGTTCACAACCCTCAACCAAATGGTATCTTTCCACAGTGGACCATTTCTTACCTCTGTGTGCTCTGCTTTATACTGGAGAGAACTTGAATATTAAACCTAACTGGAGGTGCCCCAGCTTGACCGATGCAGCCTCCCATGATTTTAGTTCAAGCTTAGTTCTACTCTTCGCTTATGTTCATTATTCTGTAATTAGTTCTGTGCTAAGCCTTCCTGCAAAAGATCACTTGGGAAGGGAAGGGAAGGGAAGGGAAGGGAAGGGAAGGGAAGGGAAGGCCTAACATATTTAGAATGCCTCTTTTAACTATTCACAATTGCCATAAGAGTTGCAAAAACGGACTCTGCACTGATTGATACAAAGATCATTATGACATTCTGCTCAATTGTGCTAATCGCCTCTGCTTAATCAACCTATTAGCAAGTAGCAACCATTTTGAAAAGTTTCCTTGGATTTGCAAAATGAATGGGCTACTGCCACGTTCAGCCAAGCAGAGAAACACAAGGCAGCTATTGATCAAACTGGGCTGAGAAATTGAGAAACAAAGAAACTTTTGTGAAGGTTAACACTATCATATAACAGCACTCCGAGTACATATTCTGCCAGGTGTGCTCCCCTGCTAGGGAGAGATCCTGAGGATTCTGGCACTTCCAATAAGGTCTGGACAGCCAAAGAGATATCAGCACAGCTCAGGAAGCACTCAGCACCTTGAAGAATGAGGCCCCGATTTAGCCAAAGTCACCTTTTTCAGGGGCTGAGTGGAGAAATCCTTCAGTAAAGTGGACTCTCCTGTTACAAAGCTCAGAAAGGATCTCCCATGTTCAGACCCTGAAGTTCAAGCTAGTGCAATAAGTAGGACAACTCAGAAACCATCTGCTCCAGAAGCGGTCTTCTCTTTTCTTTTTCTGGTCTTATAAAGAAGTGTCACAGCATATGCTCTCTACGGTGCCTCCTAAATTAACCCAGAGTGCAGGTCCCCACCCATGTTCCTCGTCTCTGGTATCCATCCAGTCCCCTGTTATTTCAGTACTGATCTTGGGATGAGATGCATCTTGCACCAGCCAGTGCTGTCTCCTGAGACAGATGGCTCGCAAAGATTCCTGCCGCTGCCCCCTCTACCCCCAGGGAACCTTACCAAAGTGGGAAGCAAGAGCTGAGGGAAGCCAGGGTGTAGCAGGTACGCAACACCTACAGTGATGGAGGAGCAGAGGAACGCCAGAAGTCAGACTTGGTGCCCACCAAGCACAGAGTCAGGGACATCCACTGGTCCATCCAGTCCAGCACCGTCTGTGCTATGAGGATGTGATTCTCCAGGGGTTCAGGAAGGGATCCCCCAGCCCAAATGGATGATGCTTAGGGATGGAAACTGGGATCACAGAAGGACCACAGCTCAGCAACAGAGGACATGTTTTGCATGCAAAAGGCTCAAGGTTCAGGCACTAGCTTTACCGGGTAGATTTAGTGAAGGATCCCGGAGTGCAGCTGCCAGTCAGTGTTGACAATATAGGCCTCAAGGGACCAAAGGTTTGACTCAGTAGAGGGCAGCTTCCAATGTCCCAGGCTCCATCCCTTCCCCAAAGAAGTGTAAGCCTTCAAAGCAGCCATCCCCAGGCTCTTTTGCCAGCACCGATGGGCAGGCACAGGTGTGCAGGATCCTTGAAATCTTCTCTGGAGGGTGCAAGTTCAGGAATTACCGTCACTGAAAGCCGTATTTCAGAAGCTACTGGCCAAGAGGCAGGCTATAAACATCTTACTTTTTAAAGGCCGAACAGGAACTGCATTCCACTTTCCCAGCAACGGGTCTGCTGAGCTCTAAGATGCAGCTTCTGACTGGACCAAAACAGTTTAGCATGCTGGGACAAGAATCTATGCTCTGTTGAGTAAACAGGGGGAAATTTCCTCCAGATCTACAACAGAGTATTCTGCGCAAGCAAATACATTAAGAAAACCGTCAAGCCACGGTATCTGTTGTATTTCTTTTAAAGTCACATTCACAGCCTTGGAAATAGGTATCTGTGGGAACCTGACGGGTAGAGATTGGACAGATTTTATTTTCTTGGCTCCCCATCAGCAGGTTAATTTCAATCCACTTTTTTCAACTTTTTCCAACCCACTTAAACCTGTTCCAAAGAAAGCCACCTGCATCCAATGTTTCACATCCGCTTCCTCCCTGCTTCCCCCTCCCCAACACAGACATCCAGAAGCTAGCGAGGGACAAATAAGCAGGGGGAGTGTGGTCTTGCACACCACATGGCAAGGTAGCTCAAAAGCTGGTCTTCGGATCGTAAGGCATGAGAACCGCAGTAGATGGAGCATTTATTGCCAACACAGAGCGGCAGCAAATGGTCTCCAGGGCTTCAGGTGAGGCCCTTTCCTAGCTCTCCTGAGAGATGCCAGGGATTCAGCCTGAGATGCCGAGCAGCTGCTCTTCCCTCTGGACTACAAGGCCTCTCTCCACAAAGGGCCGGGGATGCCTCTTTATGCACACACAGCGGGAGACAAGGCGGCCTTGGGTGGATTCCGTGAGACCCAGCATATCGTTTGCTTTCCGCCCACCCTGCTTTACCCACCTTCACAGCAATAGCTGTAGACAGCGACCGTTGACCTTTCCACTAGGTTTTCATCACGGTGCCAGCTCACAGCCATTTTCCCCATTCCAAAATAGGGCTCGTGTTTCAAGGACGGCATTTGTTGCGGATCCATATAATTTAATAACGTCAGGTTGTACAATGTTCTCTCTTTCAGGTCAGTACCGTCATTCTTTGGGATGTGAGAAGGGCTTTGATCTTGCAAAGCGGACCCCAACTCGGTAATGGAAGTAGCATTATCCTGATGTCTCACGGTGACAGCAGAATCTTCCGTTTCGTTTCTCTCGGCCAAACTCTGCTCCTGCAAAGCCCGGATGGTTTCTCTGTGCAGGTAGTCATTAAGTCTGATTAATGCCTTACACGCCATGGATATTTCAGAATGGGAATAATTTATTTCATAACCTTCCACAGGCCAGGGGACCGTAAATAACCTTGTGCTCAAATATTTGTAAGTACATCCTGGGTTTCCAATTAATATCCGAGATACGGGGGTAACGAAATCTTTCCCTTTGATCCATACAAGATCTTGGAAGAAACAACTGTGCTTTTGCAAAGTCAAAAAGGCCTCTTGAACCGCTGTGTGGATCTCTTTGGGAATCTTCCCAGCATTTCTGAGGATGAGTTTTGAATATTTTGTCTTCCACTAAAAAGAAAAAGGGGGAAATCACATTGGAGTTATTTTAAACCCAGAACAGATGCATACTTGAAGCCTCTGTTATAAGCTATTCAGTAAATAAATACATAAACATAGGAAAAGGAAGGAGGAGGTGGTGATGTTGTCCTCTTAAAATATCATAGGCTAAAAAGCTCTTTGACACCTGAGATAATCTTTATTCTTTTCCACCATGCAGTGGGTTGATTTCATGAAAGGCCTTGTTACGTTCCCAAAGATTTTGACATATTACCAGACGTTGCTGAGCAGGGCAGGTCTTGAGCGGTGGGTAGATTTCAGAACATGCCTTGAGAGGGGATGATTTGGTGAATACACCATGCTGGCTTAACATCGAACACTGATCTTAAATGGGCAGCTGGTTCGTGACCTAACCTAGGATGGGTTTCACCAGGCCTGGAACCACAATTTCTCTTCTTTCTAAACCTTCTTCTAAGAGAAGAAACAAGAGAAGGACGTGAGTCCAAAGAAAGGTGACAATAGGAAAGAGGAAACCTGGATTAGGTCGGAGGAAAATGAAAGGGAATGTCCAGTTAGCTGAGTTGGGGAGGAGTTCATGGGAAGACCTAAAAGACCAGTTCAGTGTTAGGCTCCGATAAACGGTCTGGCCTCCTGTGGCATACTTTTCAGGCCCTCATTAGGTGATTAGATATGTTCATGGATGATAGGTCCACCCAGGTCTGTCATACACAACTGCTTTATGGAATCACTATGTCCAAGAGATCGTGGCATGGAATGTCAGTGGATGCAAGAAAATAGCAGAGAAGGACTAATGCCATCATGGCCTGCTTGTGGGTTCTCTCAGGTATTTGCCCATTTTAGAAGAACATATGATAGACCTTTGGGCTGATCCATTTTGACTCAACAGGCTGACATTCCAGCATTACAATCGGGCTGCACTGTTGCAGGTTGGGGCCAAATGTGGCCCTTCGCTTCGTCAAGATTGGGAGCTGGCGGGCACCAAGACAATGCTCCTGATGGCCCACAGTCCTGGTATATTGCAGAGCTGTCCCATCCCATCAGCCCCAGGACTACACAGGCTGCCATTGAGTAAGTGGTTGTGTAAATCTATTCCTAATTAGAGAAGAAATGGCAGAAGAGCCTGAAAAAATAAATAAAAGAAAGCCCATTATGACATATCTAAGGCAAATATGCTTCACTTGTTAAAAGGCCATAACTTTTCACCCTCCTGTTAAAACTGGGAGCTAATAGGTTCCATATTTTAATGCCAGTCTACTGAGAGATGTGTTACTTTTTGGCTCGTGAACTAAAGATTACATGCTCCGAAAGCATTTTATCAATACATCTTAAAGAATGGCTCCAGGGTTTCTTTAAAAGAACCCTAAAAATGTGTGTGCGCACACGCATGCGCTTTAGAACATGCACGCACACATGGGTATCTCAAAAGCGAAAAAGAAAAAGGAAAAAGAGAAGCAGGAAATGGAAACACATTTCCAACACATCATCTGAAAATGCCGGTCAGTCTTCTTTAATTCTCCAGCCAGTCATCTTGCAATGTCCTACATAAGGAAAGCATTAAGAGATCAGAAGACAAAGAAAGGGGAAAAGATGGAAAGGAAGGCAAAACATACACATGCCGTGAAGCTCATACTGGACACTTTTACTGATTGAAGGGACCAAAATCATGTAGTTTTTGCTTTATCTCTGACAGCTGATATTAAAGGTCACCTCATGCTCCATGCAGATAAAAGCAGCCATGTGACCTGATGCTGCCAACAAGCATGCAAAACATTTCGTGTTTAATTTTCCAGCGTGTCCATTATCCCAGTAGAAAATGTAACTCAGCCACTGGAGGCCCTGCTGGAGGCCCTGCTCCAGATTTTCAGCCATCTTCAAATCACTGAGTTTCATTTCCAGGGAGCCACGATGACTTCTTCACGCAAGGGGCAGGAGCAAACCATAACCCAGTGAGGTCACCTCTGCATGAACAAGCCAGCACTTCAGTTCTATGGAGATAATAATGTTCCACTCCAGGAAGACATCTGCACATGGATTGTGATTTGCTGGGTATGATGTCCTCTGCCTCCATCAATATGGCAGCCACTTTGCCCTTCCCTTCCCATGTTTTAGGATGATCTCTCAGCTTTCAGCTGGTTCTGCTCTCTCTGAGATACATTTTCATGCTGCCTTAGACTACACTTGTTTATTGTTCTTAGTGCTGGAAATTGTTTCATGTCTTGTTATGAGCTGGCCTGAGAACACCGCTGCAGATATTGTTAATCAACAACGGAAACAACCCTAGGATGCTGCCACCGAGTTATTCCATCGGTCCATGTAAACAACCCACTGAGTCATTCCATTGGACCATCCAGCTCAATATGGGGTATAGCAGGGAAGTAGAACCTTAGGCCAGCAACCAAATTTGGCCTTCCGGGAGGTCCAGTCAACTCCCAGGGGGTGCTTAGATGGCCATACACCCTTTTTCCTGTAACCAAGAAGTTTCTGCTTACCCCCAGCTGGTTTCCAGGCTTTGGTTTCTCCACTCAGAGAAGAGGTAATGTGTCTCTTTCCAGCATTTCATGCTAAAATATTCTGACACATGGGGTGTTTTAAAGCTCCCCTCCAATCTTTTGCCAGGGCCCTTGGGATCTTCTCTAAAACTAAATTCAGCCCTCCTCTCAGCTCTTCAGTTCCTCACTGATGGGTAGCAACTCTCCAGCCTTGAAGAAGACTTCTCCTGCACTTTGTGGAGGTGCTTGGGACGGCACACACAAATCATGTGTTCTGTCACTGCACTACAGGCCTTCTCTCAACTGCCATAATATTATCTGAAAGTTTTGTGCTTCAGCTCAAAGAGGAAGGAGGGTTACAGTCTGTTTTGACAAAGAAATAGAAAGGGCGAGGGGAAAAGTTCCTCCTTCCTGTATCAGTGGGGGGAAAAACCAGACCATTTGTTTTTTTAAAGATGCTACTTCATATGCATCTTTCAGCCACATGTCAATACAAGAAAGTTGACATGGCAATAATGTAGGAAGTCCTGCTGTAGCTGTTCAAACTAAGTAGGAGATTCCTTTTTATGTCTTTCATCTCACTCAATATGTTCCAACTTAGCTTGACTGAACTTACCCAACTCTTTCCATGTGTTTCACATTTGACCAGAGTGTTGTCGAAGAGAGACACAGCATATTCTTCCGCTTCTTCAATAACACTCCTTCTCCATACCCATTTGGATTATATATGTGTGTGTCATTATCAGGCTAGATTTTCTTTTCTTATTAAGAGTCAAATGATTGGATGATTGGAAGGGCCAGAAGGTTATCAAGTCCAAACCGCACAGTTCTGAATCAACTTCCTCCTCCTCACACATACACAGATTCACCCAAATAATCCAGACTGCCGTGTCTGACAGACAAAAGCAACCCAATTTTTCCTCCATCGCATGCCCGCCAGGAACAGAATGAGTCACCCTGGTTTAAAAGCAGCTCACACTCCCATTGAGCTCTGCATTCTCAAAGAAAGTTAGGTAGGTCATCTCTCATGACCATTCTTCCGTTGCAATGTACAAACCTTGGGAGGAACCAGGATTATTTTAAACGTGCATTCAAAAACCAACTGGATAATGTGGGAAGACGCAGAACATTTTTCTGTCTAAACAGGCTAATATTTTAGACATTTTTCTGTCTAATATTGTACCTTAAGAAACAAGAAAAATGCATTTGCAAGACTACATTTCACAAAGTATCTAGCATTACCAGTTGGTAGAAACCATCATCCTTGGGTGTCAAATATGGCAGCCAGTTCTCTCCAAGTTCATCCAGGAGCTTCCGTTTCTAAAAGATGCAAAAGAAACGTGTCACAGTGAGTTTTAAGAAAAGCACCACTGATTTCTGAGCAGCCAGATGTTTAACCACAAAGTGTGAGGTGGACAAGTCCTGTCCCTCCAGATGTGTCGTCCTCCAACTCCCCTACCACTGGTTGCCTGGCTAGAACTGATCGGGATGGCAGGCCAAAATGCCTGGAGGGCCCCAGTTTGTCCAGAAGTGCACTAGGCCCTCCCATCTGTCTCAGCTTGGTAAAGCTCAGCCATGGTTTTGTCCTCCAGCCGCTTATCCTAGGACTGAAAGTGAGATGGGTCTAGAGCATCTGCTTTTGCCAAGATCTTTGTGCTCCCAGGGCCAGTTCAGCTATCACTCACTTGATATAAACAACACATGGGCAACTTGAGGACCCACCTGGACCAAAGGGGTGGAAAGGTAAGAATATTTAGAATGAATGGATCCCAATGTAGGCTTTACAATCCCTACTGTGAAGACTTTCCTTTGGCGAGAGTGCTCAAACCCTTAAAGTGTTACTTCAATAGGAGAAAGAACAAGATTGATATCTTGCAGGTTTTATTCATGAGAAAGTGGGAAATGAGCAAAAATTTCAATATGGTATATGCGGTATTGTAAGATGAGCTTCAGTTTTGCATTTCTCTTTGAGGGCATTGCTCTGCTCCTGTTTGAAGTATTTTTACAAACCAGGTCATCTCATTTGCTAGACCAGCTTTTCCAAACCACTTATCCCGTAAGGAGGGATGGGACCTCCATGGTCACTTAGGGTAGGCATGCTGAAATGAATGGGACTTAAGTCAGGTATTACTAAAATGTCCCACTGCTTTGAAAATGTCTGCTCTAAGCTCTTCAGGTCCTAACCCAGGAACTCAGATCACCCCAGTTCCAGAACCACTATTGTCAAATTCCAACAGCAACTTCCTCAACATTCCTTCTTTGTGCTGTTGATTCCTCCCTCTTATCTCAATATTCCAACCTCAAAGGAATTTTCTCCTGCCCTCCCACTGGCTTCAGGAAGATGAAGGTGAAGAGAAACAGATTACGGGTTGGATTTAGACTCAGTTCTGCCAAGAGTACACCTGCTGACATGGAAAAGAAAACACTCACCTAAAACAAATAGAACTGAAATTAGGCTTGACTGAATTGTCCCACTGCTTTCAGTAAGTCTACTGAAGTCTGGATCCAACAACTTAGAAAGAAGACCTGCAGTGCAAATTTACTCAGATGTTCTACTCTGCTGAATGCCAATTAGGTAAAAAAATTATACAAAGGTTTGCAGTCTATGGGTATGCGGTTCATTTGCAGGATTCTCGGTTGTGCCCTGAAGAGGGAAAATAGTAACAATAACCTCTTCTAATGCAAAAGAGGAAAGCAAAAGAGGAAAGAGAAGCAAAAAGCAAACTCCTATTTTCTGAGAAAGGATCCAACACAATTCTTCCCCGCTAACATCTCTGGATTTGTTTCATGTTCCTTTGCTTATCTTTATTTTCTGTGTCATATTACAGGGCTAATGGATTTTTAAACCTTACTATACTTAGGGAAATGGCATTTTTCAAGTGGAATCATTTGCTTTGAAAACCCATACTTTGGCCTATGTGGGTTTTTCATACAGTCTCCGCCAACTCCGACCACCAAAGAGAGAGAGGGAAAAACAGAAGCAATCACTCCTCTGCAATCAACTTGGCCTTTGCCTCACGCAGATCGAGAATTACATGCTCCAAGAAAGCTTATCTGTTGTCATTTACATACCAACCAGACTTTGCCTTCAGTAGGAGAACTCAACATGCTGCTGTACTTCAACCCGAACAACACAAGTAGTTGAACGTGGGAACAGAAACACCAAATAATGTAATAGCCACGCAATTCCAGGAGGTGGTGCTGGAAATTGGTTGCCCTCCTTTGTGATGTGGCTCCATGCCTTTGACCCATGGGCTGAATTCAGTTTTGGAGAAGTGCTCAAGTGCAACATGGCAGTTGAGGAGGGATGAACCAAACTACCAAGCACAGAGAACCAGCATATTTTAGATTTCACCTTTTTTGGCAAGCAACTAAACCTTAGAAGTATGTCAACCTTTCAGAATGGAATGGAGAGAACATCCGTGAAAGACACATCGCTATCTGGGGTATCCCGAGCCAGCTTTCTATGTTCTCATTTCCTAACAATGCTAATAACAACTATAGCAAGTTGATCAGGAGCTGAGCCTGCCAGTTCACCATAAAGCCTAGATTTAAGAGTTTGCAACCGTAATGGGAAAACCAAAAGTTTTGTCCTATAACGTAGTAATTTGTTGCATTGTTGTATGGCAGATATTTCTATATTTGTTTTATTGTTGTATATCTCTTTTGGAAATGTATCTGGGATTTATTGTAAAATGTATTTGGAAAGGTATATTTGCTTTTATATTTGGCAATGTAAACTGCCCAGAGCATAACTTATGGGCTATGTGTGCAATATAGAAGTGTAACAGAATAATATAGTACCAATGTGCACCATGTTTATTCCAGTTTATCCACCACAGCTTCTCCCAATGAATCCCGGGAATTGTGGTTTTGTGGGTGCACTGGGAATTTTCTCTTAGATATTCCTCATTTTTTCCACAGAGCTAGTTTTCAAGGGCTCGCTGGGGCCAAAGGAATGGTTACTGATAGAACAACCTTAACCATATTAGGCAAGAAGTGTTGTTGTTTCTACACAGCTCAACAGCCAGTTTTTCTGGGCAGCTTTCAATTTTAATTAAGACTCCCGCTTTCACTTTAGCTTCTCATAGTATACAGTTTAAATGTGTGCGGGGGGCAGGTGTTTACCTTTTTTAAAATCTTCTTGGTTTTATTATTTTCAAGTTTATGGTCTTAATTCAATGTCTTTCGGCAGATAAATCATGGAACTGATTTCAGGTTCTGTCCATTTATTTTTTCTTTCAATATATATTTTGGAATAAGATGCAAACAGACGCCAACCAGCATCAACGGTGCGTCCGTTCTCTGCTTTAATTTCATAACGGGTCAAGTTACGGAAACAAGAGGTTGGGAGTTCACAGCCAGAGGTGGAGAAGAGCAAGTCCCAATCATGATTTTTCCTTTTTCAAATGCAGCGAGGGCTAGCACAAGCCGACAAATTGGCAAGTCTTTCTGAATCAAGTCCAGGTAGCACTGACTAATCCATTCCATATTTCCTTAACAGCAGCTCACTGATCCTAAGTGGACTGACAACTACTGCATTAAAATTTATAAAATAGACATGCAGCCTGATCTCTCTGAATTTACAGTTTACAGTCTTCTTTGGGGACGTATTATAAAACTGACACAGAGACACTGGTGAAACCAAGTGGAATGTTACTTTAGATTAAGTTGGCAGGCAACACATTAGTGCGTTGTATGATTTCCAAGAAGCAACACTCATTTAAAATAAAACTATATTGCAAAGTAATATGATATATTAACCTTATTTGTGGCATTAAACACACGGCAATGCTTAGCCTGGTTGTTGCTCAATTGGAAACGGAGCTCGGCAAAACCCTTTGGAGGGAAAAGGAGACTATTTCCATGTTTGCACAATAAAGGGATGTTGAGGGATAGAGGAGATAGATTTCAAATGCACAGGGCAGTACTATATATACTGACAATTTCTTTGTCAAATGTTAAGCTCCTGGCAAAAGCACGCAGCATTAAAATGCACTCTGGAGTGGAGGTAGGTACCATCTCGCGTTTGATTGTCAGATCTGACTAAGCGAATGCTCTCTTGCTTGATGCGCAGACAAATACACACACAGCTGGGTGGTAGAACACACAGCTCTTCTCAGACACGGGGAGCTGTCACACACGTGTCAAATACATCAAGCGGCTTGCAAATTCCTCCAAAACAAAATGAAAAGGGATGGGGGAAGTAAAAGGGAAGGAAGAGGCAAGAAAATACAGAGGAAAAAAGTCTGGCTTTTCCAACTGGCTGGGCTGTGCGTGTGTGTGTGTGTACACACGTGTGTGTGTGTGATGTATGTGTGTGTGTGCACATGTGTCTGTGTAATGTGTTTAGAAATCCCAACAGGTAAAAAGTATACAGAAGTGGAAACTTTTTCCAAGAGAGACACAAGCAGGCCAATTAGGTGAAGGCACGAAGGGCACAAGAGGTCATAGACTTAGGTGCCATTTATGGTGGAAGGCGAAGTTAAAGGGGGGGTGCAAGGAGACAGAAAGAACAAGCAAGGCTGAGCCGCAATGAGGAGGTCAAGCAACGTGGGCTAAGAAGTTGTGTGCGCATTGTGTGATAGTGGGGTTTAATTCTGGAGTCTCCAACATGGTGGTGCCTGCAAGCCTCCCTTTTATTGCCAAAGATTTAATTTTAAAAAGAAGAATTTGGAGGCCAGCAGGCTTCTAAGGAAAGTGCCATCCATTTTACTTGCAAGAATGCTTTAACACTCAGCCGTTGGATGAAACGGCCAAGGATGAAAGCGAGTTCAAAATCTGTTTCTGCATTTTGGAGCTCAGCCCCCCACTTCTGCCACTTGGTGACAGGTCAAGTCCCCCATGGCAGCCATTTTGTGAAAGTGCCAGAAACTGTCTACCTTCCACAGTTGCTCACCGACCCAAGAAGGCTGTTGACCCCCGAGACACCCTCATTAATCCTTTTAACCCTACAAGCCATCCTGGGGGAAGAATCCTCTGTCACTAAAGGCTGTGCAGTGTTGAGAAAGTACAGGAGATGACAACATTCGGACTGTTTTGTTGGCCTCTGTAGAAACTGGGGAGTTGAACTAAGCTGGACTTTGAATTCCACCCAGAAGGGCACTCCATCCATTCCTAAGCAGTGGCCCTGGGGGGAGTATGGGAGGGAAGTGTGGGTTTCTTTACCCAAGTGCTAAGACAATCACATTACTATGAACACGCAGGTAAAGCAATGAAGGCATGCGCTAATCAGCAGGTGCCGATGTGCGGCCAAGAAAAATTAAGTCAAGGTAAACAGGCAAGTTCAGGCTCTCCCTCCCCCCTCCAGAAGGAACTGCTATGGGAAGAGAAGCCAGAAATGGACCTGAAACTCTGCTGGCATCCAAACACTTCCCTTTCTTGCCTCCGCCACACTGTCTATGCATCATAGATATGAAATACATCCCTTTGCATGTGCCAGCGTTGGAAATGGATGGGCACTCTCCCCACCTGTGTAAACAGAGCCATCACTGAAAGCCAAAATAAATGTTAAAAGGCTACTACAGGAGAAAGAGAGAAATGCCTTGCCCATTCCAGTCTCGAAACGCAGAATTAAGGGCAAGTAATGATACAAAAATATTATCAACTTTCTTCCAACAGAAGGTGGTGGGGAATTGTTCTTGGGAAACTACAGTGCAAGATTGTTAGGAGAAGCATAGGCAGCTATCTGGAACAATCCATGAGTCCTCCTTCTAGTGACTATATCAGTCTTCCCCTGTTCAGTCCCCTCCATACATTTTGGACCACATTTCCCAGAAGTCTCAACCAGCACGGCCAATGATCAGGGATTCTACAAGCTGGGCCGTTGACAGATTGCGGTTGCCATTTGAACCTCTTCCTAGGTGCATTGTGCAGGTAAATATCCTACAAAACCTTCTCTCCATTCCAGGCATGCAAGAGTTAAGGTGTCTCCCAACCAATCAGAAGATCGCCCCATTTGCTCAGCACGCCAAGATTCCGGATGATGGAGCCGCACTCCAGTCCACAGGTGCAATTCCACAGAGCCTAAACCATCTACCATTTTCAAGGCTATCCAACCAGAACGTATTTTCTCGCAGAAACCACAAATGAGGCACAGTCACTACCACCATCCTTAAATCACCGAGCACCTTAAATCACTGAACTTGCTTTTTGTGGACGACAAAGAGTTTTTCTGCATTGTTGACATCTTCAGATTCCGATGAATATTAAGCAAATATTTTTCAGGAGGAGATGTGCTTCTGTTTTATTTATCTTCACAGCAGAGAGCCCCCACAAGCTAACAAGCTTGCATTCAGACTTGATAGCTTTTTGGCACAATTTACTGATTACCATAATGAACTTCATGTGTAATTTTGTCACTTTGTGTTTGATGTTGTTGCCGCATGTGTACTTTGTGTCTTTGACATTTACTCTCTTTCTTCGGTAACTATTGAAAATGTACTTGCACTGGCTTGTCTGATGGAAAGTCAATCAAACTAATAGCAGAATCGCTATTCTGCATATTGGGATGCACTCAAGCTTGTGTGTGAAATGCATCACCAATCGACTCTTCTTACAATGGTCTGTGATGAACCGTCTAGCTATGAACTTTCATAAGGGCAAACCTTCGAAAAACAAAGGCGGTACATCTTCCAAGGGTGAGATTTTCCTTGAAAAAGAAAACTAAAGCTTGTGGTATCCTGAAAGCGTGTGTGGCTGGCTGGAATGCTGAAGAGGAACGTTCTTGCTTTGCACGGATTGGCTGAATCATTTCGAGCAGGGTTCCACTGGGTCCTTCTCTCTGCAAGTCTTCCTGAAAGCCTCCTTCTTCAACCTGCATGGCTAGTCCAGATGGGAGAGGTGCAGCCAAAAACTCACAGAAGCAAAACCTTGGAAAGTGAAACTGTTTGATGAACTCACAACATTTCTCCTGGGGAAAACCTTATGGATTGCACACAGAACTACAACTGCTTTCCCCTGGTAAGGTGAGTCAACTTTACCGTTATGACATCAGCAACCATTGCACCAATCCCCACCCTCCTCTGAGTTCTATTTGCATGCCTAGCTACCAAAGCGTTGCATACTAAGATGGGGGCAAATATTGCTATGCCTATCAAAGCAAAGGTTGCGGAATGGATAACGTCTGCAACACAGTTGCTCCAAAATGCATTGGTACAATTCGGTAGATCTTTTAATGTTACGCCTATAAGCACCAACATGTAGAATGCCAACTGACTTCCTAAAGATACAGCTTGACTTTGTTTACTAAATTTCAACCCTAACCCTCATGAACAGGCTGTCCCATTTTCTGGCCTCAGCTCAGACACACACGGAGAGCAGGACGGCTTAACCAAGCCTATGCACAATGTCCTTGCCCAGCCTAACTGTGCCAAGAGTTGACGTATGCAGCAAAACCGTGCTGCTACATGTGAAAAATGTTTGCATTAGCCACTTCCTTTCACAGAACCTTGTTTCTATATTGTTAAAGGTTCCCTCATTGCAGCTTTTAAATGAAAGGGGGCAATGATTCTCTCTCACATACACAGCTGCTAATGAAATGGGACGGCCAATCGCTTTGCCCAGCCGATGGTTAGCTCTGTCATGTTTGATTTAGCCCTTGCAATAATTATAACAGGACATTTTTAAAAAGAAAAGAAGATAAATCATTCAAACTTGGTCTTCCTTTGCCAGGCAAAGGGCTTCTTGTCCTGCCCAAGAAGACCCAGTGAAATCGGCCACTGGAATGACCATGAATACCTTGATGATATTAGAGACTTTCAGGATCAGGGGACAATGCCCCCAGCTGTCTCTGCCCTCCTACAGGAACGGTCGCGACCTGTGCCCCTCTATGCACATGCGCGTGCACACACACACACACACACTTGCCGTATTAGAGGTCAAAAGAACGCTGGGTGAAAGTGGGGATTATGGCAATAGGCCTCCTCTGCAGTCTCTCCTTAAACGCTCTTCTTGCAAAACTGGATGATCTGGGGAGCAGCTCTATGGCCTCCAGGACTTAATCTGGGAGGCCACGGGTTCCTTTGCCTTCCCAGTCTCAAGGTCAGAATCAGAGCACTGACTGCCTTGCCCTACTGCCTCCCAGTTGGCATAGAAGAGGCCGCACAAGCAGCACTCCAAAGCTGGGAAAGCCGTGTCACAGAAGTGCAGGGGGGCATCTGGTGGGTGGGGAGGGGACCAGAGAGTGCAGAATATGAGATATCCTGAGGCTACTCCAATCTCCTTCATTCCCCCGTCCCCCATTGCGCACCAACTTAGTTGGATGAAAAGGCCCTTCCGGCAAAAATGGCCCTCTCTTGGATGCACACCTTAATGCAGTGAGGAAGGTTGAGTGCCAGAGAAGCCAAGAGCAATGCTGCCAGGCGGCCAGGTTGCCTCACTGGGCTGGCCCCCTGGCAGGGTCCCCAGGGCGGAATGGTCCAGGTTGAGATCCCAGACAAAGATGCACCCACCCTCCTCAGGCGTAAGGGCCACACCAGCCAAGGAGAAGGGATCTCTCCAATGGGGATGGGGTGGAGAAGCTCCTGAAGGGCCCCTGCTGAGACCAATGGAGGCTGAATGTGAGAGGATTTTCCCCAGACATGAGCCGCGACGTCCAAACTAACTCTGGTTAGCACTGTGCAGGAGAAGGCCATGGGGAACCGCTTCTGAATCGTCTTTCCCTGAAAACCCTTTGACGAAGCAATCCAACACCTTAAATCAGAAACAACTTGATAGCATGTACCAACGGCAACAGCAAGAAAAAATGCATAGAGAGATCAGGGAGACAAATAGCACATCTGCCATTCCTACTGTGCTTGGATGCTCATGAACCTCTGAGTTCCAGGGTCCATGAACTGTCCAAAAGAATCCTGCCCTTAGTCTATTTCTTACTGCAAGCTTACAATGACGCTGTCTTCCAAAGTGGCTAAAGGAAGGTGCTCAGAATACAATTCAACAATAAAACAAAGGAAGGGAGTGTCAAAAACAAGACAAAAGGCTGCAAACCAAAGGCACCTTCAAGCGCATACACAAAGAATTACTTTATCCACAGTCAAGCCACGGGTGTCTCTACTTCCAGTTCTTTGCACGAAGTAGCCATGGCTTCCTAAGGTGGCAGACACTGCTCTTTTCCAGAGTTATACATAGATACCAAGAGCTGAGTTATGACCCTTTGTGAAGCAGTAACAAAATTAAATAGCATTGTAAATGCAGGTAACAAAAAAAGCAATTCCAAACTAGTTGACATTGAAAACTTCTGTAAAGTAAACAGGTTTAGCTGCACAGTACAAAGTGGTCCAGGGTGGAAGAATACGAGGCTTTGCACAAGCTGGTTATTGCTAAAGTAGTGGTCCTTCTTTGGGTGGTCACTACCTATGCTGTGAAGTTAGGTAGGTCAGCTGGAGCGGATCTTTAGATGGTGACACCAGAAAAGGGGCAGGGGCATATGGGATGAAGAGGCATTTCAGAGATCTTGCCTGGAGTTCCATCAGGACTTTATAGATCAATATTCCAGCACTTCGAACTGTGGAAAGCCAATGAAAATCTGACATTCAGTATGCAAAGTCCCAGTTAACTGCCTGTTACCATATCCTGTTGACAAGGCTCCACTATATTGATGATACACTAATTTTTCAAGGATCAGGTAGGCTGATTCTTGCAGGGGGATTGATTAACCGTTCTGTTTACTGCTACTATTTTACCGTTATATGTTTTTAACTTGTTCACTGACCAGAAAGCTGTGCAGGGCTTTGGGGCAGTATAAAAATGTAATAATAAACCATTCCACATTGCTGATTGGCAAAATGACACTGTAGTCTAGGGCACAAGGTACGTGCTTTTCTTACTCAATTTCCCATCTTTAATGGTTGTGATTCAACAAGTTGCTTTTATGCGCAAGGGACAGAAATTTGCTGTAGTGTGCCAGAATGAAATGGTTTCCAATGCTTTTGCCGACCTCAGGAGAGACTTCACATTACAAGAATCCAATTAACAATCTGGCCACCCTTTCTTCCACCGAACGAAATTTCCAACCCGTTGCCAAACAGGATTCTATTTGTTAGGTTCCTTCATGTATTATGCAAATGCTATAATTATACAGTTTTATACAATATAATTATATCAATTAAAGAAATCAAGCACTTCATTTTGAACACGGTTAATCTGTTCCCTCCTCCTCACACATCCTTTCAGTTAATCCAAAAGTAGGAGAGAGGGGACAGCAAACAACTTCAGCGACTGTCATAAATCATCCAGAAAGTTTGCGAATGATAATACACACACTGGCATATCTGGTACATGCATGAGAATATTCATCCCTTTTTTAAAATAAAAGACTCACATTCTTAAGCTAAGCAGCTGTCTGGGTGGTTGGAGAAGGGGAAATACTGTGTCGATAGCCTTCTCCCAAGTGAATCTTGACATGCTGGAATTATTAAAGAGATTGAGCCAAACTAAAAGATTTAATGCTCAAAGCTGACTTTTGGCAACCAAAAAAAAGTCTGATGAGCCCTTTCACAAATATAGGGCTATTCTGAACAGTGCCTCCGCTAGCAGAGTTCAGAGGCAGAGCTGAACCGGAGTCTGTTTCAAATCTGGCAGATGTGATTTGAATTTGTCTTCCACTGAGATGGAAACAAGAAACCCCTGTAGGAAAAAAGAAAAGCCAAGAGACAAAGGGAAATTAAAACAATTGGAAGATGAAGAAGACCCTCTAGTCGCTACCGCATTGTTGTTACTAAGCCATTCATGCAGTAGGGTTACACCTCGATCAAAGCAAGGTTACCATCAGCACCTGATGGCAGCTTTCCTGACCCCAGCATTCTAGCTCCCCACAATCCCCCTGACAAGAGTCATTCCAGGCCATTATGGGAAATTAAAAGTGTGACTGGACATAGCCATGCAGCCCAGTCTGCTAAACCTGCAGGGCCACTAACAGAGAGTGGGGACACACTTCAGGATAGTCTGGCGATGGTTTCCTAAAAGCTACAGCTGGTTTGGATTGGTGATCTTCTGCAGATACAGGGGCTCTTGAGATGCACCGTGTGGTTCTCCTGCACCGTAAGAGCTTCCGCACTCTCCTTGGTGAAGGAGTAAACATTCCTTCCCCTCCGCTAAACATCAAGCCCTCACAAGTACCCCGAGGGCCATACAAGAGACGCTGCATGTTGAACCATGAGTGTGCAAAGGTTTAGCAATCTTATTCCATTCCTTTCTACGGTGGTGTTGATCAAAATGAGATTCTTCTCAGTTTATAGATGGGAAGCAGAGGAAGAGATCGTCAGAAGAACTGAATAAATGTGCTACTGAAGAGGTGAGAATGCCACTTGTCACATTCATTTTCCCCACTTCCAATATGAAGACAATGCAGGAAAAAGTCATGGGAAAATGTTCATGAAAAATATTGATCTCCCCAAACAAAGGCTCTTGGTAGTAGTAAAACAAGGTTGCCTCTTCCAATCCATACACCTGCAGGATGTGCAAACGTGGATAACATTTTTGATGCCTCTCCTGCACAGAACCCCAAAACTTATAACACGCTGTGGCCAATGCACATGAATGGCAGGTGTGCCGGCTCTGTGGAGTTGTTGCTTCCCTGCATAGATGGGCCTGCCGGAAGCCTGGGTCCTTCCTTTTCCCTCTCCAGTGGACAGTCCTCCGCTGAGCTCTGCAGGTTCAGAACCAGACTGCAGCTCTCCCAGGTGGGCTGATCTCCCAGGCAGCCTGGCTCACCTTGCAAGGATTTACAGGACCAGTGTCAGAGCTGCAGCGGCTTGCTGGACGCGGACCGGGGCAGTTGCGCATACCAGCCGGAAGCCAAAAGAGGGTCTAGCAAATTGTTCCTCAGCCCTACTCAGCTTTGTCACAGCAACCCAAGTCTCTGTGGAGGACATTTGAGGACTTTCCTGATTTGGCTTCTGCCTCCAGGTCTACCACATCTTTGATCCTTCCCTAGTCCTGTCTCTGGTTTTGCCCCGACTCTGCCATGCCTGGGCCAAGGGATCTGGCCCTTGTCTGCCCCTGATTCAACCTTTGCTGCTGGTCCTGCTATGTCTTTGTGGACACTGGACCCTTGTTTGTTCCAGACTTAGCCTTGGCCTCTGGACACCACTCCATTTTGCCACATGCTTGGGCATTGCCCGGATAAATCTCAGTTCCTCTTCCACTGCCATCACCACTGGCTCTGCTGTTTCAGGAGCAGACACTTCTGTCCTGGGGACAGCAGGTGATGGAAAAGACCCTTCTCTAGCCAAGACCCTGAACAGTAGCTGGCAGATGTGGTAGACTTGGAGAAGGCAACTTGATGCCACAAGATGTTCTGCACTACAATTTCAACAATCCCATACCACTGGCCATGCTGACTGGGGCTGATGGGAGTTATAGTCCAGTGCATCAAGAGGGTAAAGATTGCTTGTCCCAGAGTAGGCAGAAATAGCTAACTGGGCACATCCTACATTCTTCTGATTTGGCTTTTCTTTTCCTTAAGTGCCCTTATAAAATATTTCATTTGGTTTAGTTTCAAAAGTGATTTTATCAGTATCATCCGTTCTGTAGCACACAAACCAGGATGAGGGAATGGGGGGAATGTTTTCTCAAAGTCAAAATCATCATTAAGTCATTTAAAATATAATTCCTTTCTTTTCTTTTTTCTTTTCTTTTCTCTCCTATGCGTGAGACTTAAAACCTTCCTAAAGACCAGCCAATGCCATAAAGAAAATAAATCAAGTTCTGTAAATTCCTTGTGCATTTTAAAGGCCTCCTAATTGTCGCAAAGTGCTGCTTTACACAGTTGTCCTTGATGACCGCTCTAAAGATCATGCATTAGCACAAAGCCCAGGTGTGAAGTGCTTGTGCTTGTGCCCACACCATCGGCTAAAGAGCAGATCAATAAGTAGCCAGAGCATTAAATTCCATATACTGTAGCTGCCATGCCCGTTACATACTATTTGAACATCTTCACAGGCAGTTACAAAATGGCTGCCTCTTGACGTTTTTCACTGCCAAGGAAAACGTGAAATCTCTCTGGCTTTCACTTCCACTACGAGGTTAGATTGAGGCATGTCACAAATCCGCCTCTGTATGAATAACTTCACAGTTTATTTTTAAAAATAGGCACGCCATTGATGGTTTATCCCTTTATACTTCAGCTTCCATCTTGTCAAGGAAATGCTAAGATTTATTTACCTTCAGCAATGGGTGTGATGTTGTAGGTCTTGTTCAGAAAAAACGGAATCCGGGGTTTCCATTATGAGATTGCCTTGCTGCAAACCTTCTCTTATACAGTTCCCCAGAATCTTGTTAATGTTCCAATCCATGAAATTGTGGTTTATGCAAAACATTGTATGGAAGCTTTTAAAATCCCCTATTTATGAATGGAGGAGGCAGGGAAAGGTAGGTGTTCCCCATGATGTGTTTCTGTAATGGACACCATAGGTTTCCCGTAGCTATTTTAAGAACTGTCCATCCCACTTGAACTTCAAAAGGACCCCCATGTGACTGACAATAAGCCACAATGAATAATAGTTGCAGTAGTAATAATTACAATCACAAGAATACAGATTAATGAAAGAGATTATAAAAGTATTGGGGGGAAATGCTCAGTATCCAATCAAAACCACTTTTCTTAAGTCTGAACCAGGCTACTGTAAGTGAATTAATGGGGAAACCCATTTGGGATGAGCCTGCTAAACAACCTTCCAGGCGTTGTGGTGGTTGTTGTTAGTCGCGAAGTCGTGTCCGACCCATCGCGACCCCATGGACAACACTCCTCCAGGCCTTCCTGTCCTCCACCATCTCCCGGAGTCCACTTAAGCTCACGCCAACTGCTTCAGTGACTCCATCCAGCCACCTCATCCTCTGCCGTCCCCTTCTTCTCTTGCCGTCTATTGTTCCCAGCATTAGGCTCTTCTCCAGGGAGTCCTTCCTTCTCACTAGGTGGCCAAAGTATTTGAGCTTCATCTTCAGGATCTGGCCTTCTAAAGAGCAGTCAGGGTTGATCTCCTCTAGGACTGACCGGTTTGATCGCCTTGCGGTCCAAGGGACTCGCAGGAGTCTCCTCCAGCACCACAATCCAAAGGCCTCAATTCTTTGGTGCTCAGCCTTTCTTGTGGTCCAGCTTTCACACCCATACATTGCAAGGCATTGTGGTACACAAGGACTTTTCACTGGAAAACAAATCAGCAGTCAGCCAAGCAGGGCCAAATCTATCCATGTTTTCAACACGGCCGCTCCACTGAGTGAGAAGGCCTTTATAGCAAAAACAGATAGGCCATGGGCACTGCCACAGTTCTGCATTCCATGTCCTTTTGGGCCTTTGTAGGTCGCTTGCCTGCCCTCTAGTGTTTTAAATACCAGCCTCAAGATCCAGAAGGGAGCCAAGTACTCATTCCAAGAGAAAGAACCATATCTCAAAACGATGAAACTCACAATCACTGAATAAATGCTGTTCTGGACAGGTGGCAATTTATGACCATCACCTGATTTGAGTAATACTACCAAGGCTTTTAAACAAACAAACAAACAAAACCTTAGTAGATAAATCATCTGAGATGTAATTGATTTCGGCTGCAAACCTATACACTATTACCAAGGGGTAAGTCACAATGACCTCAACAGAATTTAATTCTGGGAAGACAAGCACAGCATTAATTCTGAGAAATGTACATGGCCGTGCTGTTAATCTGCATACATTTGCATATGGAGAGGTGGGGGAGGCATTCTTCCACGCATTTTAAAAGATGCATATATGTGACATTTCCTCCTGGATTCTTGTGTGAAGGCATTTATCATTTGTAGATTTGCAGGCACTTAAATGAAGAAGCAAAAGAAGAACGAACATGGCAAATATCTGTCCAATGATAAGATTCAACAATAACACTGCTGAACTTTTAAAAAGTGGTCCATGTACCAAACAAAAGGCAGGTAATTTTGACCCCCACCCCACCCCAGATGTCTGGGGCTACAATAAATTGTCTGGGGCTGCAATAAATTGCAATAAATTGACTAACCAGTTTGTGGTTTGAAAACCTAAAACTGCACTTCTCAAATGAGGTCTTGTAAGGTCCGTTCAGAGAGTCTGCAGAAAGACTGTGTGACAGTCCAGATCTACCAAGAAAGATCGTGTGACAGTCCAGATCAACCCAAATAATCAAAAATATTATTTCTTTTTTTCCCATGGTTGAGATTTGGGCAGGACTAGATGACCAAGCAATCAAGCAATTCCTCTGAGCCGGGGGTGGCTTCCCGACAGCGGCTCTGACGGCTCCAGCACTGAAGTGGGGAAATGCTATTAAAATAGGACTGTTTTGATCTGTAGAACCAGAAGCCAAAAAATATTAAGCAGTCCTCTGAGACCACTCCATAAACGTTCAAGTCATCCATAAATGGTGGAGAGGATGGAGACAAAGAACTGCTGAACTGAATTACCATCTTCTCTGAAATGGATATGCACGGATTCTAAGTCTTCCCTGGTTGCTGTACCTCGTGTACTCCTGATATTTAAGGTATAGCATGGATGCTTGTGTGTATACCAAGGAATTCTTTGCTGAGGGATGTTTCCACCTTTTAAATAATTATACTGATGCTTCTTTTCATTCTGCATCCTATTTTTGTTCATTTTACCATTGCTTAAATGAATTAATTTTTTGTGTATTATGCTTTAATTGATGCGTCAATATATATTTGGTTTTGAACATTATAAGCCACCTTGGAGATTCTCTCGCTCAAAAGGACAGGATACAAATATTTGACTTAAGAAAACACATGCCACAGCCCCCATTAATATTCAGGCATGGTGAGATTTCGCACAAGCAAGGACTCAAAGAATACTATTCGGCATCCGCCTTCTATTATAAAAAAAGAATTTAAGGAGAGTTCCCTGTTGAGCACTGCAGCAAGTCCAACAGCCCCCCAAAAGTACCATTAACGTGCTCTAAGGGGCAAGAAGACAATGGAGCATTGATGTATTATGCAATGAGCAAAGAGCTGCAATAGCGCGAATTGCAGAGGCCAAAGGCAGACGCATTCCCCAAAACAAAGGAATCACTTTTCTTCATCAACAGTAACTTGCTTGAAGACTCCCTCTGTTGTGACACAACAACTTCAACATTATTGCTTTCTTTGGCCCATTGATCATGGTGGAGGATTAAAGCGGCAGAAAAAGAGATATCAATCTGAAAATCAGAATACCTTCATTTTCAGCCATTTTGTTCTGTAACTGAGAGTTGGCCTGGTTTATGTGATTTATAGCTTGCGCCAGCCCAAGGGCTGAAGGAAGAAAATGAACTATGCACAAAGCTTGTTGGCACAGTGATTAAATCCAAAATGAAGTATGCCCAGGTTTCCACTGGTTGGAAGCGGGATTTCACATACCTTTCATTTTCCCCATGTCTTCCTCCAAAACAGGAAAAAAAGAGGCTATCCAAATGAGCATGAGGTCAACAAAAATGGATCCAAGCTTCTCTTGTCTCATCCCTGGCCACCAAATACTGAATGAGAAGATAATTCCTATTTGTGGTAGATGTATAGAGCCCAGATACCTCCGACAAGTCACTACTGCCATGGACACTATTGCTAATTCCGCTCCCCACCTCCCAGTTCTCCTGTCCTATGAGATGCCCTGTTGGGACTGAGAGGGTAAGCATATATTGACCAGGTATCCTACTTCGCCAAGCACTCTTCCATTCCTCCTCTATTCCTGATCTCTGGCAGAAAAAAGTCCTGTACTGGAAGATGCCCACTCTCTGATGGATTGTCCAGTCCAAGAGTGTTTTCGAGTCAAAGAAATATAAGGGGGGAAAGAAGGGGCCTTCGTTTTCCCAGTCACAGGCAGCATATGGATGGTAAAGTGAAATTCAGTTTTTAAAAGCAAATCCATTATTTTAAATGTGCATGGATCACAGCTAATTTTAAGCAGTTGAAAGACCTTCTTTTGTCCTTTTGTTGGTGATGTGTATGTTGTCTTCCTAGACAAGTACAGCTCTGGATGCTGGAAACACTTTAGAAGGCCATGTGAATAAAGCAAAGAAGCCTGCCATTCAAAACTAACTATATGCTTGGTATTATAGACAAGACTCCCATCTCCCACAAGAGAGCCAGTGTGGCGTGGTGGTTAAGAGCGCAGGGCTGGGACTCAGACAATCTGGGTTCTCGTCCCCGCTCAGCCATGGAGCCAACTGGGTGACTTTGGGCCAGTCACAGACTCTCAGCCCAGCCTCCCTCACAGGGTTGTTGTTGTGGGGATGAGATGGAGGAGGAGAATGATGTAAGCTGCCTTGAGCCTTTGGTAGGAAAAAGGCAGGATATAAATCGATAGATAAATAAATAAATAAATAAATAAATAAAAATCTTTTTCCTTCCCCTGGTTATTTCCTGCACTTAGCTTATCCCCATTTCTGGGTCATCCAAAGAGCCCAGCAAAGAACAAAGGGAACCTCTCCACTCCTAACAGTGGGTTCAGAATGAAAACATTAAGCGTGGCCAACCGCATTACCTACTGCAAGTCAAGAAGGCATGTTCCATAATTTAAGCATTCCTTGCCTTCTGAAGGTGGGCCCCAGGTGGATGGCACTCTGATACAATAATAAGACCCAAACCACAACTGTTTCTTGCTGTATCTGGTAAATTTTATTTCAGATGCCCAAGTTAACTAACCCAGGAGCCATCCAACATCAACTCGAGAAACAATTTTTAACTTCAAGTCAGTGGAGGAACACATGCCATGAATGCAAAAGCTTGCAAGTTCAACTCCTGACATTCCTAGGTAAAGCTGGCAAAGTCTCCTCTCGGAAACCCAGGAGAGACGCTCTCCGTCAGTGTTAGACTACGCTGAGTGAGATGGACGCGTGCATTGGTTTCTCGTAAGTCAGATTCTTGCAAAGAGGAAGCTGAAGCAGGCAAAGATGTGATCCCTGCTCACTTTCGGGCACCAAGGAAGAGAAGAGTTGCTTGCATAGTTGGTTGATTTTAGTTTAGAGTATGAGAGCAGAAATATTATAACTGTGATGCTTGTGGGACTTGCAAAACACAAAACAAAGCATGGTGTATCATTCATTCTTCCAGGATGATGTTCCAGTGGAATCCATTCTTTTGTTTTCCTTCTTCCCACCCTCTGGCCAACAGCTATTCCTTCCTTTCCTTCCCACCCAAGTTGCAGGGGAAAACAGCATTGTGTTTGCAAACCTTTACCAACCTATTATACAAAAGCCCCAAACTTGTTTGCATTAGACATCACAAAGATCCAGGAAGAGGTTAATGTACACCCGCTCGAAAACAATTGTGCAGAAAATAGCAGTGTCGTACAGGGCTTAAGGTTCTGACCCGCTTAACTTTATTCACAGAATGCGCAATCCGTCACGTACAAAAACACAGAGGAAAAATGTGAGGCGTTGTTAAGTGCCCCTGTTAGTGAGAAATCCTGCTAATTATTACACCAAATAGGCATAGTTAACAGGCCAGAGCTGTGAGAGGGGCAGGTTCCAGAGCATTAAATGGCTGCCTTGGATGGAGATGAATATATTACGCAGTGCCCTTTAACAATAAAACAATTTCCCTGACACTTAGAAACCAAAGCAGCTGGAGCAGCAGCGAGGAAGAACGTGAGATTTCGGTCGATAGAGTGAAGTTTCAGTGCCACCTAGTGATGTGAACACATATTCCGTCCCTCAGCCCAAGGAAGCTGAATGACCAATTTAGTCGGAGAGTACGGCCAAGTGTTCAGTCAAGAGGAATCTCCACCATTACGGGCAAAGGGGAGAACCTGGTAGTCCCCTTTCCCCTCTGCAACTAGGGAGCACAACGGGAATATTTATGGGGACAAAGACACCTTGATTCTACTGCTGCCTTGACAAGAAATGCGTGGCAAAACTCCGGAGTGAGAACAAACAAAAGAATATAAGAGTCCATCCAGTCCTAGTCATTTGGTGGCCAGCCAGCTGCCCACCGGATCTCACAAGCAAGGTATTTATTTATCTATTTTCTATACCGGCCAATGGTCAAAGATCTGAGCACAACAGCGTTAAGTTCCCCAGCAATGGGGATACACGTGGCACCCAAAGGCAATTTTGGCATTCTAAAACATTGTGTCTTACCACTCCCCTCACAAGAAAGACTTGTAGATACTGTCCTTTATTGCTTATAATGGTCTTGCTCCATCTGGTGCTCCCCAGATGTTTCAGACCTCGGCTCCCAGAATTCCTGAACATTAGCCATGCTAGTTAAGGCTGCTGGGAACTGAAGCCCAAAACCTCTGGAGGGTACCAGATTGAGAGAGGCAGAATTGGAACCAGAAGGGTGTGGAGCAAATTTCTGGCCATGGGTACCATCCCTGATGGAACCCAATATTCTGTGAAGCTGACCAGCTTCCTTCCCTCTGCCATTTTGACCCACTTAAGACAGGCACCTCTGTATGAGTAAATTGGCACTACTTATTATACAAGCCATCAGTTCATACAACTTTAAGATGGTGCCTTGTTTTTAAACAGAGGCACTTTTTAAATTCCTTATTTTATCTGGGGATAGAGGAACAAGGAATAACATTTGTAAACCAGAAAATTGATCCGAAATTAAGTAGATCTGTTTAAAGATGCATTCATGGGGAAAAACTTTTATCATTGCTCATCAACACTATTTATTTATTCATTTAGTTGGATCCTGTCCTTCAATCTACTGTGTCAGTTCAAATTATCACTAGAACCATGGCTTAAGTCGGGGTGGGGAATATGTGGTCCTTTACATGATGTTGGACTATTCCGGTCGAGAAGTACTTCCCCACCCTCCTTCCAGGAGGACCAAGCCAATGGATAATTAAGCAGTGCTATTAAGTTAATGCAAATCTGGCTTAAGGTAGACTGACTTAAAAGTATGAATGAAATGGATTGCAGAAAGCAATAACAAAACAAAGTAGCGTATTTAGAATATGAGACATTAAGGTAATGTGACCTATTGTTGCAAAGTTATCCCAAACTGAATACTCTTCTCCCCTTCCGACTCAGAATCTGCTTCTACATCCCTTGAAGGCTCTTTGGTGGGAACAATAGGACCAATTCCTATAGCAGTTCCTAGGAACCCCAGCCAACATTGCCAATGGGGAGAGAAGATGGAAGTTGCAGTTCAACAATTCTCGACAGCCATGTGTTCCACTTCCTTGGCTTAGGTAATCATATACTTCTGCTTTGGAGAAAACCATAATTCCCTGTTAGGTCTGAACTTGGGAAACTGTAGTTTCTTATAACTAGTTATCCAAGGAACCCAGTAACATAAAACCCAAGGATTCTGAGAACGTGTGAAAGAAGAACCACAGAAATCTAAGTTAACTATTCCTTAGTTCCTGAGGTACTATATTTCCAAACTGGGTACAACCAATGATTAAGATAGCTCAGTTCTAGGTTGCCCTTCCTTCAATTTCAGTATATGCCTTGAGTGATGCCAATTCTCCTCACCACACACACACACACACACTGATCAACAATCATTTTAGATTTTAGAAAGGTGTCTAACAAATTCATTCATTCATATATGCATTCAACCGATCAATCAACGTTCCCCTACCTTGGTCAACTGGTGGTATAGTGAACCAACATCCTGGATGTTTTGCATGGATCCTGATTTTCCTTGAGGACCAATTTTTTTAGGGTGTAAAGTAGATTCACCTCTTGATCCAAAGGACATCCATTTGTCCCAGGGGATGATCTTATTTTGTTAAAGCAAGTATTCATTTTAGGGTTAGACAATCTCCAGGAGGCAAAAGCCAAACCAAATAAGCATATCTTCAGGCTAGGGCGCTGGAATTTGTCTAGGGCAAGGAAGCTCCATAACTGTGGGAATAACAATGCCTTCGTATACACAATAGAAAAGAGAGCCAGTGTGGTGCAGTGGTTAAGAGCGCGGGACTGGGACTCAGGCAACCTGGGTTCTAGTCCCCACTCAGCCATGGAGCCAACTGGGTGACTTTGGGCCAGTCACAGACTCTCAGCCCAACCTACCTCACAGGGCTGTTGTTGTGGGGATAAGATGGAGGAGGAGAATGATGTAAGCTGCCTTGAGCCCTTTGTAGGAAAAAGGCAGGATATAAATCGAAAAATACATAAATAAAAAGAAAAATAGAAAAATAAATGTTATGAAGCTTCAACTGGTATGGTGGTATCCAGCATCCATGGATGGTCAAACCCTGGGCAGAGTCCAAGCCCACATGATATTGATTGGTTGGAAAGGAGCAACAGAACTCAAGTCATGGCTTTTGTGAACTCTCATCTATAACACATAATGTGCCAGACAGGCACGAAAACAATATTTAGATAAATCACAGGATATCTGCAAACATAATGACAGCACGGATTGCAATTAATGACAGGAAGGCCAAACATTCTGTCTGATCTCCGTTCCACATCAAAACATCAATTCCTCTGCAGCTCCACCAAAACGATCTCCAGCAAACTGAATGCTTGTTATAAAAACAAATGAAAACATCAGCAGTTTCGGAAACAAACATGCTATATATTAAAGAGTTATGACTAGTCTCTTTTGATGTCAATTGCAAAATACGTTAAGAAAGAAAAAACAATTTAATGTTCTTCTTCTTCAGTATTAGTAACTTGCTTTTAATTGCCCAACATGACAGATCATTAAATCCAAACTGGGTTATCACTGTAAGACAAACTTCATGGCTTTAATTAATTATCACGATAACCCTAACCCCATCATATTTCTTTGGTATCTATTTTCTATAAACCATACCTATCCAGAAGATTTATGTGACTGACTTCCAATGAAATGTATTTTCTTCAGATTTGCTATGAAAGCGGCTGCTTTCCCTCCTCTACCAGTGATGCACCCCAAAGATTCCGCACGGGTGGGGATAAGGGGGAACATTTCAAGCAATACCAGCTGGCAAGAGGATTGTAGCTTGCAAATTCAGGAGACCAGACTGCAAGAGAAGAAACCACATGGGCTTCTGCACAAGAATAGATACATTGCGAAGGTTTTAGCACTTGGACAGTGCTGCATATATAACAGACATGCACCAGCATAGCAAAATAAGCACAAAACACTGGAATCATACTGCAGAATAGTAAACTGTCAAAGCCTTGTAAAAGTTAACCCAGAGACCTAGATTGCTTTCACCACAAGGCTAGGACACACTGCTGAAAACTTCTAATCCTTTTCCTAAGTATCAAGGACAGCAGCATCAAGTTTTCCCCAGTTCTCTTAATACTTCCACAACTTAATACTCTCTCTGCCAAATTCATCCCAAATCCAAATCTCTGTTGAAAAAAGGAAAGCCGGGTTCTTGTTCTAATTATTTCCCATCTTCCCTTCTTCCCAGCTTAAAATCTGCTGTTTATACTGGTAAAAGGGACCATAATAAGCATCCACATGCAAATTACATGCTCCCCACTCAGAAATCTAAAGGTTCCTTCTACATTCCAGCCAATGCATTCATATTGCCCCTCACCCCACCAAGTGTTTATACCAGCTTCCATGTGATTATTAACTCATCCTCTTTCTTTAGGCATTCCCAACACCAAAGGCTTCCTTTTAAGAGGAATTCCTTATTCTTCCAAATACAGCTTCCCCGCTCTTCAAGAAAGGGAACCTTACAGAAGCAGTCAACTGGCACTATTCAACTTGACAATAAGCACACTGGCTCTGTTCGCCTGTCAGGATGCACACTATACATGTAAATATTTAATGTTAATACCATCCTTCACTCAGTGCTCATATTGTCTGATCAAGCATCTATTTCTGCCTCTTAGATACTCTAGAGGATAAGAGCACATTTTTCATGTCTCCTGCTCAGTCACACAGAGCCGCCGATTCTCAAAACTTCTCCAGAGTTCAATAATTTATTAAACATTGTGAGCGAGGGCCTGCCTCGTTTGCTGAAACACAGAACCATAAGACGATGGGAAATGTTTAAATACATCTTGCTGATATATACATATATTTACTCTCAAGAAAGTATGGTGGTGTTTTACATACAGAGAGAGAAAGAGGAGAGAGTCGGTCCGTGTCTTTGATCAGTAGCAAATTTGGTGACCGAATTCCACACAATTGGAACAGAATGTGCTTTGGCTTGGGTTTGTTTTGCTGTTGATTTTGCAACTCTTGCACAAGGCTGAGGAAGTGCAGTGGTTCACCATAGGTCACTTAAGACAGCGACCTGGTATTTATTATGCAATAAAGAGAGGTAGAATTCACTAAGGGCCTTTCTTGGAGAAGCATCAGGAGAGGAAACTAACAGGTGGGACCTGAACGTGTGCACTCTTACACAACCCACATTTGCTGAAATCAGGCATGCTCAGGGAATAATTTGGGAGGATTCTCTGTAGTTCATGTTCTCCAATCGCGATGGAACAGAGATCAGCTGTTCTGAGTTTATTTCATGCTCAGAACCAGGGATGATTCTGTATGCATCTTGGGAACAAAAACATCTAGATTTAAAACACACAACTTTAAAGGGGGAACTACTAGCACTCGGCATGGTTTAGGCTGCAGATAGCCAAGATCCAAGACCAGAGGTGGGGTAGGGTGCTGGTGGTTACTCTACCTGGCCAGAATTCAAAGGGAGCAACCAAAGCCCAGAAGGGACAGCAGGAATGGTATCATCAGAACAAGGCAGAGTGAAGTCCAGAGAGGCAATGAGGACAGGCACTAGAGAGAGCCTTCAAGCCAGAATTCGGGTTCTTCAGCATGAAGATCAAGATGAAATGGTTGGGCTTTAGGAGAACTGGGGAGAGAGAATGGCTGTAAGAGTCATCTGGCAAGGTATTCAGGCAGGCTGGCATGCCAGACTAGACGGCACACTCAGCCTGCCAGGTCTCCCACAGAAACAAATGCTGAGGGGAGAAGAAGCTGGACTAGAACCCCGAACCCTGATCTTCAGGGGATACCAACCAAGAAGAGGTTGCTGAGTTACCTGCTTGGGCAGAAGGGTATCACAAGGCTTTCACTCCTCAAGACCCACTTTCTCAGGTAGACCTATTCCCTTTCCTGCCACCTTAGGAAACCTGACTTGCTTGGAAGGGTCAGCACACCGTGGGCCTCGCCAGGACCCAGTTATGCTAAGCTTCCCCCGTGGCAGCACACTGCTGGGAACTTTGATTCCAAACCCACAAACACAAGGCCATGTGTGGGCACGTACAGCACGAAGAGCCTTTCTTACACACTCAGGGTGTGGTGCTCCGGGAAGGTACGGAGTTACAAGAGTCGCTGTGCCTACCTGAGGATACAATGCAATGTGAGAATGGGCCTGTATTTCTCCATGTCAAGAGTTCAGCTCCAGCACTAGTGAAGCTGGTAAACTCAACCAGCACATTTCATGGATGCTGTTCGTAAAGTTGTTCTGGAGGCATGGAGAACTGACCTGTCCTTCAAGGAGGAATGCACCTGGGGCCCACATTTGCAGGTGAGTCTCACCCTTCCTCCCAACCATGGAGCGGCAAAGTAGGGTGGGAATTTTCCTAACAGCTGCGCAATGATCCTTGACGCCATCTGAGCACCAAGTTTGGGAAGGTGACTGAGCTCCTTTTGACGCTGTGTTGCTAAGACTTTGGGAGCACCTTGGCTCCAGAGACAACTGCACACGGATGACCCTCCACCACCTTTTCAGTTCCAAACCTGGAAATGGGGAGAAGAACAAGGCATCTGCCCTCAGCTTGTCTGAGGTCAATCACCAATAAGAGAGGTGGGCCCTGCTGGTATTTTGGATAAGCGCTGTGGACCCATGCCTTGTCCTTAAGAACCTCATTTTCATACAGATATTTCTTGCCCATGTACAAGCTACAAATTAAAATGGCATCTGTCCAATCTACAAAGGCTTCTTCATCCATGCCACCAGATGAAGAAAATCTACATGTGCCTCCATTAGGATAGCTGGATTTACTGCTTCCACTGAAATAAATGAAAATATGCTCCTATACCAGAGGTCAGGGAAGCACTGGGTCATACATGCTCATGTCCTAGGCGGGCTTATATGATCTGACTCTTTTTAGCAAGGGTACCACAGAATGAGCTTCAAGACTAGAGGAATTGCTGATCTGCATGAGGTCCCACTCTGGCCCTCCCGTGTTCCTCAAATGGCCACTCACCCTCCCCTTCCCTGGCCCCTTGTCCCCATCTATCAAGGGTTTGGTGGCTTCCTGCCTCTTATGTGTCCTCAAATGATGAGGTAATTTTCCTAAAGCTTAGCTACTGGCAGCTGAAATATCCCAGCATTTTGGCCCTGCCTTCTTGCCCACCATTGGAACGCAGCTCCCAAGAGCTTATCCAAAATGGAATTCTGCCCTCAAGCTCAAATAAGTCTAATGCTCCCGCTTCACACAAATTTGGCCTAAACATTCTGGAGTAAATCTGGATGGAGAACATTCACATCCACGCAGAAAGACCTTGGCCTGCCGGATCCGACATAGCTCAACAGATTTGAACCAAATCGAACAAAAGGGTTCCTAAAAGGGCGTGGGAGTGTGGCCCTCCGATTTCTGTACAAGGCACTTGAAACGTCCAAGGAGAGAGATATACTCACCAGCCAAGTACATGTTTAGTGGGTAGGGAGACAAAACACACACACTCTTCCACAAAAGGAACACAAGGAAATGAAAACCAGTCACATCTCCCTTAACAGTCTTAATGCAAGTCAGAGTGAGCTGTGAAAAACATTAATATTGAATCATGGCGGTGCCAGGGTAGGGCGATCTTGAGTCTTCTAGCTCTGTCATAATACACACACAGTTAGCACATGTGTACTTTAAGAAGTCTTTGAAATGGCTGTGAGCGGTCCAAGAGCTTTTCAACAGCCAAGAAAAGCAACTGATTTTTAAAACTGTGCTGCTCTGAGGTGGTGCAAGTGATCTAGGAAACACATGGTGCAAAAATGGTAAGAACAGGGGTCATACTGGGGAAAGAGCAGCTAGTTGCTTGGGCAAATGGCAAAGCAGAGAGGGATAAAGGCAAGAGCAAAGCCTGCCAGCCTGTATTCCCTACCCTTGGAGACCCACATGGCTGCAGCAGAGAATGAAGAAGGACGGGGAGGACCACTCCCATCCACCTGGCTGGGACCAAGTGCCTCTTGGCTTCTCCTCTCCTAGAACTGATTATATCAGAAAGGAAGGAGAGTCAGCCGGGCCCCTTCCATTGGCTGGCTCAGACCAATGGCCACTTTGGGTTTTCCATTCTCCAAGCGAATTGCTCCAATAGTAATCAGAGTTTATTCTTGGCTTCTTGATGCCTGTTAGCTAGGGGAAGAACAAACCAGGAGCCCCCGTTGAGGCACAATGCTAAACAAAGCAACGGACGAATGCATCCTGGTCTGTTTTGTTGTTCCCATGGTAAGGGCCTAGCAGAAGTGATCAGGAAGTATGGCTAGAATGCCTTCAAAACCCAGCTGGCTGCTGTTGGAAGTAAGATGCTGGACCACATGAACTCTCATGTCTCACCCAGGAGTACTCTTGTTTTCTTGCACTACACATTCCCCCAGTTTAAACTAGTCCCCTGTTAAAACATCAGCATATTACAGCTTTCTCGGGCAAGCAGGGAACAGGCCAAGAGAGTTGAGAAGCAATGCTAAATAAATGCAGAAATGTGAATGCTGCACATCCCAGAGAGGTGGTTTCATCCCTTGCTTGGCTCACCAGGTGGACATCTCCAAGAGGCACATCCTCCTGAGGTCCACAAGAGAGAAATGAGAAGAGCTCACCAAGCGCATGTTCCAATGACTTCCATGAGTCAAAGAAACCATTTAGATTTGCACAAACGAACCATTAAAGAGAGGCCGGCTGTTGTAACCAGGAACTGGGCTACCAGTTGATCGGAGCATTCCTTCCTGCATGAAACAGCACTATGTCATTAGGAGGGAATGTGATTATGTTGCAGAACAACACTATCTTCTGTGCTTTTCAGCTGCTACATTTGCATGGAGATGTTTTATTGACTGCCTTCTACCATGTAAGGTTTTTTACACCTACATACCAATCACGGTTGCCCCTCATTAAACACTGACCCTTCATCTTCTGTGTAGCAACACTAAACATAAATTACATTTTGTTGTAGCCCAAAGGTGACAAGAGATGAGAGGAGTATAAACAAGGAATAATGCAAGAGCCATTGGGTCAGCCCATCATTATAGTCCTTTCCGAAGCTATTAATCTTGCACATAGTCACTGGGCTGAAAATAATTACTTCTCCTAACCTGTGTTGTACACAAGGCTGGCAATAAGCAGAGGTCAAGAAATATGCATATGATGTTTGTTTCCCATTTAGCTGCTTTAGATGATCTTTGCGAGACTTTTTTGAGGGTGATGCCACGTCTCCTGGCTACGAGAAGGAATGGTGTCAACAGAACCATGGGACCATCATTCATCCTAAAACTTAATGGCACCCTTATTCTGTAGCACACTGAAACAAGCATGTATGATCACTTGAACATGTGCTCACAAACACCGCAGCCAGAATTCAAAGAGGTGCCCACAGGTCTTGGCACAGGATTGGATCCAGGAAGAAGGACTCTGCTCATAGAAGATGCCTTCACTGGTTTTTAGGCATCTGCCTCTAGCTACATGCACGGTTCACCCTAACCTGACATGCACTGAAGCATCGTCAGGGGACTGCATGAACTGCCATAGGACGGAGTTCTCCACGTCCATCAGCACCGTTGGTCCAGTGCAAATTTGAATCCAAGCCACCATCAGTCAAATTCCCACCTTGGAACAGTCATGCGCTTCATTTCACTCGGCTGCAGCTGAGGGAGAGGCAAGACAGTGGCCCTGTCCTTCAGCCTGGCTGCACATGAGAGTGAGGCACCCCTCCATCTTCTGCCATATAAAAGACTCAAAGGATGGGGATCCTGACTCCCCCTTACCCTGCAATCATCATGCTTGTTTCACGTGCAAAGCACGTTGACGTCACTATTTCACTGTGAAAACGTTAACCAAAATCCTGCCAAATGCTTTCCTGGAATGGCCCCAGGATCCAGCGAGGTTGGATGCCTTGAGAAGTTTACGTCGCGCACGGGATGACTGTGTGACTTGAGAAAACTCCAGCAGAAGCCAACAATAATGCAAAGGCGGCGGTCTGCCTTTCCCTTGGTACCTTGGGATGGTAAAAGTTACTTGGCTGGATGCAAATGTAAGGAACGCCTGTCATAGTCCAGATGCAAATTTAATTACTTCACGTTAAAACCCTCCATCTTGTCTCCAGGTCCTTGAAAAAAAACCGCAACTGTAAACAAGCACTACATTGCAATCAGGTGTCAGGGGCTTATTTGATCTCTCGCAAAATATGTCACAAATCACTGGCAAAAAGTGGGTCGAGAGAGAGAACAAAGGGAAAATCTGTCAATGGACTAGGTCGCTCATGTGAGCTTGCCTATTAGCGCACCAGATCTTTCTGCTCCTGTCTAATGTTGTCCATATAAAACAATCTAAGTCTGACAGTATTTTGTTATCTTGCATTTGATGTGATTTCACAACAGTCGGCAGAATCGGGGGGCAACCATTAAACTAACCCCAAGAAATGCTAGAAGGCACCAAGTACTGTACTAAAAACATCAAATGCATCTTATCTGCTCACTTTGCGAGTTACACACAGCTGCTGCACACGCAAAGTGTCTTAAGACGATGCCTGATAGGTAGAAGATGAACTACGCCAAATGGCATTTTGTGCTGCCAAACAACATCCTCCCATTTATACTTGCCCCTTTGAGTCAATCTCAGTGTAGAACAATCCTAGGACAGCCGAGCTGCAGAGAAACACATCCGCTTTCATACTTGTATTAAATTTTTGATGACAATATATGCTAGGGCACAGTACCAAGGAAGAAGTGCTAATGTACAACTGGAGGCCTGGGAAAACGCAACTGAAGCGGTGTGCAGGTGAACTGTGCACGCAAGGCAAAACAAGACCACAGAAAAGTTTCCCACTCTGTATACGTGCAAATAAAGGACGGACTGCAATATTTCAGTAGAACAGAATGTCAGCCTGTGATCTGGGAAAAATCTGCTCTCACAGACTTGCAGTGCAGGAGAAGGTCCGTAAAACACTCTGAATTTACGGATTTGGGATGCCCGTAAGCATCTGATACAGGGTGGGGGAAATGGCAGAGGTGATTTCCGCCCTTCCTTTCTGGCCATCCTAAAAGGTCAGACAAATAGCCAATTTCAGCTGCCAAGCTGGGGCACTTTGGAGGAGGAGAGAAAGAAGATGGAGCGCCACCCGGATACTTCCACCCTGAACTCCAACAGTGACCCTGCTGCCCCTTCTCTGAGGTCTTTCCCGCAACCTCGGAGAGGAAGCAGCTCAGCTCTTTCCACGCTGGCTATGAGGAGGCAGGGAAGGGGGACTGGAGAGCAGATCCTCAACGGCTCCACACGCTGTCTAAGGGGCTACAGGAGCACTCGTGTTTTCATCTAGAAAATGTCTGAAACTACATACATTGATTCCAAGCATGCATTAATACAAAGAGGGAAAATAAGAATACTGTGAAGTAGAGACAACTGTGAAGGTCATTCTGTGGAGTTTCACGGGACTTACTCCCAGCTAAATGTGAATGGCTGCAGCTTTAACCTCCTAAAACTACAACTGCTGCAAGAATGATCTGTTCTGGCCATCGAAGTGCTCACAGGCTCACAGGCACATCTGTTCCACATCCATCACACCCAGGTCCTCCAAGTGTACTTTGTGAGAGGCAGCATAAGATGGATTCTGGTGGATCAGCCAAAGGGTAGTCTAGCCCCACATCCTGTTCCTCACAGTGGTCACCCAGGTGCTTCTGGCCAACTGACACGCAGAGGTAGAAGGAAGCCGATGAGCCCAAAGGCTAATCTTCATTGCATCCTGGGTGAACTTCCGGAGCCAAATAGCATCTGCAATGGCTTTTGCATATGCAAGAGAAGAAGATGCAATAAATAAACAAATAAATAAATAAAGGTCCCGGACGGTTGTCCTTGGAAAGAGACATCCCTCATTTTGCAACACAAAGGAAGTGGAATGTGAAAACATACTAACAATGTCCCCAGTATGTTTTGGTAATCTCATCTCTATCCATACATCTATCAATCTATCCAACTATCCACCTGTTTAAATTCCTTCCCTCCCTCCCTCCCTCCTTCCAAATACATCGCTCCTGGCCTAATATCACAAGGTGCTTACAGTTAATACAGTATACCTGCTTTATTAAGTTTATAAAATAGATCCTCAGTCTTCTTTGTTTCCCAGCCAAAGGGGAAGGCGGGAGGCAGGGTGTTGAGCCTGCTTGGCGATGCGATTTTGGGTGAGTTTCATTTATTCATCCACAATAATGCCACTGTGGGGACAGTATGGTTCCCTGGTCTGGAACAGACTTCTTTTCATACTCCAGCTGCTTCCTAAACTGAATTCATTACGGGCAGAGCGCTGGTTCTATTTATCCCATTCCATGGAAATTTAAACATTACATAAAATGTTAACATTCGCCATATTATACATCCGCATATATGAAGTGTATGATAATATTAACATTAATGTTTCTGTAACCTCTGAAGCAAAGCAAATGGGATCTGGAGTAATTCCATCTATTACTCAATAACAGTTGCAAATGAGAATATTGCAAGAGGCATATTGAGTAATAATAAAGTGCCCAGGCAACAACTGTAACAATGGATCTACTTTGTAATCCCGCTCTTTATATATTTAAGAAAAGCTAATCTGCCATTTTTCACCTCCGATACACATTAGCCCTCCTGCTAAATTTCAGTCTATTAAATTCCATCCTATATTTTACACACCTCATTGGGAAGAACACCACCCATGTATGTGTGCGCACGCACACACACACTTTTAAAAACTAGATGAAGAAGGCATATTTTGCACGTTTCCTCAATCGCTTTGCCACGATAGGATTCATTGTGATTCGTTGAGCTACTGCAGAGCAGAGCTGTACCATATCGTCTTTGCTTCAAGTCACAACGAAAAGCATGTCTCTTGTCCTAGACCTACCCATCCTGGGCAATTGCAGATGTGATATATGCTGTTTGCAAGCTTGGTGGCAAAAAGCCATGCCCAGCTGTCAGGAGATATTTCCAGAGAATTCTTGTTAACATTTCTAGACAGCGTGTGACCCAAAGTGTGGGGGAAAAGAGCAGTGACACTTTCTTCACAACAGAAAATGAAAGGAAGCCCCCGTTTATTTCTTTAAAGAGATACATCCTCTTTAAACATCCCAAGAGACATGCAGTTTAATCCATTGCGTCTTTACTCAGCAGTACATCTCACAATGTCAGTGTGAATTACTCCACAAGAGTTTTATGCAGTATTGCAACCTTGGGCATTTTACACTGCAGAGTTCAAAAGTAAGTGTGCTGAACTGAATGGGAACTACACTGACGGCACAATTTCCAAAAAAAAATGGTTCAGTTCCACTGATGCTTCCAAGCTAAGGAGACCATGGTTCTGAGAGCTGTTTGCATTCTGATATCCCATGGTGGCAGGGGAGATGGCACTCAGCATGGTCTCGTGAACAGGGCAACATGGGTACAGACCTCAGATCTGCCCACCTGGGATTCCAGTGTAGACATCCAAAACTCCCCAGATGGCCACATCCCTTCCCTATAACCCTCCTTTCCAAACCACTGATTGCTTGCTGATTTAGCAGTTTTGGTGAAGTCTTTTCTCCAGCTCTAAAAGCTTGACGTTCCTCTTACTTAGGCGCAACTAGCAGCCTAAGAGCTTTAGGCTGAGTTAACAGCTTTAAGCTAAAGTAGGCTGGTATTCTTGGCCCTTCCTGGGGACTAGACACTATGGCTTGGAGCCACTGAAAGCCTTCTCCCGCGTGATTTGGTCTCACCCACTTGACTATGATTCTGCCATGATCCCACATGAGCTTCTGCCTGAAAAATGTGGTGCACATTCAACGAAACTTCAATTTCCCCCGTCTACATACTTAGCAGACTCAAGAGCATTGGCTCTCGTCTCAAGAGATCGCCAAGTGTCTGTTCAAAGCAGTTCCTGGGAAAGACAGGGAAAACCTAAGGCAGAATGGGCGACTTGAACCTTGTGTGTCTGAGGTCAAGGCATGGAAGTTTACCGCATGCGTGGCACACATTTTGATGGTAGGAGTTCATGCAACAAACATCACTTCATTTTCCCCTTTTTAAAGCCCCCCGAGGCAGTGCAATGCCAATTTCTTGCTTCTATTCCAGAGTGTATTTTATCTACTCCCAGAAATGTTGAATACTTCCACAGTAGACAGAAACATTCCAGCCTTTTCTTATTTATACACACGGAGAATTTTTTTAAGTGGCAATACAATCTACCTTGGGCTATTCCATCCCAATTCACAGCTAGCAGGTCATTTTATTTTTATCAAAGAAGAGATCTTCTCATTTGAGTAGGTGTTGACACTTTTGTGGCTTCAAAAAAACATGATAAGAACTGAGTACCCTTAAGGTGTCTCGGCTTCCATTTTACTTAATACAGACATTTTACTGTTAGCACATTAAAGCCAACAGAGAAGCTAAGATTTGTGCCCTCAGAAATCGGCACTACAAAGGTCTTAACCTTTTTAACAGGCCGACATTTGTAGTGCGATGACAATGTGGTTGACAAGAGATTGCTTCCCCTAAGATATCACCTTTGGTTTGGTGCTAGAGGCACAACACAGAATTATGTGTCTTTGACCTCTTAGAAAAGGGCGGATTCCACTGATGACTTCTTGAAGAAGCCTGCAAATGGAAAAGTGGAAGGTGCCTGATGGACCGGGCGAGCAATCTCTGGAGTGAGACACGTTGCGACACGGAAGGTGACGGCAAGACTTTAGCGACAATCCGTACCGTGATTCCAATAGCACTATTATATTTCTGTGGCATTTATGTTACTAGAAGAGGACCTGCCTGTCTTTCCATGCTGTAGCGCTAACCTAGGTGATTTTGTCTGAGCATGCATGCCAAAGGGACTCCGGGGCTCACGCACCTCGGGGTTATTTTGCTTTGAAAGCAAATCCATCGAAATGTGTCCTCCCGGTTAAAGGCTGTAATGACAGCTTTGGGCACTAGGTGCCGCCTTCCTGAAGCACACACTGCTTTGCTTTGTGGTCCTTCGCAGCTGAAGCCCCTGGAGATGAGCAGACTTTATGAATAGCTTCCATGTGTGCCCCTTCTTTGCCGCTATGGGACAGCCCCCTCCCCTGGGGAACGGAGCACACAGACCCCTGCTTTAGGGATACGGGATGCATCACAAGCAAAGGTCGATGATTTATTCCATCACTAGGCTGCCCCGAAGACAAACCTCTGCAAAGTTCACAACATAGGACTAGGCTGCCTTGGAGGATTGCTGGAGGACCACACTACCCCAGGAGGCGAGCTATGTCAGTACAGAGTTCCTACTCAAGGAAGGGGGTACAAAGAGGTAGGTCTGACGCCAAGATGATGCGTGTTAATTGAGCGGACCAACTGTGATTAAATCTGCATAGCTTTTCCTAAAGCCACAAGAACAACTTCGAATGTTAAAAACCACTTTTCTGTTTTAGTGGGTACATTTCTGTGTCATCAAAGGTACCATCTTGGAAGAAAATGGAGAAAGGGAAGGGCTCTTCTCCCACGGTGCCTGACATCCGCCGTTTTAATTTTTATTTATTTAATTTACAGGTAAGAATTAATTAAGATGAGTCATGATTTGGCCCCCTTGTTCCACACACTGCACTGCCCAGCCCAACCCTCACGGCATTTGAAAACACGGCTGGAATGCCAAGCCGGACCTCTTCTGTTAGTGGCACCAAAAACATAGAAGTTCTTCCAAAAGAAGCTCAGTTGCTCCCCTCTTATACTTTCTAAGCAGTCTGAAAATGTATTTTATTATGCTTTTGCCACTCTGCAGCTTGATTGTGATGGCTGAGTCTTTCTTTTCTTCTCTTAGAGCTCTGTTTATATTATTTCTGCGCTTGTATGGTGATAAGCTGCCTTAAAAGAAAAAGAGATGGGCAAAAGGCAGGATTAAAAAATCATCTAAATAAATTGGTATCACCAGCAATTTCTACCTTTTGAACATTTAATCATTGCTAAGGCCGGTATTCTTTTTAACAATTACCTGTACTGATTTAAGGCTATTTTAGTACAAGAAGTTCAGTTTCTGAAGCTTGGAGACTTCAGTAAGTGGGACAAGAAGTACACTGGACTTAAAGCAATACTTTAATTTTAATTTTTCACTGCAGCTTAAAAAGCACACGGGCTTGACCATTCCTTCTTGCGCTTTCCCTTTTTCCATATTATGTTACAAAGCGCTCCAAAATGAACCTTCCACTTTGACAACCAACCTCAGCCACCATTAGTCAACTTGTACCAATGGCTGGAAAGCCGATATGATCGGCAAGTCAAGCTGAGAGTTTAAATGGCAGAGCAACTCAAACCCCCATCGTGTGCTACGTGAAACTTGGACCGCATGAGAAAATAATCCATCGCTTCTCCCTACTACCACTTTTAAAAAAAGGTACCCTAGAAACAGATTCCTCCTTTTGGCCCAGATAAAGTCATCCGTGCCAGCACCGCCACAAGGAAAAGAGAAGTCTTGGTGAGAGGAAAACGAATATTCCAATGATATGAGCAAAGATGTATTCAGCGTAGCTACTTTTCTATGCACACTGGGCTGTCCCACTGACAGGCTTGGAAGTTAAATAGTATGGGCTACTGCACATAGGTTTCAAACCCTGATAGACCCCCACGGCACGTTACTTCTGACCGTCAAATCATGACAAGCACGATGCAGGCCGATGCCCGTCAATTCGCAAACATCTCGGCCTGCTGCAACGGTTGCGCGGCGACTAAGCGGAGGGTCAGAGGTTAAGCTTGGAGAAGACAGCGATGAGAGGCAACTGTCATGCTCGGATGCATGCCGCAAGGCAGCCCGAAACGGTTGTCTTTGGAGGAACGCGCAAAGTGTGCTCATTCTGTCCAGCCAGACATCTATCCAGAGGTCCTAAACGAGACCACTGCCAGTTCGTGAGAAGCCCAGCTGACAAGGATGCCATTCAAGCTGTCCATCTCAAGTGGATCTGCCGGGGTGCTTTTCCTCCTCCCTTTTCAGATTACAAATGCATGCAAAGTGTACAGCTAATCCAAGTGCACGGGAAGCTGTGGAGTTGCCTTAAAAGCTGCTCTCTTCCTTTGTTCAAGAAAGGGAGCGAAAACTGGCCTTTATAAAGGACACTTGTGCATTTTAGAAAGCTGGAGGGGATGAACGAGGACCGTGACGTGCAGCATCTGCTGGAAGCACCTTTGCCGATGGTGCTTGCATTGGGTCACACAGAAAGAAATGCCAGAAACAACAACAGGCAACGTGTGGGACGCTCGTCATTTCCCTTCTAGCCATCACAACCTAAGGAAAGCCATTCTGGATTAAATCAGAAGTCACCGAGTCCGGAATTGTGTTCACACAGAGGCAAAACAGCTGTTTGTGGAGAAGACCACAAAGGCCACGTGTGAAATTGCAGCCTTCCACTCATGCTGCTACTAATTACATAACGATCTTAGACATCTCCAAGAGGACTGCAGATTGTGTTCAGATCAGGGTTCCATCCAGATGGTGCAAACCGCGCCAAGCCTGATTAAAAGCCAAGCAAAACAAATTTCTCCATATTCCAACCTGAGCCCTTTCAAACTATACTTCTCCTGCAATTCTGCTTGTAGACGTGCAGTTTAGATTTTCCCTTTTTATTAGTTCGACATTTTTAAAGTAATTACTTGCTGCTAGGTTGCTCCAGAGGAGCATTCCACACACTTTCCAATCCTTCTGCGTATATTTTGTCTGTGTCTTGTATGCAGTTTTCAGTTTATTGTGCTTCTGTAGAGCAAGATCAGGTTTATTATAAATATTTACATTCTGCCTTTCCAAGCAGTTCAAAGCAGCTGACAACACAAACAAGCACACACAAGATACAATAAATGCTACAATAGTAAAATGTTCTTAGTTAAATGAAGAAATGGAGCAGCAAAAAGAAAAGAAACTGTAAGAACAGTGGGGGGAAAGCATCAATGAAAGTTTACTAAAATCTTCAACAATCAAAAGCCATCCTAAAAACCCATCCAGAAAAGGGCTGGGTGGAACTTCCTAGGAAGGGAATTGCAAAGTCCGGGTATACCTGCTAAAATGTAATATTTGGGCTCACAAAATCTTCCTGTGCAAGGTTATTTTTGCACTCAGCTTCCCTTTCTTTGAAAGAGGCAGTAGTATAGGGGTGAGAAACTTACCACCATGGGTAATATAGGATCCATCAAGCCACTTCTAAAAAGAGTTGCAAAGACACCCTATTTGTGGTTCTTGGGATCAAAACAAATGAGTGCTCCTCCTCAAGCACAAAGGCATAAAAGAGGGGGGAAAGTCTGACTGCCTTTCCCTCTTTCCTTGGCAATGCAAATATTCGGAAACCTAAAGGGGTGAGAGCACCTGCTATGGTGAGAAGGTGCCCTTCTTTGCCACAAGACGAAAAGACGATCCCTCACTGTGCTGCAGAAAGAAAAAGCAATATCTAATCATTTCAATTAGATATTGAGTTGGCAGCAATTTTCAACTATTTATTTCAAAAGCGCAGCTTCGGAAGATGTATGATTCCCCGCAGATGATCAAACACAGAGTGGCATTATTTTGCATAACACATGCCTCCCTCATTTTAAAAGCAGTGCAGCCCAAGATCTGCATGTCTGTTGTTTACATCTAAATGATGGGAACTCATTTAGCTTTGTCTGCATTAACATAAAAATGGCTTGAGGGCCCTGCAGGAGGAGTATCTTGTTTATTAGATAAACAGCAATGCATTCCATCTTTCACACCACTCCAGCGCAGGGCTGGCACTCAATTTTAGCAGTTAAATGAAATATTAGCGCTTTATGAGCTTTCAGATAGCTCACACATCCGCCCCACTTATAAGTATGGTGGAAAGGGCCAAGAATAGGATGAAGGCAAGCGCTATTTGAGAAGTACGGACTTCTTTGCCCTGTGCCACTGGTAATCTTCCACTTCTGATGCAATATGCAAAGAATGTGCTCATTCTTTGCACACAGATACTTGCACAGACAAAACAGTATTACCCCTGAGCAAGAAGGAGGTGGAGGCACCCTGTGGGAGAGAACAGGAGCTGCAGCATGCAAAAATTCTACAGAGCAGGGTCTACCTAAGGAGAGAACCCCTAAAGAGGATTTGGGTCTATTAGAAAGGACAAAAATTGGGAAACAGGAATGGAGTAACATGGAACAGGGCAGAGCTGACTGGCAAGGAATGGACAAGAGGACTCCACGTTGCAAGGTTCTGGGGAGCCGCCCTCATGCAGAAGGGGCCAGGCTTGATCATTCCTGCCCAAATCCTTGAAGAGCTGCTGCCAGCCTGTGTTGGTAATACAGGGCTAGAGGGACCAACGGTCTAACTGAGTATAAGGCAGCTTTCTATCTCCTGCAGCCCACTCGTATATTGCAACCTTTCGTTTGTTTGTTTGTTTGTTTGGGTATTTTTATCCCATCCAATTACAGCACGGGTCTTCCTCATGATTACATGCATGGCATTGAGACTAGGATTTTTCCACTGGGGAATATGGCTTTATGGGCTCCAATCTGATGCATACCCCATCACATCTACCCCTTGCTTGTCTTCGTCTCTCATTCGCTCACTCCCATGAACACCCCCTAATCCAGCACTCAGTGCCTAGCACTTCTTCCCCACAAAAGCAGCCAAGAACTTGGCTTGGACAAGCCTACCCAGACCTCCGCATGCAGTGAAAACCATTTAAGTAGCTCCATCCTGACAGAACAAACCCAACCAGGTCAACTGAGACCACAACATTCTTCAGGTTGCCAAGGAATTAGGACAAGATCTGTGGGACACACCCCAAATCAGGGAGCTGAGTGTGGGATTTGGAGCTTGAGGACCTGGGTTCAAATCTTTTATCAGCCGTAAAGGACCACAGGTGACCTGGTAGCAGGAAGCCACTCTCTCACAGATTACCTCTTGGGGTTGTTTCGGGAATAAAAAGTGGGGTGGAGAAGAAAGGATGGAATTTGCTGTTATAGAGGGCAACATAAATGCTTCCTTGCAATCCCTCAATGGCCTGGCAAACAGGTCCCAAGAGAAAGCATTGAAAGAATAGGATGGGGAGATGAGTCCTTCAACTTTTCAAAGGCTCATGCTCAAAAGACAGACCCGATTTGTTTAAGGCTGTTCCACAGGGCAACAGTACGACTAACGTATAGAAGTTGCAAAGAAACGTTCACGAGAAGGGCTCCTTGACAGTAGAACAGGCTTCCTCAGCCATGGGGAGCTCTTCCATGCTGGGAAGACCACCTGCGTGGGATGCTGCAGGGACACTAAGCAAGGGCCGATATGCTGAATGGGATCCGGAGTCCCCACTCACTCTAAAATCCCATGCTTCTAAAGACTTCTAAAGACATAGTCCATCAGACTATGCCATCAAACTGAGCTGTTAGTTGGATCAGTGAATTGTCTTGGGTCAGCTTTGGGTAGGAACAGGCCTAGTTCTTAGTGACGGGATCAGCACACACACACAAAGCCCTCCACACAGAAAACTATACGCCAGCGAGAAGAGCTCTTATCCAGCCTGGACTTCCATCTGAACTTCTGGGCACTGGGACTCAGGGCCAGCCCGGCTGTAAGGCAGAGTGAGAGAGCAGTCTCTGGCAGCTGATGACAGGGGACCAGTAGAGTCAGTGAAGCACTGGATAGATCCTTCTGGGGACCACATGGCTCGCCCCCCATCCTAAACCAGCCCACTGCCCTCAGATGTGGTGAAGGATGCAGTCCCAACACCAGCGCTGAAGGAGCCACTGCGGGGATGGAGAACAGAAGTGGGGACGGAGATGTCAACTGAGCGAGGCGCCAAAACAAGGAGGGACATGAAGTCAGGCCACTTCCCCCTTGGAGGTCGGAAGGCGTCCAGCTCACACCCGTGCTTCCATCTCGGGTGCAAAGCCGGCTGGTCGCTCCCCGAAAGAGCAGGCTTGCTACTTTCCCACATGTGGTATCATTTCAAGCATTCCGCGCATGACACCCCGGTTGCCTCAGGGTCATGAAATAATACTCAAAAGTTTATAATCATTCATTGATTTAGTCTTCAGCATAGTATATCATCTGAATCCAATGGGAACATAACGAGGTAGCTATTTGTGAGGTCAACTACAGTACAGTCGAAGGCTGACATGATATCGATGGCAAGGTAGAAAGAAATTGCCAAATACAGCAGATCAATACCTCGTTTCACCGTTACAGCCTTCTCCTGACACCATATATATATATATATGTATCTTTACAGCTACAAAAATAATAATAATGAAAGTGCGAGATAGATGCTTCCCTCCAGCTAAAGTATTTGATTAGCTGAGGGCAGAGGTGGTGACGGCAGTTGTACTAAAGTAACTTTATCACCTTAAATAAAAGCACCGGGATGAGCTGCAGGGAAAGGGGAAAATCGAGCTGGACAAAATTCAGAGAGACACACACAATCCTTTAATGAAGGGGCCAGTGTGCAACTGAGGCATAATGAAAGAAAAGCTGTCGGAACTACTAAATCTGCACATTTCGTAACTTCAGAACTTCTCACTATTTAAAACCAGAACACAATGGGAAGCACACAGAAAATACACTTGTACTCATTAGCAGAAGAATGTCATTTGATGTAGCTACTGCCAGGGAAACGAACAATGGTACCTACAGAGACCTGCTTTAGTGCAGGCCCTGAAAAAGTTAGGCAAGCTTTTGTGATCTTTTCAAACATTCTGTATTCAGAAGCTTGTTCCAGACCATGGTGCTGGAACAGAGTTTGTGAATATGCCAGACTGACAGAGAGACAAACAAGGGCATCCTGGATCAAACAAGCCAGAATCTGCCCTGAAATAATAAATGACAAAACTGAAGCTGTTGTGCTTTGGGCACATCATGGGAAGGCAAGATTGCTTGGAGAAGACCATCATGCTAGAATTTTGAAGGCAGGAGAAGACCAAACATGAGTTGGCTGGACTCCATAAAGGACACTGATTTAAGAAGATTACCATAAACAACAAGTACCTTGCATCTTCAGATGTTTCTGATGAGCTTTCTATATGCAACCTAGAAAAATATTTATTCATTTATTTCATTTAAGTTTCACTGTGTAAGTTTCATCCTGGCCTTATTCGCAGACTGTTGAACTGTCCTCTCCCCTCCTGGGCAATGGGATGGGAAGCGGGGCCATTCTCCCCGTTATTTTTCCTCTTCCTTCCCCAACCCACTTTCCTTGTGTGTTAGGTACCTACCTGCTTGTTTATTTATTAGATTTATACCCTACTTTTTCCTCAATGAACTATGATCTCAAAGCAGCTTACCTAATTCTCCTCCTGCTGCTCTCACTCTTGTCCCCCCCAACAGCAACCCTGTGAGGTAGACTGGGCTGAGCATTTGTGACTGGCCCAAAGTCACTGTGTTGGCTCCATGGCCGAGTGGGGACTTGAACCCAGGTCCCCTGAGTCCCAGTCCCACAGACGATGGACTATAAGCCACCTCAAGGTCCTTTTAGGGAGCAGAATCACATGTATTCATTTAAATAAACAAATATAAACTAACATAATCAGAGAAACCCACACACAAGTTTTACATCCAGGTTTATATTTAGCCTCTCAATAAATCTGCCAAAAGCACCAGTATAACTCTGGGCAGCAAGACAGACATTGCTCCTTAATTAAGTGGCTGATGTTCTGTTTAAAAGCAGAAGACATCCGTGTGCTATGAGCAAAGATTAAGCACCCCTTCCCGCAAAGGAAGACCCAACTGTTATCAATGTTTAAAGGCCTTAAATCATGAAAAATAAACCATCTAATGGCCAGTATTCAATAGCAAGCAGAAAGTCGGGACATTGGCTGATTTGGATTAACACATTTTCAGTTATAACAAGTAATTTTACAGAGGATTAGAATCTTGATGGGCTGATCAATACGAGGTTCTGCTGCTATTACAGATGAAAAGAAAATTACCCCTCTGGTAATAAACCGTGTGTGTGTGTTGGTTCTCCTTCATTTGCAGAAGCCATTACTGTAATGGTCCCAGCATTAACAGCTGGGGCAATTTGAACCACAGTCGGTGTGATGAATTTTAAAGCACAGCACATTTGCCATGCTCTCCATCTTGAGTTTCGTCCCCCTCTCCCCTCCTGAATCCGTGCACCGTGTTGCCAACACAGGGGCGATGTATTACATCAAACACACACTATTTCTCAATAAGCTGTCTCATTAATAGCATTTGGGGCCAATAACGCAGCTTCAGGCCCATCCCACCGGACAATTTCCATTGACAGAACCATCTCAGAAAGTTAGTTCCCTTGACAAAAAATCGTAACTCAGCAGTAATTTATGCTTGGGGATGATAGAGAGAGATCTCAGGCGCAGAGAAGACCAGAAAGATTACACAGAGAGATGGAACCACTGGCCCATCTTAGCAAGGACTTAATACTCCTGGGTCCTCCGATGTGGTACCCACAAACACCTCTCTTGCACACCCTAACCCCTCCCCAACCCCCCCGCCATTAGCATAGTACAAAACTGAGAGACTGACGCATTCTTCCTCAGCACCCTCCTTATTTGGGTGCAAAAAGTAGCCCTGTATTTTGGAGCTCAGATTCCACCTCTCCCAAGTTCCAAATTCTTGGAAATAAGCTCTGATAATGTAAATAAGCCCCTATCGGAAGAGATACAGAATAACACCGCACTGTTTCAATCTTACCCATTTATCTGGGAGATAGCACAAACAAACACAGTGTGTCTTGCTTCTCAGTAACCATTTCCAGAGAGAGAGGGGTTTTTCAGCAAGCAACCACAAAGAGGGTAGTAGCAACCTGAAACATGCCACGTTTGTTCCCTTTACAGCCTGTGTTTCTTCTGGGGAGCGCAAGGGAACGCACACCTCTTTCCTAGTGTCATCCAAGAACTCTGCAAGGTAAGATAGGCTAGGAGACATGGGCAGGTCCAAAATCGCCCAGTGAGGTTCCCCTCTGAGTGAGGGATAACTCAGACTCCCTCTTTCAGCTTCTGACACAATAAATCTGTTAAACTTGAAGATGTCACGGACTCTTCTGAGTGAGCAAAACATTAGGAAGGGATGTCAGGTTTTGTTCTTAGGCACCCTTACCAGGGAGTAAGGGCCATCAAAAGCCATAGGCCTTCCTTTTGGAAAATCAGCATTGTATGATCATGGTTACAGTTTGGGATTTGGGACTGAGAGAGAAGAATCCAGATACAGATCTCCTTCTAGCTATCAGCCCATAGGGTGACTCTGAGCTTGGCTTAACATACCTCACAGGATTGCTGTGGGGATAGAAGTGTGGAGAGAACCATCTGCCCTGCACTGCATGGAGGAAGAGTAGACTATAGATGCGACCAATCATCAGACTGTTATTTGTAAGCCATCGCAATTCTGTGCACATTTAACTGGGCTAAGAACCCAGTGGGACTTATATTTGATTAAATACGATACAGATCGGGCTCTAGAATTGCACGCACGTCCTCCGGGGCACCCCGCAGAAATCACAGGGGCCAGGCTTACAGGAGAACAAACCAAATTAAAAGCAGCAGGTCTTAAGTTTGTAAGCACACGACTGCACAGAGTGGAGCTGACTTCCAGGTGCAAAGGAGTGCAGTTAATTACCGGGGCTTGCATCCACGCAGACGTGCCCAGAATTGCACTCTCGGGGCAGTCCGCTTGCGAGTCCGCCCGGAGGGTTGGACTTTCACGGGGCGCACGTTCAGGCAGCTCGCTTAGGATTGCACGGCTCAGTGACGTGTGGACGCGCATTCCGGGGAGGAGGCGCAAGCGATGCTGCACGGCTGCCCCCGTCTCCACCTGGCTGGCTCTCCCGGGCAGGATTTACCTTGGCATCCTTCTCTCTCTCGCCTGCTCCGCTCTTCTTCATCACGCGGCCACTGCTCCGCAGGCGAAACGCCCGCCCGTGAAAAGGGAGCAGGCTCCTTCCCGGCACAGCCGCGTGCGCCTTCCGCAGACCAGGCGGCTAGCTTGGCCCGGCCCCCGAGGAACCACAACTCCCGAGATGCACCGCGCAGCGGCCGTCCGCGGGGAAGGCCCGGGAGGGAGCGCGCATGCGTGCCTCCGCCGGTCGCGCCTCGCCCAGGGAGCGAGGGGCGGGATTCCCGGCTTGGAACCTCAACTCCCAGAAGCCTCGGCGGGGAAAGAGGGCGCGGCATCGGAAGCCCGCCCCTCCCGCTCGGCTGAGGGCGGAAGTGGCCGGCGAGGTAGCAACGGGGCTGTTGCTAGCGGAGGATGCGGAGGGGAGCCGGCGGAGGACCGGGCGGCCGTGAGTGCGGGCTCCCCGGGAGGCGTCTGGCTCCCGAGGAGGCCTGGGTGGGGCGAGGGAGCGCGCCGGACGGTCCTCCCGGCCGTTTCTCCCGAGATCCCTCCGCGGCTTCTCGCGGGACCCTCCGCAGCATGCGATAGCTTTGTTTGATTCGGTATTTATTTGCTAGAAGGCCTCCCCGCATTTTATCTGCCTCGATTCCTTACAGTTATACCCCAGTCTTTTTCCCTACGAGGAACCCCGGTGGGATTCCGGGATTCCCCAGTCGGATCTGTCCCCACAACAACCCTGCGAGGTAGGGTTGCCCTTCGATGAGGCCACCCGGTCCTGCAAGGGATTCTGGGGTGCCTCACCATAAATCAGGGGCTCCAATAAAATGGGAGCATGCATGCATGGTATATATGAGAAAGAATATGCAGATATGCAATCTGCACGTTTGGGTGTGTATCCATCAGTGTGTATCACGAACACATGCATGCAATCAGTGTGAGCTGGTATGTGTATGAATGTGTGGGGTGTGCATACGTATAATATGCATCTGTGCACGTGTCTATTTATATGTTCTTGTTTATGTTATGTAGCTATACTTCTACCTGATCAAATATACTCAGAATAAGTGGGTGTGATATAGAGTGTGCGTGTTTGCTTGTGTGCATTTGGATAAGTGATTGAAAGTGTTTATACATCCCACAGAAAGTGTACCTTCGGACTACATACACATACATGCAATCCATTTATGTATATGTGTACATTGTGTATAAGGACTTTGTAAGGAAGCCACCGCCTTGAAGAGCAGGGCTGTCCTGGTTCAGCCATTCTGGAGGGCTTTCCTTCATAGGATCTTCACGTGTCAGATTTGACCACCCGGACCAACAACGAATGCAGTGTGTGTGTGATCCAGTGTGTGCATGAATGCTTGTGTTTGTAATTGAGTGTTACGTTGACATACGTGTATACGATCAATGGAATCAGGTTGTTTGTGTGATGTACTGTGTGTGTGGTGGGTGCAGTTGCCAGGCAGCCACGTGTAGAATTCATAGCATTGTTCCCTTCTTGTATCCCCGTAGCATCCAGGGCAAACTTCCCTGAAGTGCTGTTTGATACTTTTAAAGCTACATGTGTGTGTGTCTATTGTTATACAAACAATCGATGCAAATAAACAGTGGGTTGAATCCAGACTTAGCTCCTGCTTAAAGTAGATCAGAATGGGACCATGGGACCCTCCAGTTCTTGCTGGACTGCAACTCACATCATTCTGCACCATGGAATGGTGGGTTTCATGCCATCAGGAACTGCAGTTTGTTCCAAAAGTGAAACCTTTCAGTCTCTGTCCTCACATAAGACAAGGGGTACATGAGCCAAGGTGCTCAGGGCCCAAATTGAGAAAAGCCAACAGGAGCAGAAGGGATGCCCACATGGGGAATAGGAATTGGCAGGTACAATTTTTGACCTGGCTAGCAACGGGCAAATAAAAATTTAGTCCCCTGCATATTTAGTAGCAGTTTACAGTCACACAGGTTGCTTTAAGAAGGATCTTTGCCCTTCTTAGAAAAGGATTGGTGGGACATTTATTTTTTATTTATTTACATTGCAATTTGTATCCTGCCTTTTTCCTACAAAGGGCTCAAGGCAGCTTACATCATCTCTCCTCCTCCATCTTATCCCCACAACAACAACCCTGTGAGGTAGGTTGGGCTGAGAGTTTGTGACTGGCCCAAAGTCACCCAGTTGGTTCCATGGCCGAGCGGGGACTAGAACCCAGATCGTCTGAGTGGCAGTCCCAGGCTCTTAACCACTACACCACACTGTCGACATGCAGTTACATCGACAGACAAATGACTGCCGCATTCAGATTTGGACTCCTTCCACTCCCAGGGGACAAATTTCTTTCTGGGGGACCTTCTTTGGGGCACGTTTTCTCCCAAAAGTAGGGGTCAAAGCTACAGTGGGTATGGCTAGCCTCTCTCCTGTATACACAAGAAACATTTGTGCATACTTATCTGGGCATTTTTCTGTCATCCACACAAAAAGATCTAATGCATTTAGGTAGAGAAAATTGTTCCATTGGCTCTAATGAAATGGTTCCCCAACCTAATTACCGAATAGCTCTGTTTCGGGGGGGGGGGGGCTGCTTTTTTTCCACCAGCCATCCTTTGGCTATTTCTTAGCTTTTATGCATTTTTCCTCATTCCAAAAGTAAAATACCACTCCTAAGGCCAAGTTAGTAGCAGTAAGAGCTCGCAAAGAAGTTATGCTGTTATTTTTGTATTTTGGCCCTACTACGCTCGCCTCCTCCCCAAGCACCTCTGACACGTGGCCCTCAAAAGCTTTCCTGAAATGGAATCACTCCCTCCAGCTGACAGCGGTGGTGTGCCCCACCAGAGTTCCATCTTCCCCTGTCATCTTCATAGCACACACCTGTAACTTCCTGGTAGTGCTGCTTCTCTTTAAAAAGACTAATGCGCTGAAGGCTGCATCAGTCCCAGCCAGCTCCACCAACCATGCAGTCGTCCCCAGAGCCTCTGTTCTGGCTCATTTCAGATAGAACAGGAATGATACAACCCTTCAAATGTTGCTGAGAATTTTGGCGATCCCACTGAAAGAATGCCCTGATTGAAAAATCAACAGTGTTAGGTTCAAGCTAGTTGGGAAGGGCTGACGTAATGTTAAACCATGGATTTACATGACAATAAAGAGCTGTTCCAGGCTTCAGACTTGTAGATTCCTAAGCCCTTCTCTTCCTCCTGTGTGCTACAAAGAGGAGTTCCAAAGTTTCCACCTCCATTTTAGAATCACCACAACTTAGCTTGTCATCCCCACCCTAAACTGTGGTTAATCTTAACTGTGTATTGTTCAAATAGCCAACTTCATCACCCTTAGTTTGAAGTTGACTTGTTTCAGCAAACCATAGTTTAGCTTAACCATCATTTGTTAGGATCAGAAACAGAAACAGACTAACAAAAAAACACGTGGGGGGTACTTTTAACACTGAACTGTGATTTAGTAGTGCTCATTGAAGTACCTGGATATTATTTTCGACTTACTTTAGTACAGAAAAATTACAAATCCTTGTTCCTGCACTGTCCTATTGATTGTTTATCATTTCAAATCTTTTGAACTTGGGCATGTCCATCTGGATTTAGACCATTAAATTTTTTCATTTAAACAAATTATAGGTGTCTTTCCTGAGGAAGGGATATGCATAAAGTAACATTTTAAATGGAAGTTGATTATGCCCACAGCATTGAAGTCTGTGTGTGGTATAGAGGTTCTGAAAGAATTCTGCAAGAATCTGTCATTACCTTTCTCTTTAATTTAATCTCAGGAAATTTGCAATGAGCTTTGGTTTTACAATTCACTTTGCAGACAGAAATAAATCATTTGTGCCTTGTCATCCACAGCTCAGCCATGTCTGCCATGGCTGATGAAACATCAGAGGACCTACCAGTGAGAGATGTAGGCCTGAATTTTGGAGGGCTACAAGGTTTGTAACTGCCTCTTACAAACTGTAATTTGTTGCCTACTTTAAACACTCGTGCCGCAGACTGGTTGTCTGGATAAATGCACACAGAGGATTAAGGAAATGGGATCCATGGGCTAGACGGCCTGAGTAGAACGCTCTGGAGAGCGCAGAGGAGAGGTGGGGAACCTCAGGCTCACGGCCCACATCCAGCCCTCCTGGGGCCCCGGTGTGCCCAGTCTTTTAGATTGCATGGCAGAATTTTTAAAATAATAATAATCAGAGACTGAGCAAAGGTGATCCAGGAAATAATTGATAATCAGAGCACTGTAGACGGGACAGAGGTAGAAGCAAATTACAGAGCAATTTATGAGAGACTGCAAAACCCAAAATGTACAGAAATATTAGGCTGTTTCATTTTATTCCACCTAACCTCCAAGGCACTTGGTGCAAGATCCATGTTCTTCATTCCTGGATCTTCACAAGTTGGTTATTCAAATAATTACTGGTCCAAGGTCATCCATTATGTTTTCTGGCTGAAGGGGGATTTGAATTGTGGTCTCCCTGCTCAAATCCCAACACTAGTCCAGTCTGGTGCCCTCCAGATGTGCCAGACTACATCGCCCATCATTCCCAGCTTTCCTTCCTAAGAAGCCTACTTCAGCCAGAAATGCCGGAGTATATCTGTTTAGCGACCTGAGGTAGTTTGTAAGCCTCAGGGAAAAATGTCTCATTGAGTCACGCTCCTTTTCCATAGAGTCATCAGCTGCCCAAAATGCGAAAGCCCGGCAAACCGTTTCACGCATCAGCCGAGAAGAGCTGGAAGACCGATACCTTCGCCTGCATGAGGAGAATATCTTACTTAAGCAGCACTCACACAAGCAAGAGGATAAAATCAAAAGGTCTGATTTCCTGGAACAACACTCACTAATCAATCAATTGCATAATCGAACTTACTATGCAATCGATTAAACACAAATAAAAACACAACGCTAAGGGGGTAAAAAAACAGCCCCGAAACCAACAGATCAGATTACGCATCAAAGACCCACTTGAATAAGTGCAGAAGGACAGCAGAGGGGGAGCAGAGCCAGCCTTGTATGGCAGTTCCACAGCTAGCGAGCGGTCAAGAAGGCCCTTTTCCATCGGGCCATCAAACTTATCTTCTCCAGAAGTTCTTAGGAACCAGCCTGGAAGAAGGCAGCATGTCAGGCTGCCTGGCCTGAAGCTGCTTAGGCCTTGATGGCTCCTAACCAGCACTTTGAATTTTGCCCAGAAATAGACCGGTGAAGCCCTTGTCACAAAGCCGTTGGAAGGGCTCCTGCCACCGGCCCCAGTCCACAGTCTGGCCACAGCCTTAGGCACTTCCAAAGTTTCTGAACAGTTTTCAAAGGCAGCCCCATGTGGACTGTGTTGCAGTAGTCCAGACAGGATGTCTGTCGGGCATACACGGCCGCAGCCTGGTCAGAAGCTCCTAGGAATGAGTGCAGTAAGCAGAAAAGATTGCAGCAAGCCCTTCCTCTCGCCACCTGAGCGGTTCACATCTGTTCACCTTTTATGGACGAGCACCTCTAAGAACATCAGAATTGCTTTGCTGGATCAGACCTGTTGAGCTCTGTGCTCACACGGAGGCCGGACTGGCTGCCCATGAGATCCCACAAGCAGGGCTTGTGCTGTCTAGCAACTGGGATACACAGGCACATGGCCTCTGATACTGGAAGTACTATGTAGTGACCTGGCAGCCGTCACAGGCCTTCTCCTCCGTGAGAATTCAGATCGGTGGCCGTCAGTGCCATGCCACGGAAGTAAAGCCATGTGGTGTAGGAGGCAGCCTGCAGGGCTTCTGGGCTTTACGTATCTTGCTCCACTACAGGAATTGGCTTTCTGATACCTTCCCGTCCTAGACAGATTTCCTGTGTTTCTATTGTGCCTTTCAAAGCAACGCTTACAGGCAGTTTGCTTGTCCTGAGACATCTCGAAACTATTAACATTCTCTTCCCACACATACGCTTTTGTTCTTTTTAGCAAAAAGCTTGCGAGTAAATCTAAATCGTAGTAAAAGAAAGGAAGCCCTTTTAGATGAATGAAGTGTGTCTCCATTTTCAGTTTCCCGTCTGGACCTCTGCAAAAAAGAGAGAAAGAGGGAGAGAGAGGGACTCTCCCTGTAAAGCAGATGCAGCTCTTGAAGATGTGCGACCAATTTTGTAGAATCTTGAAGTTCTCTCCTCCATCAAAGCCACCTTTTCTTTCTTTGCGTGCCAAGTTCCTCCACACTACCCCCAAATTCATTGCTGGAAGTGTTTTCTGTTCTTGTACATTGCATCACCCCCACGGTGCCCTCTCTTGCCTTTTGTTCTGGCTTCTCCATGTTTACCAAAACTAAGAGAAATCAAAAGGTACAACTCTGGAGATGCCAAAAGCAAAACTTGTATCCTTTTAAAGCTAGATGAAAACCATGCCTCCTGCGTCTAATTATGTCCCCCGGCTAACCGCTAAACCTCTCCTAAGCGCATCGGTATTATTTGCTGAACGTATGATGTAGTGAGGCGACACGAGCTGTGAAGAGCTGCCTCTGCAGGCCCTGCCCACCTGCTTGTTGCCAGAACTGAAGGCGTTTGGGTTGCCGCCCCCCCCCCCCCGCACTCTTGCACTCCAACTGGAAGCACCGCCTCGGTGGAATGTGTTGCATATGCAGTCCTGTAATACTGTCTTCTTTGCAAAAAATCAGTATTGTCAAATTATAAAGCATCAACATAAGGAAATATTTCATATATACAAACAAATTCAGTATATTAACTCATTTTTGGAAGACAGTTCAGTGAAGTAAGGAATACCATCCTTACCTGCTTTCAGAGACTGATTTAAAAACTGAATTGCAAGGAAATGATAATGTCTGTGTTCATGTTGCATCAAAGTTAGTTTTTCTCCTCTCTTAGCAACAATACATCTATTTTCAACTCCCACACCCTTGAAATTCATTAAAGACATGCCATATTTTAGAACACAATCATCATTCACAGCAATTCTGAGTGAAAAAATTTGTGTCGGGGGGGGGGCTGATATCATATGGGGCCGTAGGTTTTCTGCATGGCCCCACCACTTCCCCACTCTGTAACGATCCTTAACAGAGTTCCTCGGGAAGGTCATGCGTTCCAAATTTGAGCAGCATATGGAGTAAATACGCATCCCTCTCTCTTGACTAAACTTTAAATGATCAGCCTTAGGAAACTGTTGCTTGTCAGTGCTATAAAGCAGATTGCTGCCCAGTGGTTCCAATTATCTTCAAAGACTTCTTCACAGGCAGTAATAGTTCTATCAAAACCTGAAATTTATTATTCAGGTTTTGTACTGAAGTCTTTACAGTGATTATGTTCCTTTCAACAGAATGCTTTTTATGCTGACTCCCCCCCCCCCACAGCCCAGCACCCTGCTCACCCCTCTTTCCATCCTATGGATGTTATTCACTCCCCCGCCCCCCGCTTTCCCCTGCAGGATGGCCACCAAGTTAATACGGCTCGTTAATGACAAGAAGAAAGCCGAGCAAGCCAGTGGCGGCCCCAGGCGGCTGGGCCAGGATGTGGAAATGGAGGAAGTGATCGAGCAGCTGCAGGAGAAAGTTCAGGACCTGGAGAAGCAGAACGAGGCCATCCGCCACCGGCTTATTTCGACAAAGCAGCAGCTGCAGCTTCAGGGACACAAGCACGCGCCCTACAGCTATGTCCAGGCACGCATTAATACCGGCCTCCGAAAAGCGACTGAGGGCATTGGAGTCCAAGAGCGTGCCAAGAAAGGTCAGTAGGAGCATGAGGTGCTGCCTCCTATGATGCTCGGTCCTCCTAGCCCAGAATGATTGACCCTGCCAAGATGTCCAGCCCTTCCTCAGGATGCCAGCGCTTGAACCCGGGTCCTTCTGTGTGCAAAGCAGTGCTGAGCCCTTGAGCCACGCCCAGGTTAAACTTTGCCCATTCAACTAGGTCTGTGTGTCAGTCGGGTCCCTGAGAAATACCTTTGCATCGCTGGTCAACCACCCCTGGATGAATGGAACGTTTTTCCCAGATACCAATGTTGAGGAGGTTCAGTTTTTATTAGTTTCTGTATCAATGTCCCTGTTTTTCCTTATTTGCAAAAGAAAGATCCCATCAGGGCACAGTTGGAAACAGAAACTACAAGGCAGAAAACCTTCCCAAAATTAAAACAGCTACATAATTTTACAATCTTAGTTAAAAAGGAATGTTTCACACTCCGTCTAAAAGTCAAGGGATGGGAGGCTGGTCCTACTCAGTGTATTCCACAGGATAAAGCCTGATAAATGAGACCCCGCACCTGCAAGAGATGTATTTATTAATTAGATTTATAACCTGGCTTCTTTCAAGAACTCGGAGTGGGTTACAATATTCTCCCTCTGCTGCACTCAGTCTTTTTCCCACAACAACCTCCTGTGAGGTGGTTTGGGCTGAGAGCCTTTGAATAGCCCAAAGTCACCCAGTTGGCTCCATGGCTGAGCAGTGACTAGAACTAGTGCTGCCAAGGTTCCCTACAAGCAGCAGTGTGCTGAATGTGTGCATCACTTCGCCCTCACTCAGCAAGGCTTTAAGGAGCAGAGGCAGCAATATTCAGTGAGCCAGTGTGGTGCAGTGGTTAAGAGCACGGGACTGGGACTCAGGCGATCCGGGTTCGAGTCCCCGCTCGGCCATGGAGCCAACTGGGTGACTTTGGGCCAGTCACAGACTCTCAGCCCAACCCACCTCACAGGGCTGTTGCTGTGGGGATAAGATGGAGGAGGAGAATGATGTAAGCTGCCTTGAGCCCTTTGTAGGAAAAAAGCAGGATATAAATCGGAAAATAAATAAATATTCTTCTGCAAGGGTAAAGGGTCTACCAGAGGCAGAGATCTTCTCCCGTCCTCTCCCACTGGGGATTCGGGGTGTCCCCACTCAGGCTCCTCATCCTGTGGGTGTGCACACCCTCCCTGGAGAGCCACCCACAGGCTCCACCATCACTTCCAGAGGGAGCACCTGCACCGCATAATTGCGAGTCCCTGTATCTCTGCGGCTGCCTGCTTTGTCGCTGTGTGGTCATTTACCTTTACATAAAGACGCCTCTTGTTTCTCACCCTCCCTCCCTCTCTTCTTAGGAATGAGATTGCAGGATGTAGAAATCCGGTCACTGAAATCCCCCCAGGCGCTGCCACCCAAGTATGGGCAGAACTTACTTGAAGAAGCAAGAACAGAGATAAGAAACTTGTATGATTTTTCTATTTTTCTTCATTCTTCCATCTTGTCCTTTGCCTAATGTTGTCCGTCGGTTTACTGCCACCTTGGCATGGGTTTACCCTCAAAGATGACCTAAAAATATGTTAATTTAAAAATCAATGCATATGTTTTAATAAATACATTTTAATTATTAAGTATTTTAATGAATAAATAAAGAATGACTAAGGTCTAGTGTTGCAAAAAGTGTATCTGGCTAACCGCCCCTGCTTGGGGTTCCCCGTTCTGCCAAGGAAGCCATTCCATATTTCTAATCTCCAGTCAGAGGAAAAGAAAGGGTTCCTTTGCTAGGGACATTTCTTTTCTCCTCTGACGGGAATAAAAGTCACGATAGAAATCCCCAAGTCTGTGTGTTTTTGTGTCCATGTCCCCATGGCACTACTCAGTGCAATCTTACAGCCAGAAAGATGGTGCACCCTAGTCTAGATAAAATTAAAATTCCACTGCACAAGCCCCATGATTTTAGTTAAGACGTTCTCAGTGGATTTCCCCCTGTGACTGATTTTCATGTAACACATGGCGTGTGGGAGGCATGGCTTAAATTATTTGCTTGGCTTTATACCTGCTTTTGTATTTGCTACTGGTGAAGATGTAACAGCCCCAGTCAGTTAACAAACATTAAGAGATCAGGAGCTAATCATAGGAATACATACCTTTTCCTGACCCATCTCCCTGGAGAAAATTTTCCTGACCAACTCCTCATGCTTAAGAGATGCATTGTGGTTGAATCACTATTCCAGTTCCCCATTTAACCAGGTTTGGAAAGCCAGGGTTTGAAGCTGGGCCTATCTTGTGTTCCTGCGGCAAACACCTTCAGGTTTGTGTTTAAAACGTTTACTTTGCAACTGGTCTTCTAGGATGCACTGATAGGGCAAGGTTGTGGGAAAGCTCTTCCCACAGAAGGAAAAGTGCCTGCCTTTTGTTTCTCTGAGAACCACCGTTTGGAGGCTTCCTCAAAACTGAAGCAGTAATGAAGCTGAAAATGATGCAGGGAGCTTTCAAACAGGGAAAATACTTTTCAGGCTTTTACTGTGTGTTTCTTCGCAGCAGCAGTGAGAGCTTTCATTTCACGCAGGAAAAACTAAAGCCTGGAAGAGATCAATGTGTTATTGCCATTCGCTGAGGCTATGCCCCCTGTCCAGAGGAATTCATATGCCTTTCCAACCCCAATTGACCAAAATGGCTTCCACAAATGGATGAGGCGTGCTTTCGGTATTAGATATGGAAAAGCCAGAAGTTGATCCCTGAGGACCGGAAGCAGAGATGGGGTAGAATCCTAAAAACTGAACCCAGAAAAATGCTGTAGAAGCATCCTTTGGATAGCAGAGTTCTTCTGAGGCATACAAATGAGGGTGGAAGAGTTTTTTTCTAGCCACCATTGCAAGACACACGCACACACACATACACAGAGTTTCACAGCATGATGCACCAATAAAGTGACAGCTTGTTTGACCTTGTTGGACACCTTCAGTGGAAGCCTGCGGTCGCAGAAATTCACGGGGTCATCTGCATCCACCTCGTCAGGTTTAATAGGCACCAACTGCAGGCAGCTTGCAAGAAATGATTTGTAGCGGAGAGCAAGGAAACATGCAAGGAAGACAGAGTGGGAGGCTGCCCACTTTACTGCAGTGGAACAGCTCCAGGATTGCTTCAGCAATAACTATTGAAAAATGCATGCCTGCATGTTCAGAATCTTTTAGAAATTGGTGCATCGGATGGTGCACATTTTGAATGATTCTTGTCCCCTGAACTGACAGTTTTAGGATTTGAGCCCGCCAAGGGGTTCAGCCACTGCCCTGGTGAGTGCCAGAGGATTCTTCCTCCATTGCTGGCTAGGCCCTGTGCAAGGCTCAGCTTTCCCTACCAAGAAAGCACCGTTGCACTTCAAGGCCCGGGAGAGGCATGTGGTTTTCTCTAATGCCTTCAAAAGCGTCTGGATCCACTTTGCTTCTCAGCCTGAGCCTGGAGCGGCCTGAGCTCCGTGGTGGATGCACACACTTATCCTCCTAAAGGTTTCAGGTTTGATCCCCAGTAAAGTCGGAGAAGCACTTTCTTGACAAGCCCTGGACTGCCAGGCAGGACCCACAATTCTGGTCTAGCCGGACCAGCAGCGGAAGCCGCATAAGGCAGCTTCCTGGGTCCCAGATTTTCCTTCCTGTCCTTCCACCTTTGCACAGCCAGGTGCATCTCTCATCTCAGAAAGCTGAGGGTTGCTTTCTGTCCTCCATCTCATGAATCACTCGAACTGCACCTAATACAGCCACACATTTGAATGTGTATTATCCTGTAGCTGAAATGATGCATAATAGCATTTCTATGATCCAGGCAAGTCTGAGGTATGCTAGTCTAGCTATCCTCATGCTTGCTTGCAATATTTATAAGCTACTGTTGCAAAATCATTGTGTAAAACAACATTTAGGCGAAAAAAAGCACAGTACCAGCAGTAGAGCAGGGCTACCGGCATTCAGAATAAACAGATCTGTAAAAATGGCAACAAGCAGACAATGGCATCGAATCAAAAGTCCGAGGGATCACTCTGAATAAACCTAGGATGTTTAGATCATCAGTGGCCTTACAGAAAAGCAGTTCCATGTGCTAATTCAGGAGCAAGCCTCAATTAGCTTGGTGGGGCTTCCTTTTGTGTAGACGTATACGATCGCTGATAGTTGCAGGCACAGCAGAAGCAATGTCCTTTCTGTTATGATGCCATTTATTTTGAACACTTAGTTCTACAATTGATGCACGAACTTCTTACACAACAATTCGACAGGAAATTTCCAAAATAGCCATGCATCATAAAAAGAAACCAATATAGTGGTTTTCAATTTTATTTATCTGTTGCAAGTGTTAATTTTCCACTGTTGAAGATAAGATGATTTACATCAAAATACATTGAAACCACAGCACATCACAAGGAGTTTAAAATACATTGTCTGGTGGGGAGGGGCTGTAGTATTATTCTAATTTTATATTATGTAAGCTGTCTTGAGCACTTGTTGGAAGGATGGGATACAAATGTTTGTAATAAATATAGGATATTCCAGATTCCTAGAACCAAGCTGAAAACAGAGCTCCAAACTTAGAGCTGTGAATCCATGATCTCATCTATCCACATAACTCCTTACCACCAGCCGCGTTACAATTGGCTCAGAACTAACGCCACTCATCACCACTCTTCTTGCCCTGCATAGGATGTCTGTAATCTAACTCTAGAGACATACAGGTATCCTGATTAGATTGCACCCTAAACCATCCTTAAAAAATAACTTGGTAGAAATTTTGAGAACCCACCTCAAAATTTTTGAGAATTCCTTGCAAGTTCGTGGCCACCTGTGAAAAGTCCTATCCCTGGCACATAGAAGCCTCATTTTCCTAACACAGGCCCATAGAGCAGAACCTCTGAAGCCTATCTCAATATTTAGATGGGCTTACAAGGATATAGATGTTCCTCCAAATTGTGATGTCGGGAATCCTGAAGTTCCCTACATCACATCAGATGCTTATCAGAAGTTCATGGAAGGTGCTGTTCAGTTTAAGAGGCTCCATGGACCAGTGATCAGCATAAATTGATTAGGCACGCCAGAATTTGAATTCTTTGAAACATAAAAGTCATTGTCAAATAACAACATGGAAAGTCTCTTTGAAGGGAGGTATGCTCTCAAGTAACTGAGCTCATTTATCGACTCAGCTTTATGGATTCAGGAGGCTATATTCCTAAAAGGGACGATTTAGTGAAAAATTAGCCAAGAATGGTAAAATCAACCCGCTTCGTTGCTTTGTTCCCTTGCAGAGAAAATGTCACTGAATCATTACGTGCACACAATGAGGAATTGGCACGTACAGTAGAGATGCTCAGAAGCGAAATTAGGAAGAAGGAAGAAGAGTTTGAAGACGCGCTCCTGCAACTGAAAGAGCAGCAAACGACAGGCCAACGGTATGATAAAACAGAGTGGAGATGTTCCCAGCTCATAGGACAGTTTTCTGTGCAGCCCCTGCTTGTCTATTCCATCATCCCCAGCCAGCACAGCCAGTGCTGCAAAATGATGAAAGTCACAGCCCATCAACAGCTAGAGGGCACACGCTGCATCCTGTTGTAGTGGGAAACCACAGTTTCCCGCTACATCTGAACCTGACCAACTACTGTAGATTATTCTGATTGTCGTTGATTCACAGGAGCCGTTGGGCTTCAGTCTGCACATGGTGGATATCAATTTTTCCAGTCCTCTTTATTTAACAGTAATGGAAGAGAGAAACTCCTGTAAAACGTCTTTGAAGACAGCCCTGCTCTTTGTTTGATGTGCGGAACAAGATGAATAAAAACATGGAATTGTATTAGAGGTTTCGGTGCTAGCATCAGGCAGGGCTGCTGTCTCTCTGCTTGCTATAACCATTTATTTTCAAGCAGCAACAAACCCGTTTCTTGGGCAGGATTCCTGGTTTGTGAGGTTTTTAATCTTCTCAGTCAGGACAGTTGACCGGGTAATGCCAAAACACAATGGACGCTTGAAATTCAAAAGGATTTTTTAAAGAAGTATTTCAGCTCCTCAGCTGGTTTACAGATGTGCACACTTTGTAGTCTAATATCTGGTTCCAGCATGGCAGTGGTACAATTTTTCCAATCTGTCTATAACAGATAAATACTAAAGGAGAAACAATGTATTTCAAGATGTGAGATTCTGTTCTGATGTTTATCACACTTTATTTGGTATTAGCAGTTAAAATCAATTCAGAATTTCCTTTTAAACTTTTTTTCATTCGAAAATACATGCCAAAACAATAATAATGAGGTCACCCTGCACCATTCAAGGGATACTTTCTGAAAGCATATCTGTATTAGCTGTGTGATGACTTATAACAAGATTAAATAGTGAATTTTCAATTGAATCTCAGCAGGGGAAATTTATAACAGAATCTCAGCCATATAGAATTTCAGTCAAGATGGTCAATATTAAGATACATCTGCAGCTTATTTGAATGCCAATCACAGGGCAGTATCTGTGCAAAATGCTAAGTCACTTGCCTTGGAAATTCTTGCAGAAAGTTTTTAAGTTCCAGAAAGAAACTTCCGGAAATAGTCATTCTCTGACATCCAAAATTTGGAAGAAAGTGACCAGATAGTAAACAGAAATTCTTCTTGTTTTAAGCACAGGGTTGTCCCATCTATCTCCAAATTGGATAAAGTTTGATAACACAAAATGGGTAAGCAACACGGTGCCCTCCAGATATTTTGGACTACAGTGTTCATCATCCTTGATCCATCTGGGGCTGGTGAGCTGTAGCCCAAAATACCCAGAGGTTGGCTACTGCTAAACAAAATAAAGCATCCAAATAATAAGAGTCTATATATTACAATTTATTTAAGGAAAAGACTGAAGTTGGCAATAACACACCCATCTCACTTCAACTGTGTTTAAGAATTTCAGAGCCACAAATAATCAATTTTCAGCGTTTTAAATCTTCCAAGGCAAAACTAACAGCTCAAGATTGTAGCACAGGTCTCATCCTAACGCCATTATCTTTTTAAATATTCTGAAGGTTAAGCATTCGGGACAACGTTGAAATGATCAAGCTCCATAAACAGTTGGTAGAGAAAAGCAATGAATTTTCAGCAATCGAAGAAAGATTTCTTCAGCTTCAGGAGGTATGAAGAGACTTAGAAGCCTACTTACTGGTGAATGAACTCCATTAATTCCTAGTAGATCCAGTAAACTTGTATAGAGAAAGACTTCCTCGTTAACATTGCCAAAGTACAGTACTGAGAATTACATCTGAGTAGACAAATTTGAAAATGGCACACTGGATAAAAACTAACTGGAAGTTCAGGGACTGGTCATGGGACTTTCTGACCTAACCTTTGTGTTCTTTGGGGTTTCTAAACTGGGTCTAGAAATCTTGGTGCCAGGATTTAGGTACCTTCATAGCCCCACTGCATCCTCAGCACCAAGCTGGTTGTTCCCATCGAGTTAATGATGCAGTCCAACAAGTACATAACATCTTTGTGCCTATCTCAGCCTGCATGGGCCTCTTTTTTGGTCATTGATTCTCGGCATTTGTATCCTGCTGGACAACGTCTGAGGGAGTGCTCTGACCTCTGAGGTGGGAATCAGAGCTCCAACTTCCCTCAGCCTCCCTCTTCTGGCCAGTGTAGAGAGAGCCATGCCAACAGGGAAACTGCCTGGAGGAATGGAAAGGGGAGAAGCCAGCATGCGAGATACCCCAAGGCCTCCCCAGCCTCCTTCCCTTCTCTGAAATGCCGGTGAAGCAGACAGGCGGGTGTGGTGGGGTTAAAAATGTCCCCCTAGCAAAAGTCCAGGTGAGTGGCTGGAGAGGCAAAGGGTGATCAAGGTCAGGGGCTTACAATGATCGTGCCCCGATCTGCAAAAGGCCACGAAGGTGACGCCCAGCCACTGGAACTGACCCCCTTCCCCTGGCAACAATAAAAGCAAGAATATTGCCGTTGAGGAAAACATTGAAAACTACAGCTTTTAAGCTGCAAATTTAGAAAGAGATGCCTTGGCATCCTTTCTAAATGCCAAGAGAGTGGGGCCCAGTGTAATTCTTGGGGTTTGGGGCTCTGGATAATAGTTTCCTCTCCTGCCCATTCTCATCCTCAGGCAGGTTCAGAGCAAGGCAGGCATTCCCTTGAATGGGCCAGTGCTAACCCATTTAGAGCTCCTGGGGTTAAGCCCAGGACCTTGAATTGCACCTGCAAAGCCACGGGCAACCCATGCGAGTCCTTCAAAGCAGGAACAATATGGTCCCGACAGCACGCGCAGGTTAAAGGATGTTGCATCAGGGCATTTGTCTGCATCTACTAAACTTGGTACCAGTAATGCTCTTCTCTCCGAGCTTGTATCTTTGCTTGCTGATCATCACAAGGGTGCTATGAAAATGCTGACGGACCTGGAACTGTTCAGCACAACAGCCCCATTACTATGTCATTTTGGTTTGGTTTGGTTTTGGTTTCCACAACATCGTTTATTACATTTGGTTCACAAGGAAGGGGAATTTGACTGTAACACTGACTTAGTACAGGAGTATCTTTTAAGAGACTACCGCTCTGCTCTTTGACATGGTACGGTGTGCAACAGATTAGCTTTTCACAGTTATGTACTACTTCTGTGTCTTGCAGTAACTTACTTTCTAAGGATTCTGATCTTATCAAAGCTCTGCAAATTGTGACATACACAGAAATATCTGAAGTGAAAGAATCCAAAAGGAACATTTTTGAAACTCTGTCACACAGAGCTAAAATCTTTCAGATGTCCTATAGCAGAATAGAATCAGATTGTTTTAAAAGGGACATTAAATTTGAATTTCATTTCATCTCCCTTAATTCAGATTTAACAATGCAACTCTGTTGAAAGGCATTAGAAGCATAAGTGAAACAATGGCTGCTGGCTTAGCAGTGAAATGACAAGAGCGGCACGGACGTATTTGCGGTCAGGTTCCTTTTTGCTAGCTGCTGTAGTGGTTTTGGTCAGCCTGTCCCGACCGCAGCAACCACAGCAAAACGCTTTAATTGCCAAACAGATGTCTGCCCTGGTTAGTCTCATCACAGCTGAAAAGGGAGGGCTTGCATTCAAAAGATGAGGAGGAAGAGATCCCCCCCCCCGCACCCTCTTCTTTGCCATGTCTGGTGACATCGCCACACCCCTGGCAAGAGTATTTCCTTTGAGTGGATGGAGATTGCGCCTTGAATGTTGTTGTGAGGGATTAAAAAGATGGGCGCAGAATAAGCATCCTGTATCCAGCAATCGTGACTACAGCCACATGCTACTTTCCCAGCACCAATTCAATGGCTTTTTCCCCCTGCCCCCCATCCTGCTCACATGCTATAGAACCAAAGGAGTCTCAAAGCAAGTCACGATGCCCTGATGGCAAAGGGAGACGAACTCAATGTGCAGCTTAAAGAAGAGCGAGCCAAGTGCTTCCACCTGGAGAGGGAACTGCAGGCTGCAGGATTTTCCAAGCGACACTTGCAAGAGGTGAGGCTCTTGCTCTAAGCCAAGATGGCGGGAGAGGGGCCTTTTTTAATCTGGGGACCATGCAGTGAGAGGGTTTGATCTGCCTTATCCTTAGCAGAAATCTGCCAAATGTACAGTGGGCAGATATACAGCACTTGTCCCCCGATAACCTTCCAGAGTATTCACAGTGCTGTTTCCACCGTTATTACGTGCAGTAAGATTCGTATGAACCTGCACCTTTTGAATGGGTCAGACACCCAGAAAACTGTCTGGTTGGTACAGAAGACCACATGGAGTTCATCACAGGCAGTTCACCCTTTGAAGACACTACATTTGCCCAAATAAGTTTGCTGAGGTCCATTACTGAATTGGGCCCAATCCTAACATCAAAAGTTAAATCCTAGATATAATGGACAGAAAGAACTCATCTGACTCCTTCACATAGAGCAGAAGAAATGTTAGGTTTTCGGGGACTGCATGGATTAACTGAATCTGTTAGCTTTGTGTTGGTATTACATGAAAGGACAGTTCCAACATGGGAATGTGTTTGTTAGTGAAGAGAATGCTTTATTAATTGCTCTTGATGGGTATAAAGACCCAGTTCGCCTTTCTCTTCTGTGAAATCAGAGCGATTCATGTGATGTGAGATAAGCAGCCAAAAAAGAAAGGAAAAAATAACAGCATCCCACACAGCTAGCAAGAAAACAGACTTTTTCGTTTTCAGTAGCATCACTTCTTACATTCTTCTTCATTCCAGCTGCAAGAAAGAATTGATGATTTGGAAAAAGAGAGGGATCTTCTAAAGGAGAACTATGATAAATTATATAACAGGTAAGTCATAATTGATAACAGTTGTTTTAACAGCATAGTGGGAAGTGGGAAGGCAGAGTGGGGAGAGATGATACTGTGGAAGAGGCGGCTAATGCTCTGTCATGCAGTGGCTATGTATGGCCTCCCTGGTGCATGCACTTGCCCAAGCTGGCACAGCCAGAGGTGATGGGAGTTGTTGGGAGGTCCACCAGTTGCCCACCTCTGCCCTGGAGGATAAGCAGCACCTTATGCTCAGGGTGCCGCTTCGCCTTGAGTGTCTCTGCCAATGAGCCCCTGCGGGCCTCAGAAGAACACGCAGCGCTTCGTTCCGGACCACGGACAGTTCTTTGGGCCTCGTGGTGTCCGCCGATGGATGCATGCGCTGAGGTTCGTGGGTCCCCAGCTTTTAGAAGTGGACTGCCCCCTGTGCTGTAGTAGGTCATACAAGCAGTAATTCTGCAGTTTGGGGGTGCGGGTGTCGCAGGGCTGCAGTCATCCTCACTCCCTAAGAACAGAGATAATCGAGTTGGAAGAATAGGACAGGAGACACGCTGGCCTGGGGACAGCTCAGTAATGAGAGAAAACTGTTCTAAATGCAAACTTGTTTGCTGTTAATGGTCTTCTAGTTCCAAAGGGGGGGGGGGTGAAAAGTGTTGCAAGATTAAAATAATGGAAAATGTATCAATGGGCTGAATTAGGTCTTGTTATTTTTTTAATTGTGAATTTCAAAATCAAAACAAAAACCTGCAAAAGTATCAGTTTTCTTACATGAAGTTGGAATGCATAATTACTATGTATCCCTATATGTATTATGCTTCGCAAAATATACTGCTGATTTTAGGAATAATTATGCATAGCCTTCAACAAAGGCAACCCAGATATCAATGTATTTTCCCCTTTATAAATCATGCCTGGAAATTAGGAAGAATTTATATATTAGGAAGAATACATACATATTATATTATATATTAAAGCATTTCCCATCACAATTTTACCTATTTTTACCTCCTCTCAATGGGAAGCCATTCCCAAATCATACAAGTAAGAGAAGCATTAGTTCTATTATATATACAAATCATACTTGGCACACCAAAGCAAGAATAGCCGAAAATTATCATTGGAACCTACAAGCTGATCCAAAAAGTAAAAACCAGCCTTTCCACCTTGTTCCACCAAACACACATTTATTGCCAATCTTTCAGTCTGGGTTTCCCCCTGGAGTTAGTTTTGCATGTGAAAATAAATCAAACTGCAGTTAAATGAGTTCTGCATAGCTAATTACATTTTAGCCTTGTGTTTCAAGAACAGCAGCTCTTCCCAGTCCTGCATGGTAAAGGGTTTTTGAAAGCTGATCGGAGTTGTAAATACCATTTGCAATTCAGCAATGAGGTCATTCAATGAAGGGAAAAAATCAGGAATCGCGCTGTGTGTACGGAAGCCTTTGGGCTAGCGTAAAACAGCCATTTATTTCTAGATGTAGATGCTCCCATTTTAGCCGCTCAGAGTAGGCAAGGCTGCTCCTAGAAGCCAGCACCAAAGCCTCTCACTCAAGGAACTTTCTCAGAACCCCTGGAATGCATCTGTGTTCCCCTCTCCTTTTTCAGTTGCTGCCTCACCATTGGTGCCCCTGCCGGCTTTTGCAGCTACTTGGTGTGAGAGGCAAAATGATCTAAAACTCCATCCCTCCAATCAGTTTGGTAATTGTTTGGATTCTAACCAAAGTCAATCCGTGATAATTACTCACTTACAAACAATCAAACAGCCTATCATGCTAGGCACTGCTTTGCAGCTGTTTAGCAGAAGTGAATTGGGCCTTGCATTTTGCAACAATTTGGGGAACTGTTTTCCAGCATTGCTGATTTTGCTCACGACTGTCCCTTTATGCTGACCATGACAGATCATTTCAGACACCAATTCCACTTTTGCCTTGCCTCCACTATAGACCCCAGTGTCTCTGCTCCCTTTCTTCTGATTTTTTAAAAAAAATGTTCTCTAGTCCAGAGCAACAAAGGGTATTGTTTTGACTTTTCAGGTGCCAATGTGCCTGAGGCCAGCAATACAGCTTATACGCCTGATATTTATGTAAAGATGGTGCAAGGTAATAGCCTGTGTAAATTCTGTCAGCAGTGCTTAATATCACATAAATAAAAAATTAGGAGGCTAAACCTAGTGAACATGAAACGAGATAGGGCATTGAATTCATTTTCTGGTGCCGAACAGAAAATTGAAGCAATTACAGTCAATTTACAGGGGCTTAATGAGGAAACACCTGACCATGGAGCTGGAAGGACTAGGAGAAAAACCCTCCATGTGTAGAAGAGGTGTGTTGTGTTCTTGTTTGGAGGAGAACATGGCTTCTTTCTCCATTTAAGGTGGTGGTCATGTTTTTCAGATGCTCATATTTTTGCTGTGCAAAGAGAAATGTCTGTTTGATCCTGTGGCCTCAGCAATTTCCAATGTCACTGCCTTCCGGGTTGCTTTAGAACAGGCATGCAGAATGTTTCAGTGCAAAGGGAAACTATTTTAGAACAGCTACTGAGGGCTGCATTCCTTTGGTGAACCAAACCAGGTGCTGCCAAAATATCAAAAGTGCCTACATAAGTGCCCCTGGAAGGGGTATTTCATTCTTTTAGACCTGGAAAGAAACTGCACAAAAGCCAGGGAACCACCAGATGATCTGTGGTTGGGGGAAATGGGGACCCCAGGGTAGTGTTTCCACACCCCTACTTTAGAAACATCAGTCTGTTTATGCCGTAAATGCCAGCAATCTGATTTGCCGGAGTTACACAGTGGCAAGAGAACTCGGTCCGGATTGGGCCCACTCCAACCGATTCAACGTTTTCATTATTGCTATAAACATATTCCTACTGCCCTTTGTCCTATGAGATTTCAAGATAATGTCCCACAGAAACATGAATAATACACATCGCGAGCCCAAGAAAGACTGAAAAGCAGCAGATAAAGATCTTCCTTGCTCAGTTTGGAATCAGCTGAAATGTGTTAAAACTCAGGATTAGTTTGTTGATTCTGTGGACGCTGGGCAGGGTTAATCCACTGGAATTTCTAAGCAAAGGAAAAGAGCCCAACAATGAGTAAACACAAATGCGTTGGCTTGGCACTGAAGTGTTAGCCACGTCGGACAGGCAAGGGCGTTCCGTAACAGCTGCACCATTGTTAAGAAGGCCTGAACGTTCTTAGCTCCTTGGGTAGGATAGGCTCATAGAGAAGGACCTCCTCAGCGCATGGAGAAGTTGGTAGGCACTCCTTCTGCTCTTAAACCCATTAATTATGTTCAAGAAAAGAAACTGCATATTATGAAATGGTGTATAAAAGTGCTTATTGGAGAGGATTCAGGGAGATGAAACACAATCTCATAAGCAAACACTGCTTCTGGTTGTTAGCCTGCCCTCCCCTTCACCCCATATATCTTTAATATTTTTCTTTTCATCTCCTCTTATAAACCAAAATAACCTCAAAGAAATAAATGTGTTCCTTTGATGAAAAATTGCCTTCTCCAATTAAAACTGGGCCCCACTAAGTTCTGTTTGATTTATCTGCTATTTAAATCTTGCATCCCTGTTTTGCATAACCTTTAGAGACAAGATCACAGTTGTGCAAGCTGCTTCTTATTCATTCCGTCTTCCATTTGGTTTGGAGGATGGTGCATGGTATCACAGAAACACAGGAAGCAAACTTCTACCATGCCGGCGTATTTACCCTTGTATTGATCCAATACGGGTCCATGTATTCAGTATTATCTATTGGGATAATAGTGAGTGGTCTTGTGAGTACTGGCCCACAATTATAGCTTCAGCAAGGGCTATGCCAAAGCATCATGGTGGAGAAGGACCACTGTGTGGACAACTTTTGCTCTGTGCTCCAGATCATGAGGGACCCTTATTCCTATGGTCCTCCTTGGGAAGAGTGTCAGGAAAGAATCGCATGAATTAGGAGTGGACAAATATCTCTAATTCCCAGTCCTCGGATGCTGACTCAAACCCTTCTACCTCAATACGGTCAACACTGACTGGCAGCAACAGCTCTCCAGGATTCTTTCCTAGCCCTACCAGGAGGTGAAAGGGATTGGCCTCAGCTCTTTCCATTTGTAGAGCGTACGTTCAACCACTAGACTACAATTCGTCCGTATCACTTTTGTTCCATTTCTCTCCTTTCTGCCTCGATCCTCATTTGCTATATCACACTACCTATTTAAATGCAAATTGTCTCTAAAATTATCTTATCTGTATTTAAATGCGGATTTTAATATACTTAGGCTGCTGTGTTCAGACCTTAGCAGAAAAAATCCATTGCAGCCTTCTTCAGCCCAGTGCCCACCAAATGATTTGGACTACAACTTCCAGAATTTGGCTATGCTGGCTGCTGCTAATGGGAATTGAAGTCCAAAACATCTTGAGGGCACCAGGCTAGGAAGGCAGATCTACTGGATGGTTAATTTCTAATCTGGGTGGTAATCCATGAGTTGCAGATCAGGATCCTAAGCGTGAGAATTCACAAAGAAGGAGTCCTTCCAGCAACTGCCTAACTAATTGCCAGGGTCACACAGGTTGCTGTGCGTTCATACAGGAAAGTTTTCCGCGTCATGAAGGAGAGAGGGTTGTGCTGCTTTTCTAGACACTGCTGCCAGCCGATGGTCCCAGATAGGGCAATGAGAAGTGGAAACATTTTAGGAACTGGTCTTTACTCTTTAAATGCACATGCGCACATGTGGGCACACACATGCACATATGCACAGAGAAGTCAACGTTGTTTGGGTTTGCATGTTCTGGGAAACAGAAGAAGGTGTTGTGGCTTCCCCATCCTATGCATGCCATTTGCATTCTAGCTTGTTTCTGTAATTACCCACACTGCACACAGGTTGCCGTGTCATCTGAACCTAGTGGGTGTCAAGAATGGCTTCCAGAAGACCCTTAAGCCCACCTCACTAGATTTGGGCAATATGACAACCAGTGTGAGTAATCCTAGAAACGAGGAGGCATGGGTGGGTAAAAGAAGCTGCCTTGGATTCTTTTCCCTTCCTCATGCAAACACACTCACTATGTCTGATTAAACTAGTACTGCAAGTTCTGGTGAAGAAAATTCACAATGACAAGGGTGTTTTATTTATTTTTTATTTATTTTCATATGTTTCAACAATGCAAATCCATAAAAAGAAATGTAGATTTGAGTGCATAAATTATACGTAAGTTTCAATGAAGACAAACTATATATCCGTGCATGTATCCATTTATGAGCAGAATTTATATGCATCTGTTAAAATCTTGAAAGTGTAAATTAGGTCTTCAATTCATGGTAGATGAGCATTTATCCTTCCAGTGTTGCAGCTGCCAAGGTCTTGGAAGGTCCATTTAAGTTGTCTAGGTATCTCCAGAAAGCAGATAAATAATTTAAAAGTTTATAACAGTAAATATTGAAGAGCATTCCAATACAAAGTTTATCAATATTATAACCTCCTTCCAAAAAGAGACAGCTACCAGACATTGCCAAAACGTATGATCAAAGGAAGTATTGGCAATGTTACAGCTCCAGTAGTTAGTCAACATAGACTATTAAAGAGACATAATGACACTGAATATGTGATAAAACTTTTGGGCTGGGAGGGGGAAATTGAAGAATGCAGTCCCACTTGAATACATGAATTTCAGGCACTGATTTTCTCTAACCCAATAATGCTGATCTGGCCCTGCAAGCCATCCACATAAAGGACCTTGTGTGCTACTGTTTATACATACACAGATGGTTTCAAAATGCAGCAGGATAAAGTGAACTCTAAAGAGATTCCACAAGGATTCCAGTGGAATGCAGTCGTAAATGTAAAAGAGATAATAGCTGTGGACTACATTTCAGAGCAATTTTGTGTGTCTTTAAAGTTAGCATTATGTGGATTTGGAGAAAGTGGAATCCTAAACTGCTCTGAATTTAACCAGGGACAGATTCCAAGGTTCTAAGAAGCAGCCATATGAATGAATGTACACAGACTTTATGAGCACATGAAGGCTATGGATAACTGTTCTTAAATAGCCATACAGGCTGTGGCTGTGATCTTGGACTGTGACAGTGTCCTGGAGTAGGCACAGCCGCTCTTTCCTCCCTTTAGTTTAGGCTCACACTGCACCCTAAGTTGTGCCCCATTCTTGCAAAAGGCCTCTCCAAGTGGCCACGGTTACTTCCACTTTACAGAGGGGAGAAACGGAGACTGAGAGAAGAGGCAGCTTGCCCAGGTCACCTGGGCCATGACTGAGCCAGGCCCCTTCGCGAAGTATCAGTGTAATTGTTCAGGTACATCGCTAAACTGCAGAGCAGGGTCAGTTCTCCCGTGACAAGATAGTAGACTAATCTGTTTACAAAGATTTATATGTCATGGCAGCAGAACAGACAGATCGCTAATACATGCCATCCATTTCCCATTTCAGACACAAATGGCCAACATAGATACCTTTGGACAGGCAGCCTGTTAAAAAGTTTTGTAGCGCGAGTGCAGCCCTCCCCGCAGTGCTTTCCCCTTTATGCTTCCGCAGGTGAGCTCTGCCACCCACTCTCCTCCAGAGTCCTGGCTTAACGATGGGCATGTCTGGAATTCCTTCCACAGTTGGAGGATGCAGAGCCCTGATCCAGCGGCTGATGCTCTTACACGTAAGAGTGCACCAAGACTCTTTTGTGAGGTGTGTCCCTGCACCCTGGCAGAATGCCACAGTAGAACCACCTCAGTACAAGTGTCCCTGCAGACACGGCGGCGTTGCTTTGGCCAGCTCGATGCTCACTAGCGGGATAGAGTGCAGAGGGGGACGTGATGCTCTCCTGCTTACAACATCATCAACATTATCAACGTGACACATACACAGGGACTGCAGAGGAACAGGACAAACAAAACGAACCGAAGGGCTGACTGCTCCGATCGATGGCACGTGCTCAGCATGCTGTAAAAATTATTTACAATCCCAAGGAAGAAATCTTAGCACACTGGTTTCCTTTGTGAAATCCCGGGACATGGCTGCATGGGGAGAATGGGGCAGGGGCTGTGGCACAGTGGAGGAGACAGCGATTTCGCCTGCAGAGGGTCGGTCCGAGTTCCCATCCTTGGCATCTCCACACAGCACTGGGAGATCCTGCCTGAAACCCTGGAGCACTGCTGCCTGGCAGTGCGGCCTGGATTGGGCTCGGAGAGTCTGACTCGTTGGCAAGCAGCTGCATATGTCAGGGGCCTTGCTAGGCTTGTAAACTATCATAACACCTCTGGATTTCTTCCCAGGGAGAATCCAACCCTTTTCCTTGCGTTGCTGCAGGACCAGCATGCAGTGCCCACACGGCTGGCAAAAGTCAAGCTGCTGCCAAATCTAAACACCCTTTAATGGCGAACTTAAGTGCTTCCTTCAGCTGCCGCTTTTGCCATAGCTTTAGCCTCTGCAAGAATGTTAAATGAACTTTTCTGAGCTTTTTGACATCGTCTCCTCTTTTCTGAACCGTCTTCAAACCTCCTTCAAATGTGGTGCTCCTGATTTCTTGGTTGGGCTAACCTGGCCCTCATTCGGCCTAAGACTATAAAGCCGGCTTTGGTTTTTTGCTCTTTGTAAGCCATCCAGAGACCTTTAATAATGGGACAGCATAGAAAAGCTTTAAATAAAATAAAAAATGCAATAAAGAGAACAAATGGGGCGTAAGGTGCTTTGCAGGAGCTGTTTGTGTCATGAGATGCACTAAGTTTCCCCTCCCTCCCGGCCCCGTTCTTTCAAAAGGCTCAGGTGGCCCGTGCGCAGCGCAGTTTCTGCATGGAAAGGACAGTTGCGCTGCTCTTCTGTTGCTGAAATCTCAAGTAGCAGATTCCTCTGGAACAGGGCCCCTGAATTCCTTTCGGAGCCCCCACAACTTCTCGCACGCTGCCAACTCTTCTGGCTCCGCCGCTGCAAATTGAGGCCCAGCCCCGTTGCGCATCCCACGAACCCTTTCATGTCCCCCAACCGCAGCCTGAGAAGGCGCCTCGGTCTGAGCAGCAGCATGTGTTTACTTAATTCCTGAGACATGATGACAGCAATCGCTGCCACTAAAATCGCTCCCCCCCCCCCGCCCGCTCCCCGTCTTGACTCTCTTCTGGGGAAGCTGATTCCTGAGTTTTCTCCTCTGCCATGTGTCGGTCTCTAACTATTTTTGCTTTGCTTCTCCTTCCCACCCCATCCTTTATTCCTCAGTGCCTTCGGTGTGACCCACAATCCGCAGTGGAAGTTAAAGGAGCAGCAGCTGAAGCGGCAGATTCAGCAGCTCGAGGCAGTGTTAAAGTCGGATTTAGCAGAGAAAAATGACATCCTAGACAGACTCAAAGCGGAACGAGGTAGCTCACGCCTGAGCTTAGCTATCGCTGCCCATGGGCACTCCTTTTTAAGCAAGGGAAGAGGGAATGCGGGAGTCTGTCTCGAGCAGGTTAGGCTGTTTGTCCATTTTGCCCAAGACCGTCGATTCCAAGGATACGGAATTCGGATTTCGCCCGCATGGGGGTCTCGGAGGTTTCTCAGGTAGCCACACCCCTGTCCCTGTCTCTGTCCCCCCATTCTAAAAGGCTGAGATGCCTTCTGCAAGTGGTTGGCAGGAAAACCTTTACACCAGAGCAAGATGAGACCTGCTTTGAGGTTTGATCCCACCTTCATCGCCTGTGGCCTGGCACGCCGGTGGAAGTTAGTCTCCAAGAGCTTCTCTGGAGCTGAATTCAGTCCTCGGGCTGAAAGCAGGCCCCTGCCCCAGCCGCTTTGGGGGGTCACCGGATCTGCGAGGGGCCAGGCGGAGTCTCCCCTTACCACCAAGGGCTCCTTGGTTCTTTTTAACTGAGAGGCCTGGGATTGGACTGCGGCGTGTCAAGCAGATGCCCCACCCTGATTAATGGCTTCTCCCTCAGCTACCCGCAGATGGGCTTTGGTGACATAACTGGACCCAAGAGAGCTGGGTGACCTCATAAGTGGAGAGAGAGCATGCCATGGGGTATCCCGCAGAGAGCATCCTCCTCACCCGATAGGTCCATTTTGCTTCCTCCATGGACCTTATGTCTCCCCCAACCCTGCAGAACACTCTGGCAGGGGGATAGCCTAGGGCTGGGAACGGGTCCCATGCCCACAGGGCTGGAAAAGCTCTGTTTTGCCAAGAAGCAGATGTGGCAAACCTGTATCTCCACAGTCCTCAACCCACATGCTGTGAGAACCACAGACAGCACCACCGAGCCATCACTGCAGTCCGCCTGCTGCCACCAAGTCCCCCACCCCCAGCTGCCCCCTCCCAGGAGCCATGCTTCCCACCTGCCCTCAGCAGAGGGCAAATTATTTGCAGCAAGCTCACTGGGATGCACATGACCTTGAGCATGTGTGTGTGGCAGCACCCTACCTGCCCTTGATGCTGAAAAGGTTGCACACCCCGGCTGTACCTGGATCGTATCACTTCAGCCTGCACAGAGTTCTCAAGTGTTTTCCTGAGAATCCAGAAATGTTTTTTCTATAGAAACAAAGACACTCCTTTCCTTGAATGCCAGAATCCAGCTTTCACCTTGGTGTGCTTGTCTTTCACCACGGACAAGATGAAAGGAGAAGCCGGTTTACAATTTGTGATTGTTTCTCCTGTTTCTTTCTCCCCGCTACCCCTGCCTTCCTTTGGTTTGCCATCGGTGAACTCTCGTTTGAGCATTCCTTGTTCATTTAGATAACGTAGAAAAGTTTTAGTTCTTTGCTTGCTTGCTTCTACCACCCCCTCCGCTCCCTGTTCAATGTGCAGATTAGTTTCAGGTTTTGCAATCCTTTGGTTAGAACATTTCAATGGAGTTTAATGCTTAAATTAATTGCAGGCTCAAGGGCCTCTTTATTCCAATTCTTCGTCTTCTTTTTAACATGAATGCGTGGGTCAGCAGCCAGTGCGTGACAATATTAGTGCAAACGGATTTTGACAGCTGTTTGTTTTCCCAGTAGATTATCTCAATCTTTGTTTTCTTAAGACCCTGTTATTTTGTATGAGCAGGAGAAGACGGTGTACAGAATCTTGTTTAAGTTAGATCAAAGGCATAAGTAGCTGTGTTTGGTCCATTAGAACAGCTCCATACAGGGAAAGTAAAACAACTCTTTCCATCTTAAGATTGTTACTGCAAGATATAAATCCTAATGCCTAGCAGTCCTTTTCTTTTAAGCCACCCTATTCCATTTGTTTTGGGGGTCATTCTTTTGGTTTCCAGTCCTGACAAAGGAATGAATCAAAGCCTTGTATCAGACTTTGTTAATTTGGAGTTGGGGGACGTATTGAACATCCTGTCTTTTGAGGGTGAAGATATCGAAGGTGGTGTTTTCTTATATCTCCTTAACATAGACCACGTGTCACAAGCCAAGTTGCTTTTGCGGAAACTGACTTCCAGTCATTACTTATATCTGATCTACATGCAGCAGTGTTAACACACCAAAAAGCATGGCATCGGAAAAAATCTTTGTAGGGAACAGCAAGCTTCCATTTTCTGTCCAGCTTCTTCAGAAAAACAATGGTGGGAGGTTGGGTGGAGAGAAATTTTATGTCCTAAGGGAGAACAAAAAATTGTTGAAGGATTAACCGAATAATCCTATAAGGTCTGCTCTAAAGTTAAAGCCCCACTGAATTTCGTTGGACTGAATCTCAGGTACGCACTTACAGGGTTGCAACCAAAGTGGATATCAGCTTCTTGTATCTTTTTGCTTCTTGTATCTTTTTATTTATTTCTTATAGCTACAGCGTGTGTTCTTGCAAGCTGTGATGCAAATAACCTAAGCTAATGTTTGCAGACTGAGCTGGCAGTGTTTCTGTAAACCTATAAATGTCTCAGTTAATTTTAGAAAGGGAATGCCTGCACTCATCATAAATAGAGAGTCGCTTTGGCTTTTAAAAGCCCATTTAATTCATTTTTATTAAAAATTTATGTTAAGACACATGGAAAAAAACAGTCAGTCATATAAATCAGTTCAGTTCCTGCAAACACGCTCTCGCACCCAGACAGTTCAGTGGGTAATCCAAGATATAGAGTGTAACAGCAAAAAAACCAGACAGATGTCAGTGAAGAAACCTCTCCTCTCAGAAAGATACATCAACACCCATGATCCTTCATCCTCTTGGCCTACAATCCTGTACCTCAAGCAGTAGATCTGGAGGACCACAAAAGCTATTCAGTTGTTATACTTCTAATGCCAGGGATGGAGAGAAGTACTCACATACCAAAACAACTTGCCTGGCTTTGGGCATCATGCAGCTTAATTGGGGTAAATGGGTGGGTGCCATTTTCCCGAGGCTGCAAAAACTCTTGGACCTACTGAGGGTAAACCCCACTGAATTCAGGCCCATGTCAGCAGAGTCACAGCTGGCTGTGAGGACAAACCAGATGCCTGGGCAAAAGCACAGCAACGCAATCTTGCTCTAGCCCCCTAACTCTGCTGGATCCTCAGCTGTTTGGAGTTGTAAGGAAATAGCTGGACTGGCCTACAGATGTTATACCTTTTGCAGCTGGAGGGCTGAATTCCATTTCAGAGAAGCTCTCTGGAGCAGCAACCCAGCAGTGGGAAGAGCCCAAGAAGAATTATGGGACCAAAAAGACAGCATGGTGTGGCTCCAAGCTCTTACTGTATCTAAGCCCTAGGAAAGAGTTCAGTCTTTTGGAATGGGGAGAAGCCGCACAAAAGCCAGGAGATAACCAAACAGTGCATGGACTAAGTTTTGGCAGTCAGATCGTGACGTATAAGCAGGCGGTTCCTGTCCACAGTTTTGCACTTTAAAAGTACTGTCTGAAGTAGTCTGGACTTGCCTAAATGCACCCACATGAGCATTCGGGATGTTAGGTGCCGTTGCGGCGATGGAAAGCCATTCAAAAAGTTCCTTTGTCTTTGAGGGCCATGAATGTCGGACTTTGGGCAGGAGCCCAGGAGCTCCCGATGGAATCTCTGTGCGTTGGTCGAACTCCCACTTCCCTTCCCAACTTCCTGACTCTCCTAATAGAAGGGAGAGGAGTGAAAGTGTATTAATACATTTATTTAATAAATACATATCCTATAAACTGGCTGCAAGAAAGGTTGATTGAAGACCACGGTGGTGGCCTTTCAGGTCCTGCTGGCTTGAAATAGAATACTTATTTTTTTATTTATTTTCCCCTTTCGGAGACCAAAATGAAAAGCTCACCAAGGAGATGAAGGAGCTGCAGTTACGCTTTCTGGAGCAGAAGCAGCAGTTGGACGAATTGAAGGATCGCATGAAGTTTTTCACAAAGGTGAACTTGTTCAGAAAGTGACCCAGAAAGGGGGACAGGGGTTGGGCAGGGGAAAGCTTTCTGTATCTTATGCAGATGTTCCTTAAAAGCCAATGCACGAGGATGAATAAGCAGTTACTTATTCATAACGCCCGGCAAAATGTCATGTTTCAGTGTGAACGCACCGCACGTTCTCACTGTGTCGCTCCATTATTCATTCCCATCGAATGATGCCTTCTATTGATCGTGTCTTTTCCAGGACAGCAATCTTGATGCGGCCGAACTCAGTGAAGCTCTGATGCTTATAAAGGTACCTCAGAGAAATGGCGTTATATGACGTGCCCAGTTTTCCAGGGTGACTTTTTCTTTCCAGCTTGTGCCAGCTAATGCTCTGTGGAATACATATTGGTGATGTTGCCATTCAGTTTTAAAGAAGCAGGAGAGAGGGAGAGGGGGGAAATGGCATTATAGAACTTTTTAAGGTCATGTGCATATTTCATTGTGACATCAAAAGTGAATTAACCTGCAGCCTACATGGATTTGCTTTAAAGCTTTTCTTCTTCCCTGCTTTTGATCGAATAATAACAGTTGCCTTTCCGTTATCACGTTGTCCCACTACAGCTCTAATCAAAACAACTTTTTGTTTACAGATTCTGAAGGGTATAAAAATAATTTTGCAGGATATAAAAACAGATGCCAAACTAAAATGTTACACTGGCAACATAAGCTTTTTTCCCTCCTTGTACCTAAAACACTTCTTAGTTGCTTATTTATAAAAGCAGTATAGTGGGAAATGCATTTTCCCTCTTATACCTAGTTTGTAATTCTGCTCTTAACAGCAGAATTGAAATGATGTGAAAAAAGGGAAGGAATGGCAAAGATTTGGTTTCTGCCTTTCAATGTTGTTAGCTGCTGTTTTCTCCCAGTGGTGTGTCTAGTTTTCCTGAATAATGACAGATTGCAGTATCACATGGTACTCTTCCTTGTTCCCTTAATATAACCAAGTTGATATTAAAATGTTTGTTAGAGGAAGCCTTTCTAAGACACAAACACTAAGTCATAATCCGAGGAGCTCAGACACCTCTTCCATGTGTGAGGCCTAAGGCATTGTTCACCACCACTCCGAACCTGGAATAAATGTGCCAATGTTAAGAGCATTATTCCAACATTGGGTGTGGGGAGATAAAACAGGTAAGACGGCTTAACTGTGATCCCGGTGTCGTCATGTCTTTGAGTAGATTTCCTCTCAAGCCGTTCATGTAGCAATCACTGTGTGGTAAACTTGGTACGCATGGGCACTCGTCAGCATGGATGCATGCTGCTGCAGCATACAACATGCGCATTTATTTGGAGGATTGCATCCAGCTTTTTAACTCAAAACCAGCAAGTGAGTTTGCGGAACCTTAGAGGCGAATAGATTTAGTTGTGGCCTAGAGCCCATTTCATCAGATCCAGGAAACTATATCCTCAGTTGATGTCTTTGTGTATATGCAGAGAATTATCTGAATGTGTGTGTATGTGTGTGTGTTCACAGTATTTGCTGTGCAAACATGATCAGAGAGATACATCCAAGAAAAAGGTTAACCATGATTTTTCAACGTTGGGGCAAAAGCCATGAATTGTAAATGGGTTGGTTAATGACAATTTGATGCGTGCAGGATAAGCTCAGTGACCATTCATGGCAGAAATAATGGGCAATAGCACAACTTTTCCTAGCTTTACTGAGCCAATTTTCGCATCTTTAGTGGGAAGGTTAGAAGCAGCCTCCTCTCCTGAATGGTCAGTGGGACTAGAGGATCATTTCTCACAATCTGCGTGATTCATGAAGAAGAAACAGAATAAATAAATAGTATTTCTGTAGTGGTTTGCATAATTACCTTCTAACCATGAGAACAACCCTCTAAGTCAGTAGTGCCAAACCCATGTTTCAAATGTGAGAAGGGGTGAGTTTCTTACACATTTCTACATTTACTGAACATAGTAAGTTTTCATTCCACGTAAACAGCCCTAAGTTTGTAAGATACCTGGTGAGTTTATGGCACGGATGACATGTATTCTCTGCTTCATAGCTTAGACTTGCAGTACTATATCATTAATCTGTGTGTAAGTTCTGTTACAGTGAGTGTCTGAGTAAGCACACACAGAATTGGAACCTTCTTAGCCACTAACACTACCACTGAATGCATTTGAAATGTTGTTTCTGAGTAAAATGAAATAGTTTTTCATAGTGTACCTAAATATCTGCTTAGAAATTTAATTATGTTAAGAATTCGATAAGCATGACTAATAAATAAAAATGCATGACCTTTGGATGCAAACCAGGTTGCTAAATGGTTCTGAGCTGTTTCCATTCCTTCCAATGGGGCATTGCGAAATGTACAGGACTGGTCTCCAAGCATAAATTTATGTTCATGCCAGAAAGAGAGGTTCATCTGTTTCAATTAAAATGGAACTTCTTGTGGGTGGGGAGGTCTAATTATGAAGGTCTCCACTTCAGGTTCGTAGGCAGGAAGCAAGTGGAAACCTCCCATTTTTGGAGAAAGTAGACGACGACAACGTCCATAAGGATTTGGAACGTTCCATGCGCGAGCTCCAAGCAACCCATGCAGAAACTGTTCAGGAACTTGAAAGGACACGCAATATGTTAATTGTGCAGCATAAAATTAACAAAGACTATCAGGTATTTAATTATCTCCACGTGCACTTAACTACTAGTACGTCTATCGCTGTACCTTTCTCTCCCTATCTTGCTTTTAGTAGAATCTGATTATTAAGATTAATGAATCCAAGATTTTTCATGGCAACTAACCAAATCTTAATTAAAGTCTATCAGACTTTGCTATTGCAGTAAGTTTCATACTTTAAGCTCCCATGGTCTCACTCCACTGCAATGCGTATCGCCAAGAAATATTTGTCAAAGCACTCCGTAGAGAGCCAGGTGGCTTGCACAGTGAATGCACCCCTGAGACCCCATTAAATTAATCAATTCAATTTGCTATTGGACTGACCAAAGCCAAAGATAGCATTTCAAACAGTAAGGAAAGAATAGAGAATCAGTGGCACAATCCGGAATAATCATGTATGATGGAAACTTCCACAGCCTAAGACCCTGCCCAGAGTATATTTTCTCCACAAACTGTACACAGGGAGAGATCAAGCCTCTTGCGTTTCCTCACACGGCTCTTGCCAATCCGTATCGTCCTGGTGAGAAGTGAACAATGAAACCAGGAAATTCCAAGTTTTCAAAACCACCCTGACCCCTGGGTAACAAAGACTGCTATTTAACAATGCTGCCTTATCTGCCAAAAAGCCATCAAGGGAGAATGCAACAATTTAAAACAATATAACTGGCACTCGTTACCAGTTACGTTCCAGGTGCAATTCAAGCTCCCAGTTTTCACCTTTAAAACCCTAAATGGATTAGAGTCTGGCTATCTGAGGGAGCTCCCGTCTTGCTGTGAATCAGTCCAGGTATTCCGATCTGCCAGGGGCCCTTTCGATGGCTCTATTACTCCTAGTGGCCCATCTGTCAGGTACATACAGCATGGCTTTATTTATTTATTTGGGTATTTTTACCCCATCCAATACCCAATGGGTCTCTGGACACTTACAATTCCCTGTCTGTCTTACCTCTCAAACTATGGAATGCACTTTCTCAAAATTCTCCAATGCCTTTGAGATCTGAAGCTTCTGTCTAGCAGGAGCTACCCAATAGGTAGTCCTAAGAGGACTTAATTCTTGAAGGGTAAGTGAAAAGTCTCCCAGGTCACATCTCCCTGAAGTGAGCTGAATGAGAAAAGCTGTAGGCAGGCTTGCTACTCTCTTTCTCCACACGACAAATAATTGGAAGAGAAAATAACACACAGATAGCATCTCAGCCTACTCCCTTTCCTTTTCCAAACACATTGCACACAGATCCTGCACAAATACGGAAATTTATTTTACCTCTATTTTTCTTTCCATCCTCAGGCAGAAGTGGAATCCGTGACCCAGAAAATGGAGGCTTTGCAGCGAGATTATGAGTTAAAACTGGAACAATACGTCCACCTTCTTGATGTGAGAGCCACACGTATCCGAAAACTGGAAGGTGCGTTAGTCAGAACTTTTAACTTCAATGGTCAAAAGATTTGGACTTAGTTTTGGGCCTGGTCAATAGAATAGGAAGATGGAAAAGGTAAGTCATAACCCTAACTCTGTAAGTAAGAAACTTAACTGAGACTTAAATTCCTGTAACTTAAAAGTAAAGGTTTTCCCTTGATGCTACGTCCAGTCATTCCTGACTCTAGGGGGCAGTGCTCATCGCCATTTCCTGGCCAAGGGAGCCAGTGTTTGTCCGCAGACAGTCTCCGTGGTCGTGTGGCCAACATGACTAAACACCAAAGTTCACAGAACGCTTTTACCTGCCCACCGAAGTGGCACCTGTTTATCTACTTGCATTTGCATGCTTTCAAACTGCAAGGTTGCCAGGAGCTGTGACCGAGCAACAGGAACTCACCCTGTTGTGCAGATTCGAACCGGCGACCTTTCGATCAACCAGCAGTTTAAACCACTGCGCCACCTGCAGTCCCTCCTGTAACTTAAGAAGAGGAAAAAGATTGTGCAGGTGGCACTTATATTTGTTCCTCCGTTTCACTATGCAGACCCTTCTTTTCATCCTGGATCATCACAAAGGACACCCTGCAGCTATTTTTCCATTCCATTTTGACACAGCCAGGGTGCAGAAACTCGGGTCTGGCAACCAACTGTGGCTCACAGAGGTTCCCTACCTGGCCATTTCCTTTTCCTAGACCACCAGTCCTTTCCCAGCTTTTGTGCAGTTCTTTCCTCATTTTTAAAAGGCTGAAATGCCTCTCCTAAGGCTCAGTGACTGGTAGGAGCAGTTTTAAATTAAAATAGTCTGGTAATTGTCTCCCCGCCTTTTTATCTTCTGCCCCACCAACCACAGCAATTCAACTCTCTAAAATAAAACGTGTCCCTCAGGCTGAAATGGCTTCTTTTTATAAAGCAGCTGATGCTGATATAAACTGGCTTACTCAAGTCCACCAGTTGATTATTGTTACTGTGGGATTAAAAGTGCAAATATCTCGCGGCAAAGTCTTCTTTTCTGCCGATACAGATCAGGTAAAACTCTGATTACATGTTCCTTCAGATTTAAGGAACAGGAGATAGATTGCCTGCTTTGTGTGTTACCAGTGATTCTAGTTCTTACATTCTTTGTGCTACAGTCTGAATTAAATAGGGACATAACACCTAGAACTATCAGATTCATGGAAGCTTAAACAAGTTCCTTTGCCTTACAGCCCAGCTAAAGGATATTGCTTATGGCACAAAGCTGTACAAATTCAGACCAGATATCTTGCCAGGTGATCCCGTCGATGAGTTTGATGAAACTGCCCATTTAGAGCGGGGAGAGAACTTGTTTGAAATTCACATCAGCCGAGTGCTGTTTTCTGCTGAAGCTGCAAAGTCTTTTGGGGACCAAGAACCTGCCACATTCTGTACCTACGCATTCTATGATTTCGAGCTGCAGACCACGCCAGTTGTCCGGGGCCTTAACCCTGCCTACAATTTTACTTCTCAGTATCTTGTACGGGTTGATGACTTCTTCTTACAATACATCCACAAAAATGGTGCCACACTTGAGCTTCATCATGCCTGTGGGATGGACTTTGAGACAGCCGGCTCCTGCCAGCTGAGATTCCATGAAATATTGGAGAAGAATGGCCGGATCTATAGTTCAGCAATTTTGGTTGGTGAGTCCTGGTTATGTTTTCAATTACCGAGCTTCGGGGCTGTATTTGTTCCCTATTATAAGGGTGATTCCTTTAACAGGAATATTGCCCACATTAACCAGCATCCGACAGTAGGAAGAAGGCCTGTCTAAATCCATCAGACCTTTTGGGTGAACGAGTGTGGCTTCCCACCATAGCAAGGGGGGAAATGACTGTCACAGACACTTTGCTATGCTTATGTGGATTGCAGTGAAATTAGTCCACAAATTAGTCCACAAATTAGTCCATGAAGTGCATATTCATTGCCTCGTCACTAGAAGTTCCATGTTTTTTAATGTTGCTATAGGAAATGCATATTCATGAATAGTGGACTGAAGCAGGTAAGCTGAATAACTTCCTTGTACTTTTCAAGGTAGATTTAAGATGAGTCCACAAATTTTGTTAACTACCCAGAGTGCCTCAGCTTATTGGGAGGTATGAAAACGAAACGAAATGAAATGAATAGCACACCTACAGGATATTTTTTAAAAAAGCAATAAAACAGATGTTTCTCTCTGTTAATTATGAATGCACCAGTATTCAGTTATGGGGTGATATAGAAACGAAATAAATAAAGTAAACAAAGATATATATCAGAACATTCAACATTCAAGCAAAGCTTTGATTCCGTAAACCCCAGGAAAATACAGTTTGCAAAGGTACTGGCTATTGATGGCTCGTGATTGGTTTTTCCCCTTTCTTTCTAAAGAAACCTGCACCTGTAAAGAGAATGAATAATATTTTTTTTTTCGAAAAGTGAATCCCATTACCAGTAAATCAAAATTAGGCTTAAATTTGCTGTCTTGAAACTCCTCCTGCTACTAAAGCGTTTACTTAAAAGGAACTTTAACAGCATATTCTCCACTATAGTTTTTTACTTATATACCATTTCTGTATGCGATGTCATACATAAAGGACAGCATATAAAAGTTTTAAATAAATAATATAATATAATCTCCAGGCACTGTACCTGCTACAATATTTATGTATTTCTTTGTTCAAAATAAAAGGCCAGAGGAGTTGAAAACAATTAGAAGCAGGTCATGCTTCCAGGCAAGCCAGAAGAATACCGCATTCAGTTCATGTCTAACTCTCACTGAGGAGACCTGTTGTATCTCCCCTTCGGGAGTTCCTTAGCCAGGGGACACAACAGGGTGGACCCTCACGTAGGACTCACTAACCTCCCTTTCCTCAACTAACCCCCATCATCCCTTCACACTATGAAAAAGATGGTTTAAAAAACAAAAATGGCTTCCTGGGTAGCCACTGGGAAGCCTTTTTAGCCCCTTTAGTGCCCCGAAGCTGCTGCAGAGCAGAGATTAAAAACATCCACATTATCTTAAAAGCAAGTCAGTTTTTACCTTTTTGCAAAGCTGTAGCAGCTCCAGACCTCGTTTGGTTTATTTTACTTTTTCAGCATGGCAAGGCAGTGAGGGTGGCCCATGGGGAGCTTGGGGGGGATGTGAAAATGGACCCAGACCTCCCGAAGTTGCCCACCCCAGCTATCCGGGCATAACACCACCAGTCCCTGAACTATGGCTAAGCAGAGAGTTCCCAGAACTGGAGGAAAGGAGCGAGGGGTGATCCAAGCACTGCCTTTTCCAGTCGAGCAGCAGAGCGTAGCAAGACCAGGCTCCAGAACACTCATCCTCCAGCTGATGCCCTGCAGATGTGCTGGACTGGGATGCGAGGAGTCGTGGGCCAAAACCTCCAGAGGGCGCTTCTGGAGGGGAGGCTGCTCCATGTGCAATCAAGATCATAAAGCACATTGAACGTGTCCGTTGATTGAAAAGATCAATTTCTATTACTGCCTTGCCAAGCGCATGATCTTCTCAAGACAGTATGTTCAGAGCTCGGGTGACTCGCCCACCTCTTCCGTTTTTATTAAACATTTTGTCCAATAAAAGAGTACACTGTGGGATCTCCTTCTGCAAAGGTTACTTAACAGTTCATCTGACTTTTTCCAAAGATGAGTACGATTGCCAGATTTTCCTGCGAAGGATCAGATTTTCTGCACTTTAATGGAGTGTTTTATTGCCTAATGCTGTGTAAATTGTTCTGAGGATCTCTGGATTGTTCAGTGCACTAGGAGGGAGGGGGGTGGCCTGCATTTGTTGACGCAACCGTATCCAAAAACGAGAGAGCTGGCATCTGGATTTTGGCTTTGCTCTGGGGGTCTGGATAGTATTTACCCTCCTGAAGGCTGAAACATTTGAGTCTCTACATCCTATATGTGACTTTTAGGAGTTGGAAGAGAGATCCAAAACTACGGGACTGTGGAATACTGGATCAGATTACGTGTTCCCATGGACCAAGCTATCAGGCTGTATAAAGAGCGGGCAAAGGCTCTTGGGTACATCACAACGAACCTAAAGGATCAGGCAAGCTTCAGAGTTCCCATTTCATGTAGTTCACTTTATTGTCTTTGCCTTTATGCTGCTTAAGTTCAGGTAACCCAGATTTTATCATACTTTGTTGCATTCCATGAGGATGCAAGGAGGTATTAAGCTCCTTTAATACCTGGTTTTGTCTCAGATCCATTGCTTAGGCTCTAGCTTTAGGTCTGTTCAAACATGTCCCATTCCTGATGTACTAGGCTCTAGCTTATCCTACTTACATTCTCTGACATCACCGGGAAACTAGCTCAGGTGCTCCCATGGTCAAAGAGTTAGTTACCCTGGTTAGAAAAAAGAAAGATACTTCTGTTGAATACAGCAGGATGTAATCACGCAACTACATCTTATGTTACAATCTTTTAATCATGGAGATGAGCCTCCGGGGAGGGGATTTAGAAGAGATGTAGACTATAATGGTGTTTATGGTGGTTCACCCCTTCCTCTGAAGCAGGGATGGAGAACCTAATGCCCAGCTCTTCTCTCCATTCAGCTCTGAATTTCTGCCAGCTCAGAAGCTTTCAGAGGTACAGAAAGGCATCCCTTTCTATAGTGTTGAGCTGGAAAAAGAGTTTTATCTCTGATCTCAGATGGGAGATGAGAGCTGAAATTAGAGATGCCCAATCAAGTTTGCCACCTTTTCTGTGGTGGCAGGGACATAAATGGCTTTGAGGAAGAAATGGGGCTTTGCGAGAGAGGGTTGATGTCATTTGGACCAAAGCGGTATCCTGATACAGCCCTTGGGCAAAACAAAAGTTCCCATGCATGATCTAGTAGCTGCATAATAAGAACACGGGTGAGAAAAGGAAAAGGACTGCTAATTCCACAGGAAGTGGGGAAGAATTCAGAATTTAAGATGGCGACAGTACCATGCAGGGCTAGATTTCCCCTGGCTAAGCTTGCTTCAGTGGCAGTGTTCCCAGCAGTGAGCCTAAGAGATACCAGCACATTATATAGCCTTGTCCATCATGCCAAGTAAGAAACAGTATTTCACATTCCCTACACCAGCTTGGTTTCCATACACTTCTTTTTTTTTAAATAAGTTTTATTTGAAATTATAATCCTAAAAAACAAAAAGAAAACTACAAACAACATCCATCATCAAAAACATCGAGCCCTCTGGGTCAGCCCCCGCATCCTTCTTTTTCCATTTATGATAACTTAAAAACATATTTAAATCTATGCCAAGTCCCGTTTCTCTAACCAATAATAAAAAAAGTCCCACGTTTGAGAGAAGTCAGTATCTTCTTTCTCCTTCAGTGATAAAGTCAATCTATCCATTTCTGCACAGTCCAGGATCAGTTCATCAGTGGGTAGTTCCTCACTTTTCCAGTGTTGAGCGAATGCAATCCTCACCACAGTGATGGTTTCCGTGCATTTCTGTTCCATCCTTCTTCCAGGGCTGTGTATGTAGCTCTCTTCTCTTTTAATCCTCACAGCAGCCCTGTGGGGAAGGTCCATTGAAAACAATGTGCCTGGCCCAGGATCACCCCATGAGCAGAACTAAGAAAAGATGTGACTTTTCTTCTCCCCAGTCCTGGTTCAGAACATCAGGAGGATTTACATCAGTTTGTTCCTTCGGTGCATTTCAGCTTGCAATTAAAAAAATGTACGCCAACCAAACAGACATTAATTAGCGTTTTCCCCACTCCTGTTTAAAACAGCCAATGCTCAGTCCTGCCCAGGGCAGCAGTTCAGCAGATGGGAACTTAAACGAGCTCCACATTACAATAAAATGTTGCAACAATCTGCCATGCCAAAAGAGCGGCCTCCAGCCAAATCCTTACGTAGTCTACACGTTCTTCGATTTCGCGGACCATGACACCACCATCATCCCTAGCAGCAACTGCCCGGAGTTTGCTGATCACATGTGCTTCCCGGTGCCAATGAATGTGGACCTCGACCGCTACCTGAAATCTGAATCCTTGAGCCTGTATGTTTTTGACGACAATGAAACAGAAGACGGTGTTTATATAGGAAAAGCAAATGTGCCTTTGATTTCATTAGCTCATGACAGATACATTTCAGGTAAGAACGTGCCTTTTTTGTGGAAGTATACAAGTATATCCCTCGCCATTCAAAGCAATGCATTTGACTCAGGTGGGGAACACGTGCCCGTCTTCTAATATTGTCAGACCGTGCATCCCATCATTCCTCTCCATAAGCTATGCCATTGGATGGGGATTGCAGCCCAAGAGCATCTGGAGGAACACATGTTCCACCCTTGATTTAATTTAAAATACCAATCTTGGTTTGTGTGTTGCTGCTTTGTTAACTTTTAACACATACCCCTCTTGTAGAAGCTGGGATGCGTTGGAATTTACTGCATCGCTTCCACACATGGGCTTTCTCTCTCTCCGGTCTTCGACGAAATGACTGAGAGCTGCTCAAGAAAGCACAAATCCCATCTATTTCCCAAGCTGCCAAACACCCCCCTGGCCCCACCCATTTTGTCAGGTTTTCCCATATTCAGGAATGTGGGAATGCCAATCAGGAGGCCAAGTTATGGGCAGTAAGATTTTGAAGATTTTGGTGGTAGTTCGGCCTCAGCCCTGTTATCTTTGGTCCCATCCTGCGGCAATGCTGTACACGGGGCCTTCTTTGGATGTTGAGCCTAAAGGCCCCCATTATATACATAATTTCATACGTAATCCTATATGTATGAAATAGGGAAGGCCTCGGCTCTTTCAGAAAGTGATTGTAGAACCTGTTTAGTCAACACCCAGAATATTACTAAGATAAGCTCATGAATTTGCACTCGCTTTTCAGGTACCTTTGAACTAACGAATTATGAAGGCCGCTCCACTGGCACCATTACTGTTGAACTAAAATGGAAGTTCACCTACCTTCAAGCAGCTGCAACGATTGTAGCAGCAGACTTGGGAGTTTACATCCAGAACGAGAAACCAGTGAAGGGGCAAGGGGAAGGTTCAATCTTGGCTCCTTCCTTTTCTCCATCAGCAGTGGTATATCATCTAAGCCTTTTGTATATATTAGAGTCTGTATTACTCCAAACAAGATTAAATATCTGTTTTCCCTCCATCCATAGAGCCCCTTCTCTCTTAGAAAAAACACAGACAAGCTACAAACAGAAATAATCTAAAAACCAGCATTCCAGGAAGCATTGGTAGAAATAGAATAATAGTTCTTATCCTCAATGGATAAGATCTCATTCCTGCCCCTCAACTTAATTTGTGATGCACTCATCCTCAGTCATGCTAATTTAGGCCTAGTTCTTACTGAACTTGGATTAGTTTCTTCAAGTTCAGCCTCAGTCCAAGTGAGATGGATGCCTCTTAATGTCATTGGAAGTATGAAATGGCCCAGAGGCCTACCCATCCCCACAGCAGCCTCCCACCGACACTTATCTCCAACCCACAACTTGTGAGGGAGCCATTCCGGCTGTGAGGCCTTTCATGCCGAAGGTCTGGATGCTCCTCCAGGCCACCTGGGATCTGCCTTGCATTAAGCAGGAAGCACTGGGGACGTCATTTCCTAGGAATCCCAGTGACAGTAGAGCTTCTTAAGAATGCTCACTGCTACCTTCATTGACCTTTCCGGAAAATGCAGTTCCCAATGCATCGTCCCTCAATAGGGTGGACCAGAAAACTATAGATTCCAGAATTGCTTACTGCTTTGAGGCAAAACAAAATTTCCGGGGTGCTCAGCTTCTGACCCCAGTCCTAGTTGGTCAGTATGAAAACCTGCAAAAAAGGGACTCCAGGACAGATTATTAAGGAACTTCATTTACGATTGTGTTGACTTTTGGTTCCTTAGAGGCCTCAGCCGAAGCCAAGGCAGCGCCTCCCTGCAGTGGACAAGAAAGTGTCTTTTGTAGATGTGGCCACACTGTCAGCTACAGTGAGTATGGACTTGTGTGTGTGTGTTGAGCCCATTTCTTTAACAAGATAAACGAACATTTGAACCTCGGCTTTTCAAACAGTTGTATCCTTTTCTACCTAGTGACGATGTGATGTCTCACTAGCCTTAAGGTTTTTCCTGCCAGCAGTGGTTCGGGAACAGAGGTCAGCGTAATCAAACAAACAGCCTCCAGTGCTCTCCCAATTCTGTTTTGGCACATTCAGCAAGAAGATACGTGCTATAGTGTAAGATGAGTGGGCACTGGCTTTGGACAGATCATACTGAGATATTAGTTGTTCTTTCCATGGCCCCATCACAGAAGGAAAATGTAAACTCTTTGATTTATAGGTGTATATATTGCCATTTAGCAAAGCTTCCAAGGTACTTTACAAAAAAAGAGAATGTGCAAAAATATTTTTAATAAATAGTAGTGTGTTGCAGAAAACATTAAACTGAATTAAATCACCTGGAGAAATAAGATGTGCCTGCTGCTGAAGTTTCACAGCGTTGGAACCTGTCTTTTGTCAGTTCCAGTTTGATTAGGATTAACTAATAGATCTCTGGGTGATATTTAAAGATGTGTATATTTCTTAACCAAATGACTACCATTTCAGAATGTATCTAACCTAAAAGAGGGGTATAAATATATTTAAAAGAAATGCATCCAGAAAACAGAGCCCATTGACTGTGGTGCCTGTTCCAAAGTAAAGTGTAAGGATCTCATTTTCTCTTCTCTGTATTTTAATCCCAATAATTTAAGAGCCCCATTCCTGAAAAAGAAGATAAAGAGAGCAAGCAGAACACTGAAGATGAAAAGGCTATTGTTTCAAGCATTCCTCAGGTATGATGCAATTTGATATTTCACCAAGTCCTGAACCAATTTAGTCTGTATTTCTTTCTTTTTTAATGTGGAGTTCAAAGCATTAATTGATTGTGCAGTCATTCAGTTCATTAATATGGGATTTCCATTTGGCCTTGAAGCTGTATCTTGCGAGTAGCTGATGGGATTGTTAGAAACCATTCTGTTCTGCCTCTGAGCACAGGGAATGTATGCTAGATGACTTTTTCCAAATAGTGCCATGCTTTGTCTGGGTGTTTAGTAGCAATTATCCAGTATCATCAAGATAGTCCCCTCTGCGATCCATTATGCTCCAGTCCCAAGTGACTGCATGATTCAGGGAGCAGAGGGCAGAATCCCAACCGTCCTAGCAAGCCAGAGCGTATGCTCCAGTGCAGGACTGGTGATGGACTGACCATACACCAAGAAGGTTGAGCTATTTGGCAGGTTCCTCTTAATTTAAGGAGAAAAAGTAATTCATCTCCGACCCCCAGCAATGGACTGTTCATCTCACAAGTAGCTTAGAAACACCTGGCAGAAAATCTTCAGGAAAAGAAAAAAGCTCAGCATTGCAAATTGAATCCTTTGGTGAACAGTTTTATATAGGTTTACGAGACATGTCATGTTATGTATTAAAGAACCAAGAGTGCAGTGCCAAAATAGATTAGACTTCATGGATTCAGCCTTCTTCGCGCTTCTCCTGCGGGCAACGGTCCAAGTTTGAGGTTGCCTTTGCAGCACAAAGCGTTCCCAACGTGAGCATTTAGGTCTGGAAACCTCTGTGCGTCGAACCTGCTGCTAAGACTCAACAGATTTCGAACATATTCACATCACAGCCATCCAGTGCAAATCGCTCGTTGGAGTTCAAACCCCCTTTCAGAGAAAATATGAAAATCCTAACTGTGAAATTGAGTAGCTTCGGACTGCGCCTTGAAATAACAGGTTTTAAGTTCCTTTTAAAACAGATTAAGCCCCCTTTGTTTGTGTAAAACAGGGCCGGGCAACTTCCTGGCTCCAGAGGCCCATTTCAACCCCTCCGGGACCCCACGGTTCAATTATAGTAACCCCACAGCAAATCTGGCATGGGCAGTGGGTGCTGCATTTAGGATTTTGCCCACCCCGGTGCTAAATTAAATGTCCACTGTGCTTCTCCCCCACATAAACATGGACAGAGAGCTCTAACTATGCCATCCGTAAATGTCTGAGTCATTCTTCTTTTACTCAAGGCTGTGCCAGAAGCGGCAGCAGAAAACGGAACCAGCAAATCCACAGCCGAGATTCAGCAAGCACACGAGGATCTCTCGCAGCTCTCTGAAGGTCAGTTTGCTGACCAGAGCTCGTCCACTTCAGGAGACGAAACCGAAATTACTGAGGAATTGGAAGCAGAAGGTAATTATCTGCTTACACGTTGCATGTCTGCTTCTCTCCCTATTAAACGCATGTTGTCAACAGCAGAGGCAGTGTTAGCAAAGGCCAATGTTTTGATCTCTCTGAGAGCGAGAGCCAAGTTGGGCTAGGTTGGTGCATTAGGCTAAAAGAATAACTTGCAGTTTTGTAGTAATTGTTACAACAGGGGGGCGGGGGATCCTGTCTCCTGCCTGGTTCCATAAAATATTAAAGGAAACGAGCATCTATTTTAAAAATGTCTTTGTATTTCTTATTCAGAAGAGAGATTCTTCCCTCAGAAGTCTGCTGTTCTGAAGAATATTTTAAGGCGCGTGGTCCCTTTGTCTGCTGATATCAGCCGCCCATAATGTCAAAGGGAGAAAGAGAAGGAGTTTCAGACAATAAGGCTATCATGGGGCTGCTTGCACATTTCTGGATGAAAGCTGTTCGCAGTAGCTCAGTACACAGAACATAAAGATCCCAGATCACACGGACACTGTTCTTTTTTATAGATACCTGTGCGGGAGGAGAGCTCAGAGGAGTTCTTAAAGCCCTTGATCTGGGGCTGCTTTTGAAAATTATTCAAGCTGATGCAAAATTTGGCTGCCCAGAAGCTGACAGGGGGCAGAAAGTCTGAATGTGCTGGCTGCTAGTGCCATCCAAGTCCAATTCGAAGCTGTTTGTACCAACCTTCCAAGTGCTAAATCAGGGTGCAGAACAATAGATCCAGGAACAAATGCAGCCCTCAGGGGTCACCATTTGGCCTCGTGGACTTCCCTGTAAGGCCACACCCCCTTCCTTGGCCCCTCCCCTTTCCACCAACCGTCAACTCATTGCTTATTTCCCAGATTTCTAGCAGTTGTTTTCCAAAACCTTAGTTACTGGCAGTAAGAACTTTAAAATATTTGAGTATTCAGGGCACTTCAGGTCTTGCCCTTCTTATTTTCCTGACCTGAGCGGGGCAGCCAAAACAATCCTTTCTCTGCTGGCCCTGGCGGGTGGGGGCGGATGCAATGTGGATTCCTAGTCCCAAAATCAGACCAGAGAACTCAGAGTACCCTATCCATCGCCACCACCAGCTCGCAATGTCCAGGGGCCAGGGGATTGCTTCCGTAGTCTCAGCGGAGGTAATCGGCACAGTTCAATGCAGCTTAAGGATTCATAATAAACCTTCAGGTTTTTAAAATATTCTCTTACCACGAGTGAATTGGTAATACTGCACCTGTCCAAGTGCCAAATCAAAGCGAAACGAGCCCTGCAGAGAAATCGGATGACTCCGCAGACCATTTAATGATCATTGATTGGCCCCGTGTCACGTTTTGTCTGCAAGGAAGAGAAAGAGCAATTGTTCACTGACACGTTAAACTATCTTCATTCAGTTTTCTACTACGTGGCTAAACAGTTTTGCCTAACAGCCCCAGCCAGGCTCAGCACTGCTTATTTTTGTTTTGTCTGCTTTCCATTCCAATTATTTTTTGTAACAGAACAAGACCAAGAAGAGAGACAGACAACGGATGCAGCCGAATCTATAATAGATAGCGATGACTGCATCGTTCCATCTTCAGTATCCACAAGCCGTAATCAGGTTAGTTACTTTACACAGGCAAGTCTGACAGTCTCCTCAAATCTCATTTTTTAATTAAGTTTTGCTCCCTGCCTCCCATAGCTCCTATCACCCTCAGCCATTATGGCTCTAAAGCAGTTGTGAGGAACATTTGGTGCTCCGGATACTGTAGCTCCCATGAACCTCAGCCAGCATGGCCGGTAGTCAGGGATGATGGGCAGTGAAGTTCAGCTATCTCTGGAGGACCACGCCTTCCCCAGCACCGCTCCAAAATTACACGAAGGATGTGCATTTTCTCTAGCCATTTGGGAAGCTTACCTGAGTACAGGAGCATCAGCAGGGCGTGTGCTCTTGTTTGGGGGAAGGTATTGTGTGAGTTCGGCAGAAAAACGACTACATGGAAGCTGTCCTACAACATGAGAGGACTCGCTAGGGAAGACAATCAGGCTAGGAAAAGTCAGAGGCAGAAGAGGAAGGGGAAGAACAGATGGGGAGGTGGGTTGACTCCCAAAAGCCACAGTCAGGCATTTACTGTTGCTGAGCAAGGCTGTGAGGGATAAGGTGTTTCGAAGGACACTCCTGCAAAGGGTCGCCATAAGGTGGAGCCGACACAACACACAACAACGACAAATTGTGTAAGGCAGTTCGCCCCGTGCTGCTCCGTCTTCTTTTACAATCAATACAAGCCTGATCATAGCATCCAGACGCTGGCTCCAAAAGTAATGCATGCGCGACATCTTAGAATGTAACCAGCTACATTAAGCAATGTTTTGTGCTTGATTGGATTCGTAGCGATTCATCATTCTATCCGGGATTTTGAAATGCTGCCACCTATCCAAATGAGAGAGAGAGAGAAATTATTTTAATAGGTGGAACTGTATTATGATTAACGGCATATTCAGGGCCATCAAATTCTTTTAAGCTGTAACAATGCAAGCCAAATAGGAAAATTATTCATTGCCAATGAGCCCTGCAAAAATGGAGATGGGTCTACAAATCTCTAGTGTTGTTGCACTCTGTTACAACCAGATGATTTAAGAAGACTTGAAATATCTCGCCGCCTCAAAAAGGTTAGCCTGCAGAGCTGGTATTTTTTATCTTTCCCACTCATCTTCTCACGAGGTAAAGCAGCAACGGTGCCATGGGGCAGAGTTAAACTCTCCCGGGGAGCTCCGGGAGCCCCACTGACCGCAACGTTGGGAGCAAACCAGCCTCCCGAGGTGTGGCAGGAAGGTGGTGCCTGCACCATTTGTTAACGAAGCTGCTGATATTCTTTCCGCATGACCCTGTCCTTGGGTATTGTCCAAAGGAAAACAGATGCGTTCAATCCCTGCGAATGGAGGCAGCCATTCATACACAGGGGTTCCCTCCCGTGCAGGCAGCCGGCAGACTAGGGTCATGACAAGACAGTGACTCCCCTTGACCATGCGCAGTTCACGTCAGATGAATGGGAATGATCCAGGCCAAGTCAACCACATCTCACTGCTTTCAGTCAATATGAAAATTGTGCTTCAGCTCTACTTTCTGAAATCAATAGGACCTAAACATGCTTGACATCATTCCACCAATTACTTCTCTCTACCGCCCAATAGCGAAATCTCTCTGGGCTGGTTACCAAAATTAAAAACTTTAAAATACATTATGAAAACCATAAGCATGCAGACATATAGCAGACGGCATAGAGACACACACACAGCTAAAAGCAATTTTAAACAATTATGTACTATTGTATTTCAATGTATTTTATCATGTTGTAAGCCGCCCCGAGGTTTCGGCAAGGGGCGGCATAGAAATGTTATAATAATAATAATAAAAAAAAAAAAAACCAACAGCAATTGATGACTCGATCTGCGAGTGAACGCAAACAGAAGAAGAATTCTGAAATGCGGGGAGCTGACTGGGTTCTTCTGCATGGTCCAGCCATTCTTTGTTTGCGTCGAAATTTGCATGCATCCGGAACTTTCCAGCAGCAGCAATTGCTACCCAGTGCCTGCCCTCTTTAACAGATATTTGAAGCATTTTTATGCCACCTTTACAACAAAGCACAAAAGTTTTCCCAAGGTGGCATATAGCCACTGTAAAAAAAAAGAAAAAAAAATGACACCAATATGGTTTAATTACTAGCAGTTCCCAAGAACTCTTGTGTGTGTTTTAAAGGAGAAATAACTTCACATCAATGCTACTGAGCTACAATCACTGCTTTGAAGTTGCAAAAGTGCTTATAAGACTTGCTGCTTGACTTACAGGCCCAGCCTGTATATTTCAGCACCGTTTAGGCCATCACCGCTAAGATCAGAATCTCTACATACATAAATACCCAGCTTTAGGAGAAAAATGAAGCGGAGTCTCTTGTTCAAGATCTAACTTCTTTTTTATCATCAAGATAAATATCCCCACAGCTATCCAAACACTGTAAACATAATTTCTGATTTTATTTAGAGATTGCTTTGCTAATTATCCCTGTGAATCCGAAACCACACACTACATCGTTTCTGCCACTTTGGATTATGCTGTTCCTTTCTTACAGGTTGCAAATCAGACAGTCCATGCTTATTTCTTAGATATGTTGATCAGAAAAGGAATCTTAACACTTTCTTTCCCCAGGATTTAGCGATACAACTTGCTTTTTCTCTTTTTCTTGTCGGTTATGTATAATTAATCATAGATTACTTCATTTTGTTTCATTGCATTTACAACATTTATGAGCTTCGCTTTGTCGGTAGGAAATGCTTGTCCCCTTCTTTTTCCTTTCCAAAGTGGCGTAATTAGTGTTAGCATCTTTTTTAACAGGCTACATAAAGTTTAGCGGCTGGATTAAATCATGTCATTAACATAATGTGCTATACAATTTGCCCCTATCTCTCTTCGTTTCCACTACATCAAAGTGCCACAGAGTGGCAATGTAATTGGGGCTTGCTGCCTTGTCAGGTTGAGTCAAGTTGACGACTGGTGCTTTTGCTAAAAAAGCTTCTAGGCATGATAATTAATTGAAGGGGGAGGGGGGAAATCAGGGAAATGTAAAACTTTGGACAGTTCTTTATGAATATTTCATACATTTGAATAATCAGAAGTTAACATTATCAATTTGATGTATAATACGTTGATTAAAAGCCTTGTTACAGACTTTCCAAACAGACATCAGAACTGGAGAGTTGCATTTGCTTGTGCAACACAGAAACCAGAAATAAAATAAAATTAACAATTGCTTGTTCTTATCTCTACACTTCCGCACTTGATCATTTCTGAGTAATAATATAACTTTCAATTATCACAATAAAATTTTACTGCTGTCATTTCTCAAGTTATCTGAAAATGTGCCCACAAGGCAAATCTTAGCAAAACCAATTTATTCCATGGTGGTCTCATTTTCCTCTAGGTGTGTTTACATCTTTTCTCCTTCATTATAGATAGTCTTTTTGTGCTTTTCTTGCACTAATAGCAGTTTAGTGAAAACTGTCATAATCACTCTCTTTAAATTAAGATCTTAGGGTTCTTAATTAATTTTGACATCCCACAGTCTCAAAAGAGCACCAGGCAGCTCTTTCAGGTGGCTGCATATCTACTGTAGGGAACCATATACTGTAAAAGAAAAAGAAGGGGAAAAACGGAAAAGCAAGTTAAAATCAGTAAAATCAGAGGTCCTACAGGTGGGGAGTCACCGAGCTCTTTTTGGGTGTGACTTTTAAAAATCACCTGTCAAAATCTGCCCAACCTGCCTAGCCTAAAGGTGTGCAAAGAGGATCATCATCCAACTTAAGGGAATAAATTCATTTAAAACATGTGTTGAAAGGTTACTTTTAAAATCGTCCTTTCTAAGAGGTTCTCTTGGGCTTGCTTTGAAGTATGTTAAGGATCCTCTCCCCCACCCGTCACATTAAGTGAGCCATTGCTAAACCCCCTACACCTATTCATGGCCTGGTTTGTCCTGCTAAAAGGGGCAGCTCCTATACCTTCCATCACTGCTGAAGATGCTCAGGGAGGCACAGGTGCAGCCATGTGAAAAAGGAAGACCCTGCTAATTCTTTATCATTGAAAAGCTCTTCTATGGTACCTGGGCATACCTTGGCAATATCTTGCATCCCATATGTCAGGCGAAACTCAAGTATATTATTCTGGTACCATATGAGAACCTTTTTGCTTACCTGGTCCTTAAAAAATTTAACTTTTCCTAACGCAGTGTGGCATATTAAGGGAAACAAGATGGCCATGAACACAGGAACGGCGTGGAGAAAGTTGAAAGGGACTGGTTTCTCTCCCTTTCTCATAGCACCTGAACTGGAAAGGATTCCAAGAAGGTGAAAGGGGAGAGATGCAGGACAGAGAAAAGGAAGCTGCTCAGCAGGTCTGAAGCTGCTTTGGACACAGGAGGCTGTCCTGGTCAGATATCTGCTCCGTCTCATTCAGTATTCTGACTAGCAGTGACTCAGACAGGAGATTTGCTCAGCCTTACCTGAAGATGCAAGCAACACATGTGCAGTGGCACCAAGACATGGTTTCTCCCCTGCTCCCGACAGTCCCCTGCTCCCCTTGATGCATCCCTTTGAGAAGTCCCCTTCCACACGGTTGTGTGGCGGTCAGGAACTTCAGAATAGCTCTGTGTCAGTCTTCCCAAGTCCCTTCAGCAAGAAACAATGTCTCCCTCCCTCCGTAACTCTACCTTTATAATCACAGCATCTTTACCACTAGTGGTTATCCCTTCTCATCTTCCAGGTCATGCCTACTCTTGCTCCTCACTTGACACCAGTGCTATTGTCCGCATCAGAAAGAGAGTGACAGGTGAGCAGGCAGGTTGGCGTGATGAAGAGAGAACAGTTCCAGAATGTTCTGGTCCTCCCCTACCTGTAGTCAGATTCAGTAGACAGATCAAGTGTAGCTAATTCACTTTTATTACAGAGCAACTTCAGACAAGCAAGCCGAGCTTCATGGTGTAGGCCATACTCTCCATACAATTGAAGAAGACAATGGACCAAAGCCAGCATATCTTGATTCTCATCCTCTAAGCCCCAGCAGTTTTTCCAGGTTAAAGCATCACACATGAAAGGGGTCATGAATTCGTTCGGAAGATTACAACCGTTTCTCTTCAAGGCAGGCAGGCTACCAAGCCCACTCCTTGGGTGGGTCTTTCCATGTGGTGGCATCCTTGCTCAGAATGGTTGTTCCTCTCTCTTCATCAAACACCTGGCTCTTGCTTCTCTTGTTCCCAATGCTCCCCCCCCCCCTTTTGCTAGAGGTCTGGATTCCCATGGATCTAGAAGAGCCTCCTAATTATCACAGTATTCTCACCCATCTCATACTCCTTCGGCCTTGGCAGACTCTTCCCTCTTCCTCCAGACAGAGTCAGAATCAGTTCCCAGACCTTCTTGAGATGTTTCTACAGAGGGCTGGGCTCAGTTCCTTGGCATCATGATCAAAGTTTACATTACAGATTCTGGGCTGGGCATGCCATCCAACCCCATGGAATCCACTTAACTATCTATCTTGCCCACTGTTCCATGACAGCAAAGAAAAGAAATACCTAATTTCCCCACCCTCATGTGTTTAAGAAGGTCTGCTACATAGGCATTCTACCTTTGGACTCTGTTCGTCAACTGCCATGTAGGCAGGAGCTGGTTTTGACAGCCCAGTTAAATATTTGGAGGGGAAATTACTCTGAATATCACTTAAAAATACTTCTAATATATCTATACAGTGGAAGCAGAAAGGAGTTTGTTTCTAAAGTAAAATTAGACAATAGAGGCAATTTCATTTTTTATGCATGTGAATGTAGAGTGCTTGAGGTTATTAGTTGAAACTGAGTAACCTTTTCCAGGCTTTCATCTCTTTCTTTCAAATTTGAATATGAAAAGCATATTCAAGTCAAAGACCATCACTTTAATGACATTTGGCAGTCATTTGATTTATTAGGTTTTTAGAAAAAAATTCCTTTAAATATTTCATCATACTATGCTAATCCTAGTAATATTGCCAGCTGAAGCCGTGTACCTGTATTAGTGGAGACAGAATGGTGTGGAATTTTCTCTGTCATCCTAGTAAAATTTCCATGAATCTACTGAATAATAAAACAACCTTATTGAAATATTCAGATTTGGGTTTTTAGTTAAGGTGTCTTAGGATACATAATAAAAGAAAATGCCTTTTGAAAAGGGTGGGGGTAAAGTTACTTCATAAAATATTGAAGGAGGTTGACAGCAATGAGTATTGTTCTTTATGAAGGATATATATTTATTTACTGTGGGATAGTGGAGGCTTTTCAATTGATTAATTATAGAATATTCCTTTGAAAAACACATCCATTGCCATGTTGAACTTGAATATTGTATTGATTTACAGTTTGAATGCCAGCCTCTCGAAACTGAATTCCCTTTTTTGTTATTTTAATTCTGTAATTATTACTGCAAGGTTAGTGTTTTGAATTTACAACCAGAAAGCCTTCAGATTCCACACTGGTGAAATAGTCTTTAATGTGGAGGATGAACTATAAAGGGAAGAGTTAAGAACAACTTGACAGTTGAGATCTGCAAGGTGCTTGGCTCGCTCTTTGAAGAGTTGAATCTCTTCTCTTGGATGTTCTTCTGTGTAGTCTAATTTTGAAATCACAGTGGTTATGCATTCTTTGAAATCAGTGACTCATTCAGGAGAATGTTTCTCTACTAACATATCTGACATGAATCCCCTTTCAAATAAGGGCACAGAGCATTTCAAACCATAAACCAGCTGGATAGGGTTCAGTTCACATCCACATTTTTGACATGGAGAGAAGTCACCATGAACTGGTTTTTCCCCTTCACCTGGTGAAGCAGGTTTATTAACATATGGCCCCCATGAAATTAGTTGATTTACTTCATCCAGAAAATCCCAAAGTCTCAGAACTTCATTCTGCATTGATGGTGCATTGGAGCAGATGTGAGGAAGAAATATATCTTTCCAAATGTTTGGGATATGTGTTGGAAACACTGAAAAGTCCTGGTTGGCAGCAATTCTCAAACCTGGATTACATGCTTAGAATGCCAGGCCTTTCCAGAACATAGACATGAAAGGGTATATTCATGCCATGTAGAAACTGCCAAGGAAAGTCATCTTGTGGTTAATCTTGGACACATTAGACACTGAACAATAAGATCAAATGTACCAAGTTCCATTTGCAGCATTTTGACTGCTTGCATAGCTTTACCACTAGCTAGCATGTCAGGTCATCTTTGCTAAGCTGGAAAGGCATGGGCCTGCAGTCAGATGGGTGACCACATCTAGAGCAGAGGGTGGACTCAGTGGCCTTATAAGCCCCTTCCAACTCTACTACTGTTGTGTTCTATTCAAACAAAGACAAACTGTGTTTCATTTTAGTTTGGCAAAACAAGCCAAGATCAGATTGTGGTTTCTGATCCTGGCTTGTTCAATTAAACATTAGCTAAAACTGATTACTTTTCTCATTTGGACAACGTGACTGTTTGGATGCACTGAAACCAAAGTGGATGATTCTAGTCTATCCCACCTATGTGAGATGAGGCAGGAGGAGGGGGCTTATGTATGTAATATCTGAGCTAATTCATTAAAAATGGTTTGCCTATGCCGTGGCCCATTTAAAACCACTTGGCAGATGTCTATCAAGTAAGTGCATTTGTGATGACAGCAAGAAAGAAATCAAAACAAAACAGTTGAATAGAACTACAATTCAGAGGAGATGATTGATTTAATAAACCAAACCATTTATTAAACAAGAAACTGAGGTGTGATATCATTCAGCAGATTAGACAGTGATGAGTGGGAATTGAAGAGTAACTAACTGGGAAAGGGCAGGTCCTTAAGCAAAGAATGGATATTTAGAACATTTACCTAGCCAGCTGTAAATGATATAAAACCTTCACTTGCTTTGGAAAGATTATTTTCATCATAAAACAGAAAGCCATCACCTTTTGTGCTAACAGTGTTGACACAAACCCCCGGGACTTAGGACCTTGTAACTCAGTCAGGAACTGCCAATCACATTTTATCATCCAAAACATCTAGTATGATGCACATCTTTGTTGTGACAGTTTGGAGTTACAAGAAGCATATATGTGTTTTTGGTGTGTTTTAAACAGTCTGCTGACAAAATCAGGATTGAAATCGTATCACTCAGCCTCTCAGATTCCCAGATTGCAAGAGACAACACTATACAACGGTTGTTTGTGGAGTGCAAGCTCTCCACTTTCCGGGCTGAAACTCCGGTATCGCTCCCGAAACCCAAAAGCGGGCAGTGGATCTGCTACAATTGCAGCCATGGTATGTACTCCTTGAGTAAGTGTTTTGTTATGCTTCTAAGTCCCTGGGTGCATGTCCTACAATGTTAAAGTGATTCCTGTCTAAAGTACCATTTTGCAAACTCTGCTCTGAAATGCGTTGCTGGATAGGGAAGGACCAGTCTTGGCGAACTTCACAATTAGACAGTTGGGGTGCACTCTGCGTGGGGCAACCCGTGTGCCTAGTTCAGAAAGCAGCAGCTGCGATGTCCGGCAAGATACCAGCTAGCCATCGATGGCACATCTGCTAAAAGAGCTTCACTGGCTGCCTGTTAGCAACCAGATCGTGCTCAAGCTTTCGTTACATCAAACCCTAAATGCTCGGAAGCAGGACTGCTTAGTGGGCTGCCTTTCCCGTGCACTCCCAGTCAAGCTCCAGCCTCTTCCAAGGAGACATTATTGGCTGTTCTGTGACCAGCGGAGTGTTAGCAAGAACAGCATGCAAGCAGGTCTTCTTAGTGGTGGCACCCACCCACTGGAAAGACACAAAGCGTGGTGAGCTTCAAACATCTCCTAAGATGTATTTGCTTGCATAGCCCTTCTGAGACTTTGAATGGAGTGTGGAACTGCTGCTCCATTTCGGGACCATATTGTAATGTTTCTAGTTTCTCTTCCTAAAGTTCCTGCACCTTTTTCCTAGGATATTAAGAGGCATAAAAGTAGGATGGGTGGATGGATTCGCAAGAGACTGGGATGGCTGTCAGATTGCCGTTCCGTGTTTTTCAACCTCTTGCTTCCCACATCAGCCAACCCACTGCCCCCAGGAAGCCTCAAGCTTCAGCCAGAACAGGAACTTGATGTCAAGACTGATGGCTGGGAAGCAAGCAACTAGTTTCACAGGTTTTGGAACCCAGGAACAAATGGGTCATTGAAAAAAATAAGCGGCTTTATCTGTGGCCAAGGAAAAAATTGTGGAGACTGAGCAGCTGAGCCGGATTAGAATGCTGAAGAGGCAAGGCAGTTCTGTAGAGCCAGATTAGGATCTTGTCGGTTCCTCGTGTCACCTCATCATTGCTAGGCTGGAAGCAGTTTTCTTATTATTGCATTGCATTTTCCCCACCTTCTTCCTGCTTGCAAGAATTCCCAAGTGGCTCACTTGATCCTCCACCCCTCCATCAGCCCTGGGAGCTGGGCTAGGCCAGGAGGCAGTTACTGGCCCAAAATCACCTGGAAAGAAAGGCAAGGAATTAAGGCACTTCAGACTTAAGGTTTTCCAATTTGCACAAATGCCAATATTTGCCCCGCAACCTTTAATTGCAGGATAAGGTCTCTATTAAGAATAAGCATCAATTGCACCATCACTGTGTCAATGGGCATTCCACATGTCCCCAAGAACCGCGGCCAACTTGGATTATTTGTGATTTTAAATCATGAGCCCAGGTTTTGTAGAACGACGAGGCGAGCAAACAGAGAGGCTCAGTTTTTCTGGCACTTGGCAGGTTGTATGTCCAAATCATTTTTATATGTAATGTTAGAGTGTTGCATTGAAGCAGATGAGTGCTGTTTCTTATGCCAGGCAGTAATAAATTTTGATGGCACATTGTCATGCAGTAAAATAGAGAAAACATCTGTGGATTAATGAACTCAGTGGATTGCACTAAACTCAACATTCGGATTCTTCCCATAAGAAAGTTTATAGTTAAACTTGCATGTGTCCTTGGAACACAAAATATTGCCCCAATTGCCAGTTTATTCATTTTTTTAATTATCAGTCAATAACTCATCCCTCTGTTGTTGTCAGTAACTTTTCTGTTTATTTCATTGCATTCTACCCATTCCGTGTGTTTTCAGTGTCTGAAGATGCAAGTGGGAGTACACTCATTATTGGCCAACACCAGTTATTATAATGGCATGCATTTTTCCAGGCATTATAAAAAGGCTTCGTGAATCAATCATACATCTCTAGATTTATGATTTCAATGTTCAGATTTGAAAGAAGGAATGTGCATTTTCAGCTTTCTTAAATCTTTCCTCCAAAATGGAGCAGTCCCTCATTACATTCCTCCGTTTAGCACTTCAAAGTTTTCACTTGAACTGGTGGAGAACCGCTCTTTTTATGTGGCATGCTAACCCGTTTGCTTGCTTGTTTGTTTACATCATTTTATCACTCCATGTCAAACCTAGTTCACATGTCCACTTTAAAATGAGGTAACTCCTGAACACATCCCTATTCCAGGTTACTTGCTTCTAGACAGTCTGTTTAACCTGTTTCTGTGTTCTCTGGGATGTATGCCTAGCATACCTCTGCTCCAGAACACCGCAAAACCGCTCTTTGGAAGCCAAGCAAGAATCATAGAATGGCAGAAGAGTAGGAAGGGGCCATGAAGGCCATCGGGTCCAGCCCCCTGCTGTTGCAGGACACCGGGTCACACCATCCCACTCAGGTGGCTGTCCAGTTGCTTTTTGAAGGTCTGTAGTGTGGGAGAGCACACTGCCTCTCCAGGCAGCTGGTCCCACTGCAGTGTTGCTCTGACTGTGCCCAGCCTGAATCTGGGTTGTCGCAACTTGAATTGATTATTCCATGTCCTACACTCCGGCATCAGCAAGAAGAGATCTTGACCTTCCTCTCTGTGACAGCCTTTGAGGTACTTACAGAGGGATAAGCCAGTCTCCTTCCTTGTTGTCTTTTAATTTAAAATATACAAAAAATAAAATTCAGAAGGAGCAGAAAATCCCACTTGTGCAGGCACACAGTACCACTTTGAGACGCCCCCCAGCCAGATCTTTGGCGGGGGGGCGGGTGGGGGCTTGCTGTCAGAAGGGCATCCCAAACAGACACATGCCCAGATGGACTGGGTATCCTACACAGAGGCAGAGTTGGTTCTGCTCTGCGTCAGGCTGCACAATGGGGAGCAAAACCACAAGGAGAAGGTTAAATAAAAATAGATAGTGGCATCCAGATGGTGCAGCAATACGTTTAAAATATGTGCCCTGATGAGCTGGGGGATTTGGCTCTGTTTCCAAGCAGCACATCCATAAATCAGCCCTCCCTAACCTGGTGCCCCACAGATGTTTGGGGCTTCAGCCCCTGTCATTCATCCCCAGCCACTCTGGCCAGGAAGCTGTGATCCAAAATCTTCTGATGGACATCAGTTGGGGGGCTGTAAGCCAGTCTGGAACAATGTAGAGCACAGAACAGCTAGCTCTGGTCCAGCGAGGGTGGCGTCCTACCTCACTGCAGTCACGACCCCGTGCCGGAAGGGTGTTGCCAGGCATGAGGCACGGAGGGCAGTAGCCAAGTCGCCTTCCGGATCTGCAGCTAAAAAACCACCTCAGACCTCTGTTCTGGAAACAGGTCCATGATGTGCGGTTGCAGTTTGCCGTAGCGTTTCTCGCTGTTGGGAGCCGTCAAACAACGCCGGCCCGATCAGCTGCATCCCACTAGCAGTTATTCCAGGTCAATCTGAAAGGCCATGGCAACTTCTTGAATCGTACCACTGAGCTGGCAAATTATTTTTCTGTCCTAAACATTGATTTACCGCAGTTTATAGGAATACAGAATACTGTTAAAAAAAGCAAAATAATTGCTGTTTGTTATGAAAGAGGAAATTTACAGTAAGTTCAGATGTTCCTTTCCTTTGGTGTTCTCAGTTCTCTCTATTGGTAGTGGCACTTTTCTGACTATCCAATTATATTGTTGTTTAATGATTGTGGCATCATTCCAGGATTTCTACACTTAACTACTTGTACACAGACTGCATAGCACATGAAAAAAGGACCCTGGTTTAATCAAAAACTGTGATTATTTAAGCATCTTTTGACTTAGCAGGGACCTTTGCTGGCTTTTTACATCTGGTGCACCATCTTTCCATCAGGGACGGGTTATTTGGCAACCTGGAATTTAATTCTTTTGTGTAATCAGTCTTTTGGCTAAGAATGTGTTACTTTCTCTCTCCAGGGATATATATATTTTTTAAATAAAATTGCCACACAGTTACAACTGAGAATTGTTTTGCCAGCCTGGTTGCTTTGTTTTTCCGGGCGTCTTACTCAAACAACTGGCCGTCTAATTTTTCCTTGGTCCCAGCTTTGCTTGTAAGGGAACACCATTTCAGAAAATGTCCTAATGAATTTGCTGTTTGATAATGTCAGCGAAAAAGCCATAATCTAATAGTAATGAAGTCAGAATGTGTGTGTGTTTACTATAGCTTTACTCCATTTCTTATTCATGCCTAATTAGATTTGGGTATGTAGAATATTTGGGGTTAATTGAATATTTTCTTTAATAAAACCGAGATTTATGTGATTGGGAAGGAAGTGTACTTTGAGCTTAGAGGGAAACTAGTAGTCCCTTGGATTTTGTATGAAAAAACCATGATAAATCCAGATGTAATTTGAGAAATCATTATTTCTTGGTAAATAATACCTTTTTTATTGAGTTCTCTTATTATATTTATATCTTAGCACCATGACTGACTTTTTTTTAAAAAACTGCTTTACATCTTAGCTGAGACAAAGAGATCTCTTGGAATTCTGGCATAATAAGCAACACTTATTGGTAATGATTTAGTGCTTTCAATCCCCCAAGCTTGTGATATATACATATATATTTTAATCTATAGGTAGGAGCAAGGTAGTTTTACAATTAATCAATTAAATCTTGTTATTATGATATAAAGGATCCAGATTATCCTTTAATTCCTTTTTTTTCAATATAGACTTCCCCACTCGTGGAAACAACCTTTTTAGAAACATAAGATGTGATCATTGTCCCAGTCAAGAATAATCTTTGTTGTAGTTCCGTATTAAGAAAAACCGAGGAAAGATGGAAAAGGCACAACTACTAAGGTGACAGGTGTAACTCCAGCGTGTTTATTCTTCCCCTTAAATAAGAGTGATGAAAACCTACCCATCCCGCATCCCACCTTGCGTGAGGCTGCCCCAGGTTCGCTGTCCGATTGGACAGCTCTAGGAGAACAAGGTGAAGGTGGATATGGTGCACCTGTATGGAAGAGGGGAAGCGGAATGCTCGGCGGTGGTCATGTGTGACAGGGCCCATGAGGATCCCCTCCTCCAGCTTCCCGCTCTGCATCCAAACTGGCCCTGCGTCTGGAAGATTATACTCTCTGCCATTCCCAGCCAACGCTAGGAGTAGCTCAGCACATTCTGAAGCCTGAGACTCGTGACCCCGAAGGAGTTCAGGTTGCTTAAACCCAGTGAGGGTTTGCAGATAACCTAGGAATGGAGCAGTTGTGCTTCCCTTGAACCACCCGAAGGAGGAACCCAACATTCTGCAAGGCTCATCCTGTGCATAAACCTTTCTCTGCACAAAACCCACTGAATGGCTGCATTGTTTTTCAAGTGGTGACACAGCCTCATGAATGCAAGTGAAGTGACCAGAGGAGGCATGCAACAACAATTGGTTATAAACTGTATTTTGGAATATGGCAGGCTGGAAGAGAAGAAGACGAGAGCTCAGGTTTCTTAGTGGCACGTACATATTTTATCTCACGGCAAATGAGCCTCATGGTTCTGCTTTTCTTCCCTTTTTAGGAAAGTCTGACTTTGTGGTTTTGCAGGAAACTTGCCTTGCTGTTCCCTCTCTCCACCAGTGGCGGTGGAGCTCAGCTTGGCCCTTGGCAGTCCAGCTTGTTGGATCTCAGCCTCACGTTCACAGAGTTAACCTGCGTGACGCCAGTCCAAATAGGCAGGCTTGGTGTCAAACATGAGCATGGTGGGACACCTCCCAAGGACTCTACCCTAGTTGGGGCCTTCTGATCGGAGCTGCCTGGACTTGCTTCTTTTCTTCAGCATTGCAGCCTGGTTGTTCCTCTACCTCTCGGCCTGCCCAGACACTCAGGGTGATGCGAAGGAGCAGCAGGTTCATGTCCACTGGCTTGCCAACCCTCTACTTCATAGACAAGCAGGCATAGACTCATGAAGATGCAAAAGTCGCTCATGGTAGCAACAGTGAAAACAGGGAGTTGCAGAGAGCATGGCTTAATGAAGCCATGGAGGCTGTCTTGCCTGAAGGTTCTCCAGAACCTGGAGCTGCCACTGCAACTAGGGCCTTAAAAGAGTTTGCTCTCTCAGCAGCGGCGTGGGAATGTGACAGCAGGCAGGCCGTTGTGTCAAGCTCATGTTTTCAAATTGTACCTAGCAATAATTCTAAGGCTATGGTAGATGCAAGCAAGCAGGTCCTCTACTTTCTCAAACTTGGAATAGATAGTTACAGCGCAGGGGTCGTCTCTTAATTTCACCTTGACAAAATGATTTTTCCCCCCCTTCCCGGACAAGGCCACCATAATTGAAATAACAAAGATTAAGTTCAGTTGATAGACACTGATAACAAGGAAATAGCATTTATATTTCATAGGGCTGAAAGAATATTGCCACGAGAATGCTGAGAAGGCAAGAAAAGAGACTGGAAATAAGATTAATGATCGCAGCCCTAAAGAATGTTATCTTGGCTGTATATAAACCTGCTCGGGAATTGACAATAGAAAGGGGAAAGATTAATGAAATCTTCCAAAGTTTTTTATGAGACTTATATAGAGATCAGAAGCCTTTAGCTCCAAGGAGTGAGTAGTTGATTATTTGGACAAATTGTAGTTACCTAAGGCCATTGAAGGGGAAAAAAAGGGAGAGCGAATCAATGGCTAGATACCATTTGGATTCAGAATAGTATGACAGACAAAAGAGATTTTATAAGGTACATACAGTAGAAACTTCTTTAAAAGTATTTTTCTGTGTTCAGTACTGGATTCAAAATGGGGAGCAGATTGTGTCACCCACATGGAGAAAATGCTAGCTTTCCGTGTTGAAAAAGGAAAACGAAGTGCGTTTCTTGCCCTCACGCTTGGATACAGCAACATTATGAAGGCTCCAGAAATACAGACAGCAGTAAAATGAAGCGCTATTTCACAGTATTGTTCTGTTTCTTCTAATATCTAACAATGGTCCATTCCCCGAGTAGACAGCATAATGTCTGAAAGATGGCGAGTGACTGGACCTGAAGTGGACTTTCTTAGTAGGTTTAGGGAAGTGGTAAGGAGATGTACTGGTGGGGTGGTGGAGAAAAGTTAACCGAGAGTGGGTGGAGTGGAGAGGAGAGGAGAGGCGCATACCATTCATGTGATGATGCTTGATCAACCTCCTTTGGTGTACAGAAGCAGCATGTGGCAGGCGGCTAGAGCCATCGCTTCGCCATTCACAGACCCCAAGAAACCACCTGACTTTGCCAGACATCACCGCCATCAGCTACAGCAAGGAGTCCTCCCTCATTCTTGGTTCTTCTCCTCGCCCATGCTGGTAACGCCTAGTTCACTGGGGTCGAAGACTGAACCAAGGGTCATGTGCTTTGCATGTGCAAAGTGCTTGATAAATAGTTAATAGGGACTCTTGATCCAATTGAAACATCTGGTCTTCTGGACCAAGTTTAATTAGAACTTCTCTTTAAGGAGGAGGAAAGGTTTAGATTTCTCCACCACTCTCATGTGTTGGCATTTTCGGAGGCTAGAGTGAGCCTGTGGAACTTCCTGTCAGTTAAGCTTTCCACGGTAAACAGCTTTTTAGACTATTACCAAAGACCTTTAAAACAAATCCAAACATTATTGTTGTCTGTTTTGAGATCATGCTTTAATGCCTAATCTTGGTATTTCAGATTAGTTATTGATGAGGTTTTTTTCTGGATGCATTTTATCTCTCTCTCAGTTAGCCACTTTGAATGTTCTCTTGCGGCGGGTAGGTAGAAAAGCAAGGTGGAAATAATCAGCAGAATATTAATCTTCGCATTTGCCCAAGCTCAGAGAGACTGGCCACACGAATTCGTAGCCAAAGCGAAATTCGAACTGGGCGCTTGCTTGATCGTAGCTTTCATAGCAAAGGCTGGCAGGTCCATGCGCTTCTCCTTTCGTTTCCCTGCGGTCGTGGTGACGACAGAGTCTTTTTTGAATCCTGCACCAAACTCTTCCGTACCGCTTTGATTAGTGACTGCAGGTATTCACCTGCAGTGCTGGAAAAATGGAGTCAACAGTGGAACCTGATTGCAGGGGGCAGGGTGCTTCCCTTTCTGGGCGCATCAATAGATATGTGTCGGTCCATGGCTTTACCCTCTCCGCTGGTCGAGAAGTCTTTCTTATTGCCTTCTGTGGCAGGAGAGGGGGATTAAATTACTGGGCCTGTCGGAAAGGACAAGTGTTCTGCCATACATTATCGCTATCACTAGCTTTCACCGGGTGAACGAAACTACCATAAATCCCCTCCGTTGTGAAGCAATAAAAGCCACTGGCTTTTACAGTCATGAGTGCCAGAGCCATTAACAGGAAATGACAGCTGTGTGGCATTCTTAGATCCTGCCTCTATCTCTCCTGACAGCGTGTGCATAAACCTGCCAGCGATGTGACAATTGGTTCACATGACAGTTCCGACTTCAATTCTGGTTTTTCGTGCTTGATTTTCTTTAGGAAGCAATGAAAGAGACGATTTGTTCGCCTTCTGTCCTGTCCCTTTCCCTTCTTCCTCTCTGAATTTTCTTTCTTTCATTTTTAAAAGGTAAAGGAACTCCCTAAATGTACCTAGGTTATCTGCCACTGTGGGATGGTATAGAAATGAAATTACTAACAATTAATAATGACCTTTCTGCCTAAGTTTTTGTTCATGCTCTTGAGTTTTCCTGAGCAAATATTTGGAAAGTCAGTTATTGTGTGGAACACAAATTAAAAGTCAAACTAGAAGAAGCATTGGAAGAGGACGCTGCGTTAATGGCCCCTCTGTTCATACTTTTAGGCAGCTCCTCCAGTGGTGCTTTTATCACAGTTTATATCTTTCTGCAGTATGTTTATGTTCTCCATTTTTTTGTTACCCACCACGAATGTTTTAGGAAAGGTAGGTTATCAATGTTTTAAAACAAGAACAAATCAAAGTTGCACAAATTGATCTCTTGCAGGCCCAAAGGCTCCAGCGCATTTATCCTGCCCCCCTAAAAGCTTGCGTGTTCATTTGAAAAAGTGTAGCTCCATCCAGGCACAGATGTGAAATCCAATTCAGTTGAAATGGATAAGGCAATTGCTGAAGACAGAGAAGTTGTGTGTGTGTGTGTGTGTGTGTGTGTGTGTGTGTGTCAGGGAGCAGTCGTGGTTTTGATCTGGGGCACTGGAACGGGATCGGCAAGGGTCATTTTTACCCCAGACCACCCACTTGCCCTGCGGCTGGTTTGAGCGTGTCCCTGCTTTGCTTTGCCATTAAACGTCCAAGTGCGCCTCCAGAAAGTTCTTCCCAACAAAGGGCTTCTCGGTGGTTCAGAGTCGGCGGAGCTCTCCGTACCATTTGCTGTGCAGCTGCGTTAGTCACCCGTTCGCATGATTGGATAGGAAATCTGCACTTCTGCTGACATTTCCCCCTAAAACAGAGCTGGGGGTGCCTATTTACTTCTGGTCACTTGAAACGAAGGGGCATTACTTTGGACCCCTGTTGCGAGCAGCATGCATGCCTCCTGTATGTGTGATTATGACAAACGCATCCACTCTCACTTCCATTGATGTTGCAGTGGTACACCTGGATGAGGCGGGCAACAAAGCGAGGCGGGATTTCCTTAAAGCCGTGCTTCAGGGGTCCGAGCCCAGCCTGGGAAGGTAAGTACGGACACTTTGACCTACCGTCCTTGCCATGTCAAATCCGGCCTGATAGTTGATATTGTTCCAACAGTTGTAGGTATTCGCTTTCTCCTTTCGTATTTCCATGCAATATGCAAACTGTCCACATAATTAAAGGAATTCACATGGAAACTCGCCAGACTTTGCTGTAATGTCCCAACAGCACACGACTACTTCTGATTTTTTTTCCTTTCTGGAAGCCAGCAAATACCCAAGTGGAGCAGCCTTCCCCAGCCTAACACCCTCCGGATAGGTCAGACTACAATTCCCAGCATCCCCAGCCAGGAGGACCGAGGACTTGTGGGTTTCCAGCTCCATGCCATTTTGCTCACGGCTGGTTCAGTTGGAAATGGAAGACTTACGGATCGGTACTTTGTCCCACTTATCCATGTATTTACAGAAAAGCAGTTCAGACCTGAGGGTCATGCTTGGCCATAAGAAAGTAAGCTTTGCTTCCTCCATTTTACTTTAAAATCGAGCTTCCTACGTTGGCCAATGCACAATTTTTTAACGGAATCTGACAGGAAGTGCCAGAAAGCGATCCCTTAAGAACGGGGCATGTATCACATCTAAAGCACTTTGAAGTTCCGAAAGACTGTTCCTTATCTATTCTGATTTCAGCAAACAAGCAAAGGACTTCCAGATTTACTGCATATATTAGGAAGAGGGAGGACATGCCGGGGATAGCAAGCCCCCAAACAAAGTTACTGATTTCCGAATCATGACGTTTTCGGGGCATGGGTCATTGTTTCATAGGAGCAATTCAAGAGAAATCTTTTGCTCACAGTCTAAACTCCCTTCCATGTCAGCATGCTGCTAATGTAGGAGGTGAATGCACCTTCCAGTCGACGTTAAATACTTTACACCTTGCTGACCAAAGGAACCAGCCTCTTTTGAAGTACGTGCAGATGGTGAATGTACTCCAGGTGGCCACCTGTTCCTTAAATGCATCTTGCTCCTTCAGGCTTTCTTTTCTTCTAGAATCCCCTGTCCCTTCACGGAAGGGGTGGTGAAGGGACTTATGTAGCTCAGTGAAGCTATGAGCTATCCCACCCAAGACGGACAGGTCATAGCAGAGAGCTCTGACAAAAGTTGATCCACTGGAGAAGGAAATGGCAACCCACTCCAGTACCCTTGCCATGAAAACCCCATGGACAGTAGCAAGAAGCAGTTGGTGTGAGCTTCAGTGGACTCTGGGCAATGGTGGAAGACAGGAAGGCCTGGAGGAATGTTGTCCATGGGGTCGCGATGGGTCAGACGTGACTTCACAACTAGCAACAACAAATCACTCCCTCAGTTCATCTAGATCCTTGAGCTTCAGCTCAGTGCCAGAGTACATGCCTTGCTTACTCTAGAGGAATTCCCAGGGCTGGGAAAGACTCTAGCAAGCCCCTACCACTCAAGAATAGAAGATTCTAGACTGGATGAATCTGCTCTAATTTACTATAAGGCATCTTCATACGTTGCCCCATTATGACAGATGGAATTCCACGCCCAATTTCCAGTGCAATCATGGAAGTGCTGAGTGGGATCCCTCCTTCCCGTATCACATCAATCCATGCCTCCCATCGCAAGCAAGATGCTCTCTTCCCCACCATCCGACAGTGGACCTTGTTTGACTCATGTTGACCGGGAATTATGGGAACTGCAGTCCAGCATGTCCAGGGGGCACTGGGTTAGGGATAGCCGCAGTTCATCCTCTGTTTCGAAGACTCCAGCTCCTTCAAGCATTTTGGTGTTTTACCCATGGGGCTGGAAAACCTCGCCTTGCATGGTTTACCTGGATCGTTGGGGAAGTAAAGATGCTCCGTGTGCTGTAGTGGCAGCCTAACTGCCAGGATGTCATGGCAGATATAAAACCAGGTCTGGATTTACGCTGGATCAGCTGTGCTGGTGGAAAGGGGCTTCCCTGGTCCCTCCTTCCCTCTGAAAGGACTGCACAGAGAGAGCAGAGGCTCTGCTGCATGGGCTGAGCTGTGCTGTGGGGCAAGGGGGCATCCCCAACAGTTGGGCAAAGAGACCTCCTGCAAGCTAGATCGTGCATCCAGCCTGCAGCCTACCATCCGTATGGACGCCTGGGACTCCATCTGCAGCCTGCAGACCAGCTCGTTGCCTCCCATGGGGCATTGCCGTTGCATTCCAGCTGTTGCAAGCGTCTGCACATGGCCCCCGCCACAGGCGAGCATTGTCCAGCCCTTCCCGTGCCAGCAGCCCAGCTATGAATCGCTCCACGAAGCTTTTGGCTGCAGCCCCACCCTTGCAGTGAGCCATAAGGACAGAGAAAAGCAGAGTGTGGCCCTCCAGCACGCGGACGCAGCGCATTTCAAAGCTGGCTGCCTGGCTCTCCCTCGGCACATGTTTCTAATCCCAAAGCCTTATATAATAAACCCTCCCCGAAAAATCTCCTCTTAGTTGAAACAGGAACTTAACTTGAAAGTTTAGGAAACTAAAGGACCAAGGATAAAAATATCAGTCCAAATTGGCTGCACATGGTCTAGCTGCAGTGCTGGGATAAATCGGTGCTATCTAAAATCCTCGTTCCTTGGACTGTGAAAGGGAAGAGAAATGTAAATCTGCATTGTTTTCATGCTTGGACCTTAATTTGTCCATTGTCCTTTACTGGATGCGATGGTATCCCGCCTTTCCTCCAAGGAGCCCAGTGCAGAGTGGATAAGCTTCCCCTTGCCCGTTTTATCCTCGCAGCAGCCCAGGGATGCTATGAGTCACTGGCTGGTCCATATTCACCCGTGTGAGTTTCGTGGCCAAGTGGGGATTTAAATTGAGGTCCCTTGATTCCTAGTCCAACACCCTAATCGCTGTAGTGCACCAGCGAGTCCCTTGGACTGCAAGGAGATCAAACCGGTCAGTCCTAGAGGAGATCAACCCTGACTGCTCTTTAGAAGGCCAGATCCTGAAGATGGAACTCAAATACTTGAGCCACCTAATGAGAAGGAAGGACTCCCTGGAGAAGAGCCTGATGCTGGGAACAATTGATGGCAAAAGAAGGGGACGGCAGAGGATGAGGTGGCTGGATGGAGTCACTGAGGCAGTGGGCGTGAGCTTAGATGGACTCCAGGGTATGGTGGTGGACAGGACGGCCTGGAGGAGTGTTGTCTGTGGGGTCGCGAAGGGTCGGACATGGCTTTGCAACTAGCAACAACAACAACCAGCAGTTTGGCACATGTTTCCAAGTCCTCCATTCCTCCTTTGCCAGCACGGGGGAAGGTTGATTGTAATACCACCTATTTTGTGATCATGCCTATTTTGGTAGATTGTCATCATCACAGACCACGGGGTTAATCCATCTACAGTGTTGTGAATTTGGGGTGGGGGGGCATTTCTGGCCCGATGGAGTCCACCACCAGCAGAGCCTTCCCAGTGGTGACTCCCTCTTTCTGGAGCTCTCTGCCTCCCGAGGACAGGCAAGCTCCAATACTTGCTGGCTTGCAGCACCAGCTGAAACCGTCTTTGTTCCCAGAAGCATTTCCCACTGTCCAGGCACCATTGTAAAGTTTCCTTGTTTAAAATGCACTGTAGTCATTCTTTTTTCTTTTCCTTTTTTTGGCCTTTTCCCTTTTCATTGTCCACTGCTTTGAAATCTATCCAGGTGAGGGACAGAAATGCCATCAATAAATAATCTCTTAGATGGTGCCTATGTAAATGCTGTATCACTGCAGATTTTCTATTAAATTGATGACAGCCCAAACCAGAACCAAAACAGCCTGCCAAAATAACGGTTAACTTTCCAACTGAGAGATCCAAAGGTGCCCTCCCAGGGTGACAATCTCAGACATGTCTACTCAGAGGTAAGCCCCGCTGAGTCGACTGAATCGTACTCCCAGCTAGATATGAATAGGAATGCTGCCCCGATGCGTTAATTATTTTACAGCTTTAAAATCTGGAGGTCTTAAGGTATGTACATGTGAGGCCAGGAAGAAGTCCTTTGAATGTAACACTCAGAAGGTGAAAAGAAGGAAAGGATGAGAAATGTAGGTGTTCTCAGAGGAGCAGGTGCAGGGCAAACATTCCCCTGGCAACCTCCATGTCAGTGTTGAAATATACTGCGATTACTTGCATATCCTGATTTTTACTTGCCTTTTCTCTTGACTTGACTTTTACTTTACCTTTTTAAAAAGCAAGGGTTTGGCATCAGCCCTTCCTTATATGGAAAGGTGCTTCCTCTTACCATTCCCCTTTGATCTTTCGGAGGAGCTTAGAAGTGGAATTATTTTTTTCCGGAGAAGCATCTGTAGCATCAACGGTGGAATTAATCCTCATTGACGCTTGATGTTTTCATATATTTCCGTTTTTGACATCTGTGACATACTTGACAATGTGCGAAGCCAACGCTCAGTGGTCTGGCTAGATCTTTCCAATTGTGGAAAGCAATCGTGCCAGGGAAAGCAACAAATTACATGTGTCTGCACCATGCGCTTTGTGCCATTCCACGTTTTCAAGTAAACAAAGGCACGGCAGGATAAAGCAGGGGGGAGCAGTTATTTGTCTGCTCGTTAAAGGATAATGCACTTTTAAATTTACCCCTGCCCCAAAAACGTTTCCTTCCGTTCAGCATCCTATGCGTTCTCACTTCTTAGAGGAAATGACTTTATTGGCAGAACTTTCAATGCCACTGCAGGGCAACTAAATTCCTTTATATATCATCTGCCATAAAGCATGTGTGTGGCTAAGGGGCATCCTATATTTTACACGGATGATTTAGATTTTTTCTACAGGAGAACAGATTTTGCTCCTGTTAAAACCATGCTTTGGATCCAGATTTGTGCTGGATCAGCTGCACCGATAGAAATGGGCATCCCATCCTCTTCTTCCCATCCCCTGAAACGGCTACACGGAATCCAGAGACCTTGCTGTACAGAATGTTCTGGAGCTAACAGAAAACTGGAACCTTCCCAAGAAGGCGTTCAGCCTTCTTTCTGCCTCAGTGTGCACAGGATCACACCCTTGGTCACTTTTTAAAAGCAATGTGCTGGTCTGATTTAGAAAAGAGATCCATGCAGGTGTGATCCAGGCAATGCTCTCAACCTGTTGAGTGGAGCTATGGGGGTGGAATGACTTTTAACAGAAACCTAGCCTGCCCTGGTGTCTGGATCAGGTCCTTGCAGCGTTCCCGTGCCCAGTTTAAACTCTCTTTTCCTAGAAGTGTGACTATTAATTTATATTGACTTAATTTATATTGTTTTATAGGATTCTATTTATTTATGGTTGTGAGCTGCCCCAAGGCTTCAGCGAATGGGGCAGCATAGAAGTTCCCTAAATAAATAATGAATAATAATTGCGATGCCGAGTTTGGACCCGAGGTTCCCCACTGGCATGGAAGGTTCAAGGTACCAAAAGTAATGATGTGGTTTTGCTTGTTTCCTCCCCAACCCCAATCCTTTCCCAGTATACAGTTCACAGTGGTAAGTGATCCGCCCGAAGAGGAGCAGGATCTGGAGTGTGAGGATATCGGCTTTGCCTACGTCAGGCTGAGTGAGATATTTAGGAAAAAGCAGGACATCACCGAACAAGCCATCAATGGTGAGTCCAGGGTGTCTTTCCGCCGCTCCTTCTTACAGCTCTCAACTCCAAAATTATTTCTGAGTTTGGCGTTCCCCCCACCCACAGAACCATGATTTTTTTGTGCATACAGACCCCTCGGATGAAAATGGATTCTGAACGAAAATGAATTCTGAATCGTAGCTTGTCTCATGATACTTGAAATCTTGTTCTGCTTGAAATATAGTTTTGAAAGTGCACTAGTAGGCAAAATGGTATTAGAGAAGGTGATTACTCCAGCTCATAAAATAGTTGACCCTGGAATCTCCCCAGTAAGGTGCACATTCTTCCGAACATGATCTCCGATAGGAAGCAGGTTTTTTTCCCCCCAAATTGGCAACCGTCAGTAAAAAATGGATTACCGTTGTTTGTCTCTCTTTTTGTCCTAACCTACTTTCAGTCAGGTTAGGGCCGAGAGAGATGATTGTCTCAGCTTTGCCTGGCAAGCTGCATGATTGATAGGAGATAGAACCTGGGTCACCCATGGTCAGACACAACAGCTACACCACACTGGCTGGGCTCAGACAGCATGATAACCCAAGGCGCTGTGTAGGTTGTCAGTGAATCATGGGTTGTTGTCAAAACATAGGTTATGTTGCCTGAACCCAGCCAACAAGCCATGGCAAACAGCCCACAACCCAACAGCAAACCATGGGTTTTCTCCATAGGTTGTTTGTGGCTAACAACCCATGGCTTGTACGTCCGGCTGCATTCAGATCACGTTTCCTCAGGAAACTATGGCTTAGTGACAACTCATGCTAAACCCATACTCACTCCTTGAATGTGTGTTATTGTGTTGTCAGAACCCAATCTCAGATGATCCTGGTTTGATGTCCTAGTTTATAAACAAATTAAGCCAGTTTCCCAGTTCAGCCATAATGGGAAACTGTGGTTTAATGGAGGTGCTGAAGTAAGGCAAAGCTCAAATTGACAAACCTGGGTTCCATCCCCTCCCCATTTCTTTTCTAGTTGTCAGTTCACAGGATGATGGAGCAGTAATAGGGCACCTCAGAGTAACCGTGAAAGCTTTCCAGGCCCTGCATTCCATCTATGAGGAGCTTAAAAACAGCCGGGAGGTCAGAAAATAAGAGTCTTCACCCACAGAAGTGCCTTCTCCCAGCGTGGCCAATGTTGGATAGCTCTTGGAAGACAGAGAGCTGCTATAGTATATTTAATGTATAATTTATATGTAAAGGATGCACAATTTGCTGTTGTAAAGTTTATATAGATTTCTGTCTGTTTGGATTTTTTTATATATCTATCCCCCCACACCCCCGGCAAGGCTTCAGTCCACAGTGGACACCAGCTTGTAAATAATTAATACCTACATGATTGAATGATGTGCTTTATTTGCATTTTCCACATATTTTTGCCTTACATAAAACAGTAATAAAAATGCAAGTCCAATTTTTAATTTTTAATAAAAAAGTAAGCCTTAGAAAACTGATTAAAAATACTTTTATGTTATCCCTAATCACCCCACTAAATGGAATGCCTGCGATTAGCCTCATTAAGAATTTTATACTGTGAAGCTTTTATTAGAAGCAATATATGAAAATTACTTGGATTAATGTGTTAATCTGCCTCTTTAAAATGCTAATATCCATTTTATGCACATTAAATCTCAGTATGCGTTTTCTTTGATGCATGCCGTTTCTATCAATTAAATATAAAGAACGCGACTGGTCCCAAGACTTATTAAATTACTGCAAGCTTTTATAAAAAGAAACACACAACTTTTGCCCTTCTGCTAAAATTATAATCAGTTGTTTGTGATTATCAGGTTTGGAAGGGAGGGTACTGCAAATACCCATTTTTTTATTTTATCTTTTTCTGTTTTTTGTTTTCATCTGCAGGAAAAAAGGGATTTACATATTTGAACTAATAGCTATCAAAGTGCAAGATTAAACTATAAAAGAATCGATCAGATAATCTTACATTTCATGCTGAGCCATAGCTCTCCTACACACACACACACACACACACACACCACATTTAAAACTTAAGTAAAACCTGAACAACAAATGGTTGTATCTGGATCATCAGTGAATGGCTGCAGCCTGGAAACTCAATTTTCAAACTCTCCAGCAATTCTGATAGAGGTTTTTTTTAATTGATTTTTTAAAGTGAAGTTGTGGCTCAACACTGCAAAAAAAACAAGAGAGAGAGAGAGAGAGAGAGAGATAAGGTTCTAGATGAGATTCACATGTGGAAGGTTATGTTTAATTTTTGAATATATACTTCTGCCACAGCTTTTCATTAAAAAAAAAAACCCCGTTTTAGAGGTAGAGTAGCTTTCCACTGTTTGCAAAACAGGCTATATTTCTTTCGTAAGCATATGTAAAGTATTCAGAAAGATAAGTAATTTATTAAAATCTACCTAATTTGCCGTGATATATTAAATCTCTGCTTCAGTGATCACAGACCATTTCATTTAGAGAATTAGGCATTCCCTCTTTGTGTGATTAAAGCTCTGGAAAATGAGTTCTTTGCTCCTATTTGTGAACATTCAGAGTCTGCTAATGGCAAGAAGATGGAATAGATTATGAGACAATTCATTACAGTTCGACAGAAAAAAAAGAAGAAACAACTCAGACAAAATGCAAAAGAAAAAGCACAAGTATGAATATCTGCATATAGTTTGAACCATGTGTGCACGAACGTCGCTTTGCCTTGAGCAAGCTTTGAAATGGCAGCCATACAATATTAATTTGTTGATGTACACCAGCAGGCCAGCAGAATCTCTCTTGACCACAGAAATCTCCAAATTCCGCCATTAAATTCCCACTTCTTCGTTCCTAATCTTAAGGGATGGCTTTTTCTGAGGAGAGACCTCTGCAAGTTCTCGCAACAATTTATTCCTACAGAACATTCTGGGACCCGCAGACAGTGCCCCTCCAAAACCCTCTCTATGCCTAATAAACAGTTGTGGGGTTGTGTTCTCACTTGCGCTTGTTCTTAGCTCATCGTTTCTGGCCCGTATTTCCTAATATTTTTTGGCTCCACACAACTGTATTGTCATTAAGACTTGTTATTATACATTACAGTAATTTAAAACAGCTCGATTCGACACCAAGATTAACCAAGTGGCTTTTCAGAAATGGAATTGCGGTATTTAAGCACGAGGTTTGCATTATTCAGCTAATATTTTGTAACCCAAAACAAAATCCCTTCCTTATAAAGAGGTGAACATGGAGTCTTTTCCCCACAACTGTTTGTTGAACTCCTATCTGTGTCAAGGAAGGCCTGGGGGAGACATGAGTTAGGAGCTAGACAAGAATGTTATTGTCTCTCTCAAACCAGAAACAGGGCCGAAACCTGGCCAACTCCTGATTTCACCTACATGCTGCCAAGTTCAGTGACACCTAGTAACTAAACTTTACGGTGACGCTATCCACAGAGTGACAAATGGGGCTGTTGCTTTCTGTGGCATTTGTCGTTATTTTATGTGCTGGGCAACTCGTCCCTTTCCACATGTTTTGGACTACAGCTCCCATGTTTATACTGCCTAGAGCTGGAAGCTGCAGGCCAAAACATCTTGATGGCCACAAGTTGCCCATTAAGTTTCAATGGACCTCCTCCATATAGCTGGCATTTTGTAGTCCAGGGGACAAAGTATTTGGGGGTGGCTTAGACTTGAATGGGCCATCCGGGCCCATCAGCTTCACAGAAGACCTGCTCCTTGTGTAAATGGAAAGTACCAGAAATGGTTTCTTAATGTGCACCGACTCCTGCATTTACGGACTCTTCTTGAAGATGCAGCTACAGGAATATTTCATGGTGAGCATCTGTGCTTTGAAATTGATAAATGCACCACTGTATTTGTGTATACAAATATCACAAGTAAGTAAGTCTGGGTGGCCACTGGCCAACACTACATTAAATAACCCTCTTTATAAAATGTAAATCGACCAGCATCTATCCATTGTCTTTGATTGCTAAGTAGAGCATTCATGTTTGGAAGCAATATACCTGTGAACCCCACATATTGTGGAGGATAAACGGTTGCCCCTTTTCTCTGGGTGTGCAGTTTCTGGAGCCGTGTGCCCGGCCACTGACCATTAGGTCTGATCCAACAAGGTTTGTTTGATCTAGGATGGTCAACTTTTTCCTAACTTGGCAGGGTTCCTCAGAAGTTCTGACAGGGTGCTATGGGTTTTATGTGAGGGAGGACTGTCCCGTACAAGATTAAAGAGAAAGAAGAACAGGGGTCTTGAACATGTTCATCCATCGTTAGCACATGGGTAGCACACAGATCTGGTCAGAGCCTTCTGCTCAGTAGTGAGATGAATTGTATTTCTGTTTATATTGCAACAGTTCTTTCTGAATCTGCATCCAAACACACACATTTGAACATGAAAATTATATGAAAAGAGTATGCATCCTCATTTGTCCTCTTTGGTGATGTTTTCCCTTTTTTTCCATGGTATGGAAATGCAAATCCTAAAGTCAAAGAAATAGCTTTCTCTTGGTGCCCAAATTACAACATTGTTGATGCCAAGAATGTATCTTTGAGCATTCCAGGTAGATGGTGCCAACACCGGAAAGGCCTTGGCTCGGTTGAATACCAGGGCTATGTGCACACTTAAGGAATCCTCGGGTGACACAACCTATTGGCTGGCTTCAGACAACATGATAACACACACACCAAAGTTGAGTGTGGATTGTCATTAAGCCATGAGTTGCCCTTGAACCGTGGATTACTGTTTTGTCTGGAGCAAACCACAGTAGCATCATTTGTTAAACACAAAGAATCCATGAACAGAACCATGTTGCTCAGTTGTGCACTGGGTACAGATCATTTCTTTGTTGTTGTTAGTCGCGAAGTCATGTCCAACCCATTGCAACCCCATGGACAACATTCCTCCAGGCCTTCCTGTCTTTCACCATCTCCCGAAGTCCACCCAAGCTCATACCAACTCCACCCAGCCACCTCATCCTCTACTGTCCCCTTCTTCTTTTGCCATCTATTGTTCCTAGCGATGCTGGGAACAATAATGCTGGGATCATTTCTTAGCACAATGTAATAACTCATGTTTCACCCATAGTTCAATATCAGCCTACACTCAACCCATCATCAACCTTGACTGTGAGTTATTGTGTTATCTGAACCCACCCATTGTGTGGGCACAGTTACCCTAGGAAGCTGCCTGAATTCAGTTCACAGCATGGCTCCACCTCACTCAGCCTTGTATATCCTGACTCGAAATAGTTTCCCAGCATTTCAGAAAGCAAAATCTCCCACCAGAGAATTGAATTTGGCACCTTTCACAGCCCCTCCTCTGCACACTTCTATATATCCAGCAAAAAGAACCATGGACAGAAGCCCGGTTGCTGAATGGATGTGAGAAACACTCTTGTGTTAATTCCCAAACCTTACTCTTTGTGGCAGATAATCGTTCCCAGCCAGTGACATGTAAACTGCGAGGACGGGTGGGGGAGGGACCCCAACAGCTAATATGGTTACCAAATGCGGTTTATTCAGATTATCTCTTCTCTTAGAGGTTTAGCATCTTCCAATTCATGATTGTTTGCTGCTGCCTCCACTTATATCAGTTTATTAAAGAAGCCTGGGAGACATCAGCCTAATAGAATACAATTCTGTTATTACAGTCAAGGCTTAACTATACCTAAACATGGCTGCGTAGGCTTTTAACCGTTCAGATGGCCACATGCTGCCAAAAAGAACGAAAATAGGTATGGATGGTTACTGGGAAGCAGCATCGGGTTGTGTGATGTTGTCCTGCCCTAGTTTTGGTCTTGCTGAATACAATTTGCTTTGACTAATGTGTAGAGGTGTCCATTTAGAAATAATGGCTATAATTGAAACAGAAATGCCTTTTTATTCAACCGTTGTTTTAATAATCAAGGGTTTTAGATGTTTTAGGATTTTTTTCTTTTTCCTCTCTTCACAGTCGCATCTTCTTTTCCTCCTTTTTCTTAAGTTCATGTTGTTTTATATTGTTTTAATCATTGAGGATTTACATTGCAATTTTATATTTTGCAAGCTGTCCTGAGCGCTTGGCGGAAGGATGGGATATAAATGCTTGTAAAAAAATAAATAAAAATACACTAGATTTTACCATGGTCAGGAAGACCAGCCAGATAACCTGTGTTTCTCCTTAATCTGTGATCCGGGCATTTGCTTTTGGTGTGCACCTCCAAGGCCCCCAATTCTCAATATACACATTACATAATACTGGAACTTGAATTGAACTGGAATTGCGAAAGGGATGCACAAAAACACATGTGAAGAGATGCCATCAGTTAGCCATGAAACACAAGTGCAACAGTTGATTGATGAACTCAAATTTTATATGCATTCTTTCATTCGTAGATAACACCATCATGACTAGCGATCATCAGCAGTTTCATCAATAGGTTGTCTCCCCAAGGAGAAAGGCAGGCGGTTTTGCACAGTTCTAAACACAGAAGAGCTTCAGATGCAGGAACTGCCATAAATAGGAAAAATGCCAATATAACCTTCCTTTCCGCCATATATTTGTTTCCATTTTGTAAACTTTCAACGGAAAATGTTCTCCTCTTTGCCAAGTCAGCACAAGAGCCTTGATTTCCACATGAAAACAGTACAGACAGCATGGATTAGATATGAGCTAAAATAAATTCAGCTTGGCCATGACTGTGGTGAACCTGTAAGCCTGGTTCAGACAATTGTACCTCAGCTTATTAAGCCAAGATACACACAAGATTTCTTCTTGCGCGTGCAGCTCCTTCACTCTTCCCTTAAAGCTGTAAGTAATCAACTCAGGAGTAAGTAGCTACAATCTTCCATTCCATCTAGGCCAGGAAATGATGGTTCCCTAATTTCGAACAAGTCAGGTTATTAAGCCACAATATGAAGCTAGTTTAATATCCTGGCTTGTCCCAAAGCAGGTAAACCCAGTTCTGTGATTCCAACAGAATGGGAAACGGTGGTTAATTAGAAGCTTCCTCATTTAATCATCACTTGTTTGAAGGGAAATGCAAATAACTTTGCCCGGGCAAAATTGGTATGTGTGTGTCTTGGTTTAATAAGCCAAGAACTGAAGATTGAAAAGCAGCCCCAGTAGAAGTGAAAAGAATCCACATGGCATTAACTTGTGTAAGGAACTAAGAACCTTTCCAACATACACTCACATCTTCTTATAACAAAATTACAATATTGTTAGCAGTCCAACCTCAGTGGTTCCAAACACAAAACATTGCTTACATATGTTCGAATAACCATCTGCTCAGGATCTTTGCGGATTCGGTAAAATACAGGGTTTCCTTCTCCTAATATATTCAGTCAAACTGGCACCACAACAGAATGTAGGATGACTTCCTTATGTTTCACAAGAGGAAAAAGCAAAGAGGGAACTCTCCACTCCAAAAGGAGACTTGACTATTGAAGGGAATAATTCTAAAGCAAAAAAAGTAGAGCTTTTGGGTTCAGAAATCCTGCGGCCAATCAATATTAGTTTGAGCAATCATTTCTCCGGATCACAGCACATCCATTCCCGCAGGTGGCTGGCTATTGTGGTTCGGAGAAATGCAGGATCATGAGCAACCTGTTTTTCTTCCAAGATCTTGGAAGGAGACTCTCTAACATCTCACAGCAATGTACCAACCATGCTAAATTCGGGGGCTAAGACACATTGGTCCTCTAAAGATCACCATGATCTTCATAAGATTTATTCCCAGGTAAGAAAGCACAGGATTGCAGCTTGACAGTGCCATCTTTTGTATGTCTACTCAAAAATAAGTCCCATCCATTCCCATTACTTCCAGTCATGTGCGGATAGGATTGTAGTCGAAGGCATTATCACCTAGAAAGGAGAAATCTTACCTCTATTTCACCAGGAGGCAGTCCCACTGAAGTGAGCAGGCTTTGCTTCTCAGCAGTTAATTATGGATAAGATGGCACTCGAAAGGTTTTTTTTGTTTTGTTTTTTATTTTTATTTTTTTTTTCGATTTATAGCCTGCCTTTTTCCTACAAAGGGCCCAAGGCAGCTTACATCTCCTCTTCCATCTTATCCCCACAACAACAACCCTGTGAGGTAGGTTGGGCTGGGAGTCTGTGACTGGCCCAGAGTCACCCAGTTGGCTCCTTGGTGAGCGGGGACTCGAACCCAGACAGCCCGACTCCCAGTCCCATGCTCTTAACCACTACGCCACACTGGCTCTGGAGTGGGCACCCATGCATAATACAGGGACAAGCCCTTTTGCCTTACACTATGCATGATGGGTCTGTGTGAGTACACCAAATCTGGGGGCTTTTTCAGATGGGTTTGAGCATGATTATGCCCTACATTGGGCAGTATTCGTTCCCCTGAAATACCCACACATGCTTGTCTAATTAAGCAGAGGCACTCCTTGATGGATTTGTTTGCACAGAGCATAGCTCAAGCCCATACAGCCCTTAATATGTGTTGTGAGCCGCCCCGAGGCTTTGTTGCGATGGGGCGGCATAGATATGTTTTAAATAAATGAATGAATGAATGAATGAATGAATGAATGAATGAATGGTATTTTTTCACCAAAACCGTGTGTGTTTATTCCTACCAGGCATCATAAATTTATGCTAATCCTTTTCTCAAGGCAGAAAGATTCCTCGCGTAATACAACCTTCAAAGGCTGTTGGGTTTGATTCTGATTCTAAAGAAGAGGAGAAGAGCCCAAGATCTGGAACTGGATTGCCAAGGCCAGCCAATCCAGAATTAAGCCAAGCTGCTGCTGAAAATGAGACCATTTCCAGTTCTGTGGGGAAGTCCAATGAGGTTGTTGATATGGGAGGGGCCAGACCCAATATCCATGGCCCAATCATGTGAGATCCAGTGATGAGGTGGACCAATTGAGAAATACCAGACTCATCAGCAGCACGATTTCCCTGGTAGGTAGAGTTACCCCTTTTTCTCCTGGAGAAGAGGAAGGGTATTTAGCTTGGAATCAACGTTGCTTCAGCACACTGCAGTAACCTATTGGCCAATATCCTATCCTATCCTTTCCTTTCCTATTCTTTCTTACAGACTTCTGCAATTCTCTTGCATTGCAAAGTCAGTCAGCCTCACTGATCAGAATTAATATAATGGGCTTTTCATTAGGAATCCTTTGTCGTGGGCTGCTTGGAAAGAGGAAGGAAAGAATGGTCACACCTGGCTGTTTAAGCCTCCAATAGGGACGGGCAGATTTTTGCGCAATTCCTTCCACCTTTCATGGACGGTCAGGCAGTTTTCATTCTGTCATTGATGAAACTGGATTTTGAGATTCCTGAAATGTGTAAATGCCGCAACATAGGCAAAGCCCCCCAAATGTGTATTTTCATGCTTTTGCCTATGGGGGAAACACGCATGTTTGGTTCTTTTTTATTTTTATGTAACTAAATTGTGTATAACTAGGGAAAAGAGCATCACTGACTTCCAATAAGCCCAACTGGCTGAACTTGCATGTTGCAATGATGACCAATGCACATGGCTCATCCTCCCAGCTGTTGTGTCATGCAAACTGGCCCAAAGAGTCCGGAGACCATGCTAATGATGACACCAAATGTGTTGCAAGAGGAGCCCCCAAAATGGAGCCTTAACTTTTCCAGGAGGCAGATTCCAGATCCAAGCCCAGGTGTTTTGCCAAAATTCCAGCCCTGGTTTTGGGAAAAAAACCCTTGAGTGTGTTTATCTCTGTCTTAAGGGCAGATGTTCGAGCCCTAAATTATTGGGGAGATTAGTCACTTATTCCAGAGACAGCTTCCATCAAAGCATGGGAGAACAGAAGCTCGGCTGAAATTTCCCAACACTTTTCCCTCAATGGGATTTGGATGCATGCCTTAATAGATTTTGCCTTTCTTACTGTGAGTGTCTATATATAAACAGTCTTTAACAACTTCCAGAAGGCTTAGTGCTTTCAGGAAGTCAATCCCACTGTCCCCAGAATCATGTTTTGAATTAGTCTGTTTTGCAATAAATAAATAATTATACAAACAAGCCATCCCTTCTGCAATCCTGAACTCTCCCTATCAAAGGTCTCTGTCGCACCAGCATCTTGGGGTCTCTCAGTCTCAGATCAGCTGCCTGATCTTTGCTAAGGTGCTGCCCCACACTCTTTCAGGCTGAATCTCCGGGTTCTGAGGCAAACAGTCTCTTTCTTTATCGGTGTATTTGATCTCAGAAGATATGAATACGAATTGTGGGTGAAAGCTGCCCTCTACTGTTCTCAGACTAACAAGATATTCATTTCAGGCCCCCTTTTCCATCTGCTGATGGTCTGGAGAGGGAAAAGGAGGAGAGGCATGTAACTGAATTCAGGCTCAAGAAAGGGGGCACTCATTTCCCCTCGAAGTCTAGGATATCTGCACCCAGGACATTGCGCATCCTCCAGTGCTAGGGCAAACGCCTCACAGCCCCTTGCTTTGCCACTCAGACAACAATCCCTGCCTTTGTCTGCTCGACTCTCATTGGTGCTGCCTGAAACCAGACACTGGCTACTCCAGGCATGAAAATGTGATAGGCAGAAGGTGCGTAGCATCTCGCTGTCGGTCTTGCTTTTCGGCTGGGAGCGCCGGCAGCGTGGATCTCTTTTCCTCTGATCTCATGTTGGCTCCAAGTTTGAGAGGGTCCCTGGGCCAAAAGGAGATCCCACCCTCATTCCCAGTGGCACCAGTCCCCTTCCTTCCTCTTCCCCTTCCCCTTCCCCTTCCCCTTCCCCTGCTGTCCCCCAGTGCTGGGCTGAGCAACAAGAAAGCCATATGCAGCTCCCTGTAAACCATTTTGGGGGACAATTACATTTGTTGCCACCATACCAGGACCAAAAGAAAAAAAAGGCAACTGTTTTGGAAGAAAGAAAGAAAGAAAGAAAGAAAGAAAGAAAGAAAGAAAGAAAGAAAGACAGACAGACAGACAGACAGGGCATGCAGGGACACTGGCTTTGCTTTGAAGCAGACTTGGACTGAAAGTCTGCCTCCCAGACAAAGGGCACTCCTTTTTTTGGCATCCTTTGTTTCTCTTTTGGGGTTCTTGCTGCCATGGGAGTACATCTGGCCCAAATGGAGGATTGTCCTTTCTTTTTTTAGCCCCCAAACAGGAGGGACTAGGAGGGAAACAGCTGGGTGTGAAGATTTATGCCCTCTACCCATGCACAGTGGTCCCGATCCATATCAGGCCCCTGTAGGCTCTCTCTGAACTCAAAAACACAGAACAGTTATGATCAGCTGCACATTTAATTTAGTGTATAGTTTGTTTGTTGGTTTGTTCGCTCATTCATTCTTTCTTTTTCTCGTTGCTTGTGTTGCGGTCATCATTCTGATGAACAAAAAGACCACTGCATGTCCCCTCATTCATCAAGTTGACACCTGATCTTACACCAAATTTTTCAAAAACATCTAAAGCCCTAAAAGGCAGCAGAGCTAGAGTTCTGAGATTTAATCTTCCCACTTCTGGCCTTGATTCCTACCAGCCACTCAGCAAAGAAGGCTGAGCAGAAATGTTAAATGGAAATGCAAGAGCTGTCCGCATCCCTTTGCACTAAAACAGTGCCTAAGAGCCATGCGCAGACACAAACGCTGCTTTGTTCCGCCTGTCCTCCGACGCTTGCATCTCGGCCGTCTTCAGTGCACGAGCGTCTCGATAACCTTGATAGACTTCCTGTGGGTGCATTAAATTAAATCAGTTTGGTGTGCCAAGAGGGAGCGACTACTGCCAGAGCTTAGCCAGGAACGCAGGTGGATCCTCACCTCTGTCCATGCCAGTGGCTGGCACTGCTTTTCCTCTCCTTTATTTCCACCAAACATACAAGTCCGGAGGAGGCACTGTCAGGAAGCTTCAGCGGCAGCTGCAAAAGGATAACCAGGTTCAGTCAGGAAAGACCCCTTTTGCCTTGAACCTCAGCAGCTTTATTGCAAGATCACCCAGGACCCCTGCAGTGACTTATGACAGCATGCTAGCGGTAGAGATTCCCACCGCCAACTACAAAATCACAGCTCATGGACAGACACTTTCATAATCTGCCAGTCACACACACCAATACAGAGTGTGAAGTTGCCAGGTAATCTTGGTACAATAGCATCCTGATGTCTGTAGGCATGGCATAATGTTCTAAACCGATCAGAAATCCTGGTAACAATAGTATGGAAAACATTGCTGATTGCTTTATTGACCTGTCAATTGAGTAGACCTCTTTGCAGCTTGGATCCTGTTTAAACATGCAAATGTGTCTGATGGAGGAACCGTTCAGGAAATCTGGTTTGGCAGCTCCACTGTGCAGGCGCTTAACTCTGTGGGACTAGATGCTGAAGTGGGTCCATCCAGAAACAAATGGACACCCCTGTTTCAGCTTTTCTGCAGCTGATGAGAACACAGGTATTTCCCCACTGATAGTGTTAGCCTATGGCAGCTTCTCAGTCCAGTTAAGAAGTCCATCTTCTTAAAGTAACAGCAGCACTAAACAGTGGTGGAAAGATGGTGCCTTCTGAGACCTTTCTCAGATGCAGGTTTGATTTTATAACACAAAGGCACATACATATAAGCAATGTTCTCCTACCAGGATTTAGCTGAATTTTCCCAACAGCATCATTTCCTTAAACCTCACCAGCTAAGTTCGCTTTTGGGCACAGAAGGAGAGAACGGGAGAAGAAATGAGAAAAGAAACAAGCCAAGTTAGGACAATGGTCCTCCAGGAAATGCATGTAATGCTAAGAAGTGGATTCCAAAGAATACCCTGCCTCCCTTCCAAGATGGAGAGGAGCAAACTACACCTTCAAGGTGGGTCTCCCTGTTTCAGGACTAAGTGCTGAGGCTTCTCAACTGGTCCACACTCCAAACCTTATATGCCCAGCCGCCCCCTGAGATCGGCGGGAGAGGCCCTTCTCCGGGAGCCCTCCATGGAAGAAGTTAGGAGGGTGGTTACTCGGAGGAGGGCTTTCTCAGCGGTGGCGCCTAAGTTATGGAATGCGCTCCCCAGAGAGGTCCGCCTGGCGCCGTCGTTATTTGTTTTTCGGCGCCAGGCGAAGACCTTTTTATTTAAGCAGTATTTTAAATGTTAATATTATTGAATTTTATTTGGCCAGGGCGGCTTGTTTTATAGTGTATGTTTTATATTATATATTTGTATTTTATTGTATATATTTTAAAATGTTATTTTAATCTTTTTGTTGTAAGCCGCCCCGAGGCTTCGGCGAATGGGGCGGCATAAAAATGTTTTAATAAATAAATAAATAAAATAAATAAACCTGATGCTGTAGGATCAGGTAAATAAAGTCAGGTCTTCCCATCCACTATTAACTTGCTCACCAAACTTTCCCACAGAACTAGAAACTAATTCTCATTTCCTTCCAGGCTTATCTCTGGCTTTAGATGCAGATTCTGCCCCACATTGTGGTCAGACCCAGACCCTTCTAGGCCCAACAGCAGGCCCATCCTGACGGCAGCCATCTTGCTTTCTCTTGCTAAAAAAAAGTTTGCTTCCCACAACATCTCAGCCACATTCCTAGTCTCACAAGGACAACAACTACATTTTGGTGGTTCCCCTGAATGTCCTCCAGCAACTTACATGCAACTCATCTTTAGCAAGACCATCTTTTTAAGAGTCCAGTGGTGAGATGTTCATTGAGAGAATGCTAATACCCTGCTTAACATTGAACTGGGACTGGGAAGAACCGGATTCAGATTTTCACTCGGTCATGAGAGTTACAAGTGCTGCTCTCTCTCTAGCCTACATGATTTCTTCTTACTCTTATTATCACCTATTATTATTAGTAGAATTAGTAATAGTAGTCATATTTCTAGGCCCCTCCAAGGACCCTTCCAAGATGGCTTCCAAGAATATAGTATAAACCTATCGCTCACCTGCTTTCTGATTGTGGCACACTATAAACTGGATTGCATGCCTTGCTTGTGGCTTGCCGATATATTATCTCATTGAAGCAGATAGATTTCTTTCAGTGGCTTCCAACTCTTCAGTCTCTAGATGTAATATGCTCTCCAAAATCATTACTTGACAACTATTTTTCTTCTTCTTTCAGAGAAGGACAATGTTGTGAATTTATCAGGTCAAATTTATGTCTGGCTTAACTCCTGTAATGCCTAATAAAGACTAATACTACAAGCCCTGTAACAATCCATTTATGGATTTGGACTTGTGGCAGTCTATTATTGGAAATCCAGGTATTAAGAAAATTGGATATTTTAAAAGGGAGGGGAACTGGGAATCTAGTTTAATAAGCATGTTCATAATTAATCAGCAGCTCTAAGAACATGACAGAATTTCTGGCAATAATAGGCTTATGAGTCTACATCCATTCTTACCCCAAAAGGTTTTCTGCCAAAAGTTATCTACCAGTTGCTCATTATGTGTGAACAATGTGCCAATTGGAAAGCACCCCAAAAGGATGAAGAGTGGAAAGAGCCACTGAAAATGGAATCAACGTGTAATCCCCTAAATGCACATGGAGATTTAAGACGTGAACCCACGCATATTTAAACTGAAGGAAGTCCTACAACTCCCCGGCTATGCATTGCCAGCTGGGTAATGTTGTGATTGGAGGAGTGTTCCCTGTCCAAACGTGGGTGGGATTGTGTCCTTATTTCATTTTCAAGTCTTCAGCCACACATACACACCCCTCAAAAGAAAAAAGAAAAGGCACAGACATCTGGAGAGGATGAAGGATACAAATGCAGTGCCTTGCATAAGGAAGACCTGAGTCTGTCTAAAATGCAGCCCTCTTGGCCACAGCCCCCTGCTTTTTGTACCCGCTGGCCTGACGAAGAATCCAGGAGCACTCAAAAGCTGGCACAGTTCAGTGGTCCTGATGATGGAGCTATAGCTCCCTGCATCTCCTTTCATCCCCATGAACCAGCATGATGAACTTCCTTCACCATATGATGCAAAGACTCCTGCAGCCCCATGGTCTTGTTTGTGCCAAGACCTGGGCAGCTTCAGGGCTCCTCCTGCCGGCCAAATGCCAGAATGGCAGCCCTGGGAGGTGCAGGATTGGTCCCAGACTCTGCTGCAGCTGCCAGGACCTTCATGAGCACCACCTGGGAGCCCTTGGAAGAGCTATTTAAGAGCCGGCTCTTCCCTCCAGGAGCTGCCTCAGTAATATGGTTTTTCTGTGTCTGAAGTGCTTCTGTCTGCTTAGGAGCTTGCCTGCTGTTTGCTAGTGTTTCCGTACCTCTTAGTGCTCTGGGACCTTGCTGCTGGACCCTGTCCCTGTCTGGACTACACTTTCTTTACTTCCTTGTTTGCTCTTGGTTTGATCTTGGTTGCTCTAGATAACGGCTTGGGATTGACTGGTGCTGGATTTGGGTCATATAATTTATTGACTGTGTTACCTGGGTCCCAGTGCCTCTGTTTAGCTCCCTACCCTGCACCTTCCAGCGTGAGACAGAAACCAATCCCTTTTGCCACTTGTGGGAATGATGAGGGCACAAACATTTTGGCCAGGAATGACGGTGGGCCCTAAAAAGCAAGGACATTGAGCTATTGGCAAAGCCAGATGGGGGAAGACAGGATCCTACTCCTTGATTTTATTCCTAGGCTACAAGGAACAGAGGGTCTTTCTGGGCGATGCTCTTTATCTGTTATCTCCAACACGGGGAATCCCTGGCTTCACAGGGGCTGCTCTCCATCCCGGAGAGCCCCGCTTGGGAGATGCCTTTGATCGGAACAGTCATGGCAGGGGAGACAAAACTGCTCTTTTGCTTCCAGGTTTTGCCTGTAGATAAATAGGCTAGGCTGCAATTCGCTACCAGGTTGTCTGGGATTAAGTCCCAGTTCATGTCCCAGGAGAGGCAGTGGATTGCCCCCATACTGTGCCTTTCAAAAAATAAAAATAACGAGACTGTCGTGGAGAAATGTAGGGCCAGTTAAGTTCGAAGCCCCCTGCTGCCTTCTGCGGGATGTCTTAGGAGAGCATTTCTGCCGCTGTGTGCCATCTCTCGGCCTAAGAGTAAGGCTCTGGCGCCATCTACAGCCTAGAGGAGATAAAGTGCACACAAACGCACACCCACACCCAATTAAATCCACCGCCTCTTTGCTATAACTGCAAAACGTAGCGCTGCCTTTTTCTATTTAGGCTGCATTCCTATATCCAACTTCCTAGGAGCAACTCCCACTGAATTCCTATGTGCCCTTCCAGTAAACACACAGAAGAATCTGCTGGGAATTTCTCCTGGGGGCGGCCAAGGGTTCTTCACTACAGAAGAGTCACGCGTCAACAGCTGGACAGCAAACTGAGCATGCCCACAGCTTGCTTGGCCTTCCCCAGCAGAGAAAGAACGTTTTAAAGGTCCAGAGGATGGGCTGAAGGCATGTGAGGCATCCAAGATGATAAAGCTAAGCCGGTCCGGGGCTGGCCGGAGCTTGGAGGGGAGACCACTGGAAACTGAAAGGAGCCACCCTGGTTCCAACATGGGAGAAGGGTGGGACATTAATGTAATAAGTAAACAAGCTCGTATGTATTCGATTCTCATCATGGGCAGTATCCAAAGCTCTTGTGGTAGATCACAGAAATGAGAGCCATATACCACACACTAAACAAGTGCGAAACTAAATCCCAATATACTGCATTTTCATTTGTGGTCATTATTTCCAAACCGGCATATGCAAACCTGTGTTCCTCCCTCTTTCTTTTTGTAGAATTGCAGGATTTTTCAGCTGAACTGTGAGTACCATGGTGAATACTATGTTTTTTACTCCAAATGGCCTTCTATTAAACAATATTTTCTCATTTAAAAAAATCAACCTGAAATGTTGCATTTTTCACTTCTATGCTTAATCATCATCTAAAAGCATAGTGTGTAACTCACACCTGTGCTAGTATATTTGGATGGCCAGTCAAGCTGTCCACCTCTGAACTAGGTAATAGGCAGACATTATTTCAAATGTAAAATTGCAAAATCAAATTAAGCTACGTAGACAGAAGACGGGGGCAAGAGTCCTTAAGGTGACTTTTAAATGAAAATGAAATGTCTCCCTGTACATTGTAGAAATTCAGTGGTATGGAATTGTAGAATTGCGTCTGATTAATTTCAAACACAGATTTTATGCAAGGGCATTTGATTACAGTTTGATGACCTGACCTGGCAATTAAAGTTTATCACCAGCTTCCAAGCTGGAGTAATGGTCTTCCTTCCTTCCACGCACCATATAACCCAAGGACTCTCTGGTTTTGCATTTAAATGGAAAAAAATACGGTAATAACATGACAAACAGGTTTGTTTTTTTAAATCATTAATCCTGCTAAGCAATATTCATAAATTCAATTTTGAAGAAGTCGGATACTTTCTCCCCCCGCCCTTTTATTAGTTTCTGTGTTATTAAATGAGATTGTTTCTGACTAATATATTTCTCGACTCAAACGGTAGCTCTAAGCTGTTATTCAAATCAAATAACATGCCCCTTACTTGTGCATAGCACTAATAAATGCCACGATGTGATACATTTCCTGGAGACGGTCACGAATATTAGAGGAGGCAATAATGCTTCTAATATCTCATAACTAAGCTGCTTTTTCTAAAGGGCTAGAATCTGCCATTCTGAGAAGGGGGTGTGGGGAGACATCCCTTGATTTTACAGCCTAAAGCTTTTTCTTTCTTTTTTCTTTTTAATGACAACCCTGCTAGAGTTATAACTGAAGAGGTAAACGACTACCAAATTATAGCCGGAGAATGATCAGGCGCTACCCGGTAGCCCAGAAGATGCAGGATGCCACTCACATTCAAACTATGGATTGTAGGGCATTATCTTATGGAGATCAATTAAACTGACCAAGGTGTCTGGTTGCTTTCAATAGGGACGAGATACTGTTAACTCTGGTTGGATCAGGGTGCTGCCCTTTAATCCCCATTTCCTCTCACCATGAATCCTCTCCACGGGCGAGGATGAAAAGCAGTTCAGTTTCCTACTTCTGGATAAGCACTCGTTGCATGAGGACTAGTTGCATGAGGGCAGGCCAACTCCAAATCTGAGGAGAGTGAGGCAGGCGAAGTGCTCTCTGGAGTGCCACTGGGGGGTTTACCTGTAAGTGGACGGCCATGCAACTCTGAGTGATGGAGGTGAGGAATGCAGCACTCCATTTGTTCCAGGGTGTTATGATTTGTGCTGTTGCAGAAAACCAAGGCAGTCATTAAATGCTTTGTGGTATTTGGAGCTCTGGACTAGATTCTTTTTAACTGGTGGTTCAGGCAGGTGTGAACTTCACCTTTGGGACAGCTGACGTACCTTAGGACACTTTCAATATTCAAATGGATGGCATTTGGATGCTACCTGAAGATGTATATGCATAAGCACATGCTTCTATTTATAGTTAGCATAAACTTACGTATACATACATTTATATATTTCCTCTGTGTCTTTTATAAGTGACTGGTTTTATTTCCAGCAGGAAATTTGTATTTGTTTTTTTAACTTGGGTTTTTTTTATTGTGGCGAGGTTTACCTTTAAAAATAATCGATTAAAATGGTCCTTGTTTGTTTTATTTATTTGTGAATTCATACACTGCCCACCAATCCAGATGGATTCTCTAGGTGACTCACAGTAAAATACTAAAAGCAACAATAAAACTAATTAAAACCACAGTTTTAAAAAATTAAAAATAAATTGCACAATTTTACTAAGCAAGCGGAACAACAGCAGTCAAAAATAAACAACAACTTACGGCTGTCCTTGAAAGTATTCAGAGGAAAGAAACATCTTTGCCTGGCGCTGAAACAAAACCAGAGTTGGTGCCAGGTGAATTTCTCTGGGGAAACTGATCCATAGACAAGGTGCAACCACTGAGAAAGCCCTTCTTCTATTTACCATCCTTTTATCTCCTTAAGGGAAGGCTCTTTTGGAAGGATGGGTCAGTATATATGACTTCCTATGGAAATAATAAACAGTATAGAAAGTTTTAAGATGATTAAACCAGATGGTCCTTTCGGTAGCCAGGTCCTAAGATGTTTAGGGCTTTATAGGTCAAAACAAGAACTTTAAACTGGGCCCAGGCTACAGGTGGCAACAAGAGCAACTTAGACAAAACTGGCCTTAACTCCTGCCACCAACCACGTGGCCTGACCTTGGACGAGTTGAACTTGCCCAGCTGTCTTCAAAGGCTGTCCCATGCAGAGCTCATCCCAGCAATTCGCTCTGGATGTCACCAGTGCATGTGTGACTGCGCCCGACCACTGCCTATCCAGGTAGGGGAGAAATTGGTGTATTCACCACAGCTGAAGGAAGGTGTTCCTAGCCACTGAGGCCACCTGGTGCTGATCCTGGGTCCAGAAGCAGCCCCAAGCTGTGGATCGAGCTGGTAAGGTGCTGGTGCCTGGCCTCTCTGGTCAATTCCAGGCCCCACGTCCTCTCCTGCATGGAGACCTTGCTAAATCAGTCGGATCATCCATCGTTTCATTGTTGTTCCAAACAATCGCCCATTGTTTCAGTTCCCCACAGCCGCCAGCCAGATGTTCATGAGTTACCAGTTTGAGGGAAGGCTTCTGTGAAAGAAAGGTGCCCTCAGACGGCCTCATCCGCAGCACCTGGTTTTCCAGGAAGACCCAGGAGCTTCCCGTGCAGCCAGAAGAGGCTGCGTGTCTGGCCTCACACTCTGCGGACGGCCGCCGTCAACCCTGCGGCACCAGCCCCGAGATGCTGCAGGGGGAGTTGCCCAAAAGAGGCCACTCCCTTTCAGAAGGCCTTCGTTGGCGAGCCTGAAAGAAGCCAGGCAGCTGTTTCATGCAGAGGTGTCTGTGGTGGCAATCGTGGAGAAGATGGCTAGAATGCTGGGAAGGCTGACCCTTCCCACCTGTTCGAGCTCTATGGCAGAGATGGTCCAATGGGATGCAGATGGCGCCCCCTGCCTTCCAAATTGTTTGTGTGTGCGTGATGCTATCTAGATTGGGGATTTTGAAGAAGGGTGTTTTTTTTTTAACTCTTTTAGGGTTCTGCGGCTCTAGTAAAGGTAAAGGCTTCCCTTTGACGTGAAGTCCAGTCATGCCTGACTCTAGGGGGCGGTGCTCATCTCCGTTTCCTGGCCGAGGGAGCCAGCATTTGTCCGCAGACAGTCTCTGTGGTCATGTGGCTGACATGACTAAACACCGAAGTGCACGGAACGCTGTTACCTGCCCACCGAAGTGGCACCTTTTTATCTCCTTGCATTTGCATGCTTTCGAACTGCAAGGTTGGCAGGAGCTGGGCGGAGCAGCGGGAACTCACCCCGTTGTGCGGATTTGAACCAGCGACCTTTCGATCAACCAGCCCAGCAGCACAGCGGTTTAAACCACTGCGCCACCTGCAGTCCCTCTGAGGCTCTACAGAGCACCAAAACTAAGCTGATTTCAATCTACTTGGTGGCTCTCATAAAGTTTCAGCACTGCTGGGGAGAAGCTGTGCACTGAAGGAAATGGTGAGGTTCAGGAGGTGAATGTGGAGCAGTTCTCCACCCCGACTGTCAGATCTTCCTCATTTTAATCCCACATCCAACTGGTTTCCTCAAGAAGGAGAGCCAAGCCACACCCGAGTCTTTGAGACGCCCAGCTTTCTTAGACACCGTACCTCTTGCAACCAGCTTATAATTAGTCTGCAATACAAGAATCCTTTGGCCTCTTCAAGTGCCTCTCTTTCTTGATATATCATCACATGGAAGGCCTATCACCGGGGAAAGCTGAGACTTCCCAGTCCCACTGGGAAGCATTTTGCACCCCAAACTCTTATAAAAGGGGTCCTTCAGAAACATACAGAGGAGCTTGGAATCGCTTGGGAAACACAAGATCATGACTGCTTTGAGATTCACCCCCAACTCACCCCTTCTATGCAGTGGTACGGCCAAGCTTTCCTCCTTTGTGATCGGCAGTGCCTCCCACAACGGCCATTTTGTGGCAGCGCCCACAAGGGCCTTCCCTCTTGTGGGTGCTGTGCCCACTGGCCCCGGAAGGTTGCCTCTCCCGTGGCCGTGAGCGCCGTCAAAGTCCTCTCCTGCCCACCTCATCCCTTATTCAGATCATTTCCACTTGTTTTCTTCTCCCCCTCCCCACAGGCCTGCTTCTGATGGAAAGGTTGGAGCTCAAGCAGCTTAACTGCAATGTGGAATGACCTTTACTTTTAATATTAATATATTATTGTAAAGTCTGTGTGACTCGTGAATGCAATTTTGGAATTCAGATGAAATGCCACCGTGCCAAACCTCCTGCGCGGGCCCCCCTCCCCGGCCCACTCCTCCGTCGCCTCCCTCCCATCCGGCATCGGTGGCAAATGACACGAATTAATATGCATCATATTTCTTTCCCTTTTATTTACTCAGTAAGGTTTGCCGAAGCAACTTTATCAAGAGTAACATTATCAAGAGCTTTCGGGCAAGCGACTTTATCATATTCACATTCGTGTCTGCTCGGCAGTTGTCACTGCCAATCAAACCGCAATAAGACGCAGATGATTTGCTCATTTGGTTTAATAAAATCCCCCTGCTTATTTGGAGTGCAGTCATTATGCCGCATAATTGCTGCCCTGGCGAGGTGAAAGGCAGCCCGTTGCCTGGGGGATGAGGAGAATCTCACTATATGAAGGCGTTGTTTCTGTGCCTCTGTCTCTCCCTAGTCACTCATATCCCTAAAATTAATATTGCATTTGAATCTGCTCTTGCAATTCCAATGCAGGCTCGCATTACTGCTTATTTGGATGTGAAGTCGTTTATTTTTAGTTTCGATGGCAAGGCTGTCAGGCTCAATTGCATCGGGGAGACGGCATGCAATTTTTAACTGCCATTTAAAACCCAGTTCCAGAAAGCCAGGAATATGAAAAGAATCCGGCGGAAAGTTAACCGGCTGGAAAGGAGCTGAGCCAGAGTGCTAGTTTTTGGGGAAACAAGCCTCCGTGTTGTTGCTTTGTGTGTGAAGCCGCACCGCTTGCTGTCCTCCATCGATACGTTGATCAGCCGGCTGGCCAGCCAGCTCCGTGGAAGAAAGCAGCGGCTGCAAAACAGGACTTCAAAGTTAGCTTCAGTTTGGAGTGGTGTCTGACTCAACATCAGCTTACATGCTGTGCCCAACCTGAACCTAAACTTGCAGTTGGGATGGTAGTGATTTCGCTGTTATGTTTGGACTGACAAAGCACCGGTTGGGACATCGCTCTGCGCTTAAACGGGTATTGTTCAGGGTAAGATTCAGGGGTACTCAGAAAAGTCCAGAAATGAAAGGCTTCTTTGGGATGCTAATCACAGTCTGGAATCTAAACCCAGCTTAGTGCAAAATTGGTTTGGCGTTGAATTAAGCTTGACTACTGATTGGGAAGTAAAATTAGCATCCGCAAGATGGCTGGAGCGCTGCTTGACTTCACTCCCAAAAGATTTGTTATCAGCAGAATGCCAAATTCATGGTGTGAATTTCCCAGAGTCCAACATGCTCCGACATCCCCACCTGACAGTAGGAGTTGCCCTGCAATAGTTCAGCTACCCCTTTTGGGACCCTGGGCTTCATATTTCTACGGGGAGGGGAACTTTAGCTGGCCACGTGTGTTACTTGGGTTGCAAACACGCAATTATCGTGCCACTGCCCCCAGCATCCCCTGCTTGGCACCTGCTTCTCCATTCCTAAGGCTAGGACAGCAAAAAGGCTTTTTTCCAACCCTGATAAAAAAACAAATACTTGCAGCATCTGCAGTTCAACTCATTTAAACCGTAGCATGCGCACGAACAAGATGGGAGTTTTCTTCTGCTAGGCTGTTTTTAAGCACCTTTCTTTTGGGGGAAAAGCTGCTATTGTGTTGTAGAAAAGATAATATATTTTGAAAGCAGCCAACCCAGGGCGAAGCGAAGCGAAGCAGAGCAAACCGAGCCAACCCGAAACGAGACGAATTGAGCCGAGCCGAACAAAACAAGCCATGTTACTGCCCTGTGACTGTTTCCCTAATGCTTTAAAAAAAAATAGCGTGGATGCTGCAGCAATGAGCACCGGCTGCAGCAGCCCCCTCACTGGCACAGTTGGGGGGTCCTTTGGGGCACTCCTGGCCCTGCCCCAGTCCTGCTGCCGGACGCATGTGAGCCTCACTGGCTCACGATGACGCGGCTTGTGCCCACTTGAGCGCACGAGGGAGTATCTTACAGGGGGCTTTTGAGGAGCCGGCCCAGCCACATGGTCTGGGTGGTGAGGGTGGCGTGACCTGGAGCCCTTCGCTGAAGGACCACGGTGCGTTGCAGGAGGCTGTGGTCCCCAAGCCGGCTGGGAGTGCACTGAGCCACTGCAGTCGGCATGCAAGACCCACAGGTCGGGCCGCTCTGGCAAACGCCCCCATGACTGCGCTGCTCCAGGGCACCCCACGCACAGCTTCCCCGAGGCTGGTCCACCAACTGCAACCGGTGCAGAATGCGGGGATTCAGCTGTGCCCGCGCACCTTTGCTCGGAGAGGTATGCTGGCTGGCTGCATGGGAGCATCCTGGGTCCAGGGGGACTTTCTGGACATTTTGGGACTTAAACACACTGGGCCAGCCCCCCTGAATGAGCACCTTGCCCCATACCTGTCTGCCCACTCGCTAATATCGCTTCTAAAAACTGGATTTGCAGACATACCGGGGATAGAGCTGCCCGGAGACTTTTTTAGTAACTGGAATGGCATACAAAAACCTTAAATAAATAAAGTCTCTTGTAAACACACACGTGCAGCAGCTAAAAACAAAGAACAGGTCCTTTTTGGTCTTTAATATCCTTGGCTCTCTGCACAGTCATGCAAATCCGATCGATAGACAAAATCACCGATGATCAAATGACTGATGTTTTTTAACTGGGTTAAGTAGGAATGTTGGACAGAATTTCTTCAAAGGGCTTGCTTGCTTGCTTGCTTGCTTGCTTGCTTGCTTGCTTGCTTGCTTGCTCTCTCTCTCTCTCTCTCTCTCTCTCTCTCACACACACACACACACACACACACACACACCTGCATGCAAGCCCCTTGAAATGCATGAGATCTTTGTACAAACTTCGTCACAGTGGCAGCAGCCCACAACATGCGGTACCCTTCGTGTTTTCTCGAAGGGAACTCTTCTGCTGGTTTATCAAATCTTCATGCACTCCTTCTGCATAACACTGACTGACTGCCTTGGGCAATATAACCTTTTTTGCCCGTTCTGATTAGCAATAGGATGTCTGCCAAGGGGGAAATGAATATTAAAGTCTCTATAAAAAGTTCAGACTGTACCCTCTGTTTTTACAAGGCAGCAAAGATGGCCTTTTTGCATAACGGTTGTGTTTTCTTCTCATTTTCAACAGGACCACCAACTGATTAAAGATCTCTTTGTCTATTAATCCTGTGAGTTTCAACAGCTGAACTGGGGGACTGAATGGGCACATTTCTACTTATGGAAAAACAATGGCAACAGAAATTAAAATGGGCCACAGTTTGGCACCAAGGAGCACAGACAAACCAGTGCGTAGCTTTTGGGCAGTGCTTTATGATCCAGAGGCAAGGGGTAGGTGCTCCTTCTAAGTCACCCTTTGCTTTGTGAGGACCTGAACTGAAAATGATTTAAAACATCAACATAAAAAACTGTTGCCTGTATTTCTGGTGGAAGCTTGAGTTAAGTAATCTCACCAATTTATGGGCAAAATGTGCTTTTTTAATGGAGAATATTTTTCAGGCCCCTTGCCGTGGAACCATGAGTGCTGGCCTAGCATGAGGTTGTATTCAGCATTAACCTTCCTTAGAATAGATGTACTGAAATTACTGGGACTCAAGATAGACTAGCATTACTTATTATTAAATTTATGTACCGCCTTTTATTCTTCTAAGGAACCCAAGGCAGGTTGCAAGTTTCTCCTCCTCTCCAGGCTTGAGAGGTAGTTTAGGCTGGGTGAGTGACTGCCCTAATCTTCCTGTCCGCTTCCTGGCTGAGCGGGGACTAGAACCAGCTCCCCAGGTCCCAAGTCCAGCATGTCAAACTTCCTCTCACTGGGTAGAGCCACTGGTCTCACACCCAGCGTCCATCTTTGGCAGATTTACCCCTTAAGAATGACTAAGGTCTGAAAGCTGAAACCATTTATTAGATGGTGCACTAGGGAAATCACCAAATTGACAGAATATAAATTGACGTAGGTAGCTATGTAAATTGGCCTACAAGCTCAGCACAGTCCCCCTCAGAGGTTCTTATAGGATCTGGATGGTAAAGCAAGCCAGTCAGTGTCTGTTGCGCCCTCTCTAGCGTCTAAACGATCACAGTGATGAGGTCCCAGGGAGCCAGGAAAAGTAACTTTCCTGGTGCAGCTGGCTCCTTCCTCCAGGGACTTTGGGCACCCTGGAAAGCACCTTCAGCATGTCCACCACATTTGCAGCGCAAGAGGTTGTGGGGTTTACACACTCCAAGCAGTATGACATCCACGGTGTGGACTTGGGTCCTTGGAGAATCCCATTTCCAAACTCCCTGCAGCCTAGGAGGCCACTGGATGTCTTCTGTTCCTGTCCTCCTGCTTCCACCAAGTAAACTGGGGGGAAGGGAAGACAGAGCAATTTGGGGTTTCCCAGTTTATGGGCAGAGAACCTGGGTGGGGAGTCCTTTGACCCAGCGTGGCTTCACGCAACAGCCCTCCCCAGCCTGGCCCTCCGGACGGTTTGGAGCTCAGCTCCCCTCGGCATGGAGGACGGGCAGGAAGTTCGGAGCTGGAGAAGCTGCCGGCGGAGGTGTCGGCCGATGGGCTTTCAAGGCTTGCTCAAGCTGCTGCAGCAACCCTGGGAGCAGGTCATGCAGACCCCACGCCCACTTCTGGAGACAGCATCCTTCAGATCAGGCTCCTGCAGTGCAATCCTTCACTCGAGGGCCAGGGGATGAGCTCGAACTGTTGCAGGTTTTGCCACCACTTCGTCTGGTCTTTCTTGTTTCTTTCAGCACAGCTAAGAATGATGCACAAGGTCTTTCAATGGAAGGGAAAGGGACTGTCAGTCTGGAGACACCCAAGGGTGGAGCTACTTTTCAACAAATGTGCAAACATTCCTGCAGCAACGCTTCATTTCTCCGCATCTTATTTGGAATAAGCGTCCCTCAGCACCATTTGAAGCAACATGCCTGGGGATTGGGCATCAAACCGCTTTGAAGGTATTTTGAACTGAAATCTCATTAATTGACCTAGATTTTTTTAAATGGCTGCTCCATTGGTATTTTCAACCAACCTGGTTTTGCTTCGCCCACACCCGTGTCCTGCATGTCCCTCCACAGTCCATCATGATTCTTCCTTGGTATTTGGAGCTTTGATCGGGGAAATGATTTTAATTTTCCTAATGCCGTCTCCCCACCCGCCCCCATCTATCAACGGCTTACAAACCCGTTCGATATGTCACCACACTGGGGAGCTAATAAAAAGATGAAAGCCAGCTAGTGACTGTTGTGTAAAAGTCTGCTCTCTACGCAAGTTAACACAAACTTTTCAGAGGAAGATTTTAAAAGTTGCATTATGTCTGATCATCTCCAAAATTATGTTGGCGTTTTATTTTCCGGCAAGCAAATTAATTTTCACTTGGAACACAGGTTTAAATTGGTTTCCAGACTGGTGGAGACCCATCACACAGCAGAATCCCAGCTACACATGAAAGTCGGTAATTATTTTATAGAAGCGGTTGATCAAAGGTTGTTTACAGGGCTGTGTTTTCTGATTTGCCTGGTTTCTAGCTAATCGTCATACCGTAATGCAGGTGGCGGAATCGGCATGTTGATTCTACATGTTAAACCAATTGGTCTAGGACTGGCTGCCTTAATGGAAGCCGAGGGCCAAGTTCCGTGTCAGAGAAGCTCTCGGGGGCAAAATTCAGGGGCTAAATTCCATGCAAAAAGGGCTGGACACCCCTCCCCACCAAAACCAAAACTGTTTTAGCTTAAGGCTTTTGCTGCTAGTAAATAAGCCCTAGGAGAGGTATTTCAGTCTCTTAGAGTAGTGAAAAAATGGTGCAATAGCGAGGAAACCACACACACACAGTGGTTGGGAAAAGGGGGCAGTGCCCTGATGGAGGGGCAGATGTTGACCCCAAATCCCCAGTTTTGCACCTGCTCTAAGCTCAGATTCCTCGCATCTGCTCTCATTTGCAGCTGCAGTCTTACACACGGGAGAAAAATCCAAAATCCATATTGCTGTAATTTGGTTATCAGGTGGATTCTGAGGCTGTGGGATATTGAGCCGGCTCTTGGGTTCTCCTCATCAAGAGGGATTGTAAACCAAACACATACAGGGAATGTAGTTCAACACACAGCTGGTTTGTGCGGGGTGCGGATTCTGGTCAGACAGAATCCTCTAGGTAAAGAGGAGACTGACTCCTATTACCCGTGGCTGACGCAGAGGGCAGGGTTGTGTTCTTTCTGCTTTTAAGAAACAATAAGTCCTTATAAAATTTCTGGATTGGAGATGGTGGGAAACTAACTTCTCTGGCACTGTTACCTCTTCATAGGAAAAAATGCCACATCCAAAGCACCCCTGTATCTGGCTGCATTGACCTGGTAGCATCTCTCATGCCAACTCTTATCTTGTAGAAAAGAAACCCATGTGAGGAAAGAGGAAAGAGATACCTTGAAGAAAGATGCATCTAGAACTGTATTTTTGCATCACAGTAAGTTTTGATACCTTGCACTGCCATTGCTCGTTTACGTATGTATTATTTTAAAATATATTATTTATTAGCCATATAGTTATGTAGAACCTCCAGCATCTGAGGCAGTATATCTCAGAGTATGGCTGCAGGGGAACAAACATCAGAGGGAGGCTAATCTTCCGATTCCAGCTGGGGACTACAGGGAGCAGAATCCTGCACTGAATAGACTTCTGGCCCACCCCCTTCTTATGTTCTGATATTGGGACTGAATCGGTTCCCAGCTCCAGATTTCAGTCAGAAATTCCTGCCACCAGAACGTTTGCTGCTACATGGTGCCAATTTAAAAACAGCTCAATGGCACCACCTAGTGGCGCTTTGGATTTCCAGCAGAACAGCACGCCACGTTTGCATATAGAACCCTAGAATAGTAGAGCTGGAGGGGGCCATGAAGGCCATCGGGTCCAGCCCCCTGCTGTTGCAGGACACCAGCTTATACCATCCCACTCAGATGGCTGTCAATTTTCTTTTTGAATGTCTTCGGTGTGGGAGAGCCACCCACCTCTCCAGGCAGCTGGTTCCACTGCCGTGTTGCTCTGCCAGTGAGGAAGCTTTTCCTGATGTCCAGCCTGAATCTGGGTTTTCACAACTTGAACTGATTCTTCCATGTTCTACACTCTGGCACCAGCAAGACGAGAGCTTGACCTTCCTCTTTGCATCATTTCAGGCAGGCTGGGATGAACTGGAATTCCCTTCCTTTCTAGCAATATTGTAACTATAGAAATGCATTTCATAACCTGAACTTTAAAAATCATAAATCAAGTGGGGGTTGTTACTGCTACATTAGTAAAGCCAGTCTGGTATGGTAGTTAAGAATGCGGGACTCCCGTGATCTGGGTTCTAGACCCTGCTCAGCTGTGGAGGAAACGGAGAGATGTTGGGCCAGTCACAGACTCTCTGCCGAGCCTCCCTCACAGGGTTCTTGTTGTGGGGATAAGATGGAGGAGGAGAATGATGTAAACCACTTCGAGTTTGTAAAGAAACAGGTGGGATATAAATATAAATATAAATGGATTGGATATAAATCCAATCGATCTAATAAATAAAAGTGTGAAGGCAAGTCTGTGGATCAAGTGAAAACACTCATGCAAGCTAATGATGGTCAGTCAGCAGGGAACCAGAGATTCAGCATTGTTCACGGGGTCAATGTTCCTCTTGACACTAAAACAACCCCATGCCTGCCCGGCGGGGATGTGTCAGAAAGTCCCAGTTGGCCCAACGGTTTCTAGAAATGCCTTCATTTCTAAAGGGGGGCCTTGACTGGAAAAGTGGGGGAGGAAACGGGATGGAATACACTGGACTAAGTCGTGGCTGACAGTGTGAGCAAGACATTGAAGAGAAATAGCTCTGCACAGCAACTCCTCTCAAAAGTCCCACTATTTTGCTTGTTGGCTTGCAGATGCGTATAGAATTCATGCTACAACACAGATGGCTTTGCCACATCCAAAGCAACCCCAAATCTGGTGGTATCAACCTGGTAGCATCACCCATTCCTACTCTTACCTTGTAGAAAGGAAACCCATGAGAAGAAAAAGATACCTTGAAGAAAGATACAACTGGAACGGTGTTTTTGCATCACAGTCAATATTTGGTCCAGGTTTGCAATTGTTTATGCATTTATTTTAAAAGATACTATTTATTATGACAGTCCTCTGATTAAAGAACTCGAAGGTTGCACCATCAGTCTGAGTTTATAGATCATTTTATAAAGATGGCTCCAAGTTAGTGTTTTAATCATAGAGCTCTCAGATTGAGGATGTGTATTTATTATTATTACTACTGCTGCTATCATGCCAGTGAATAAATCTAAGTTGATGAGTTGTATACACTTTACAGAAAAATCCAATACACATGGATTAAATAGGAGTAAGTCCCAGAGAAGAGAGTGGAACTTACTTCTGGGTGAGTAGACATGAGTCATAACAGGGATTATCTTATAAAAGGCATTCCCCTGATAAGAGTGAAGGAAGATTACTTCTTTTGGGATGATGCTTAGCATCTGCAGTTTTTATATGTACTTATATTAAAAATGGTAATTTGGGGAGGTAAGAAAAAATCTGAGGAACTTTTTGGTCAATAAAGCATTAAATAATCATAGTCCAACCAATTAAATGTAGCAGCTGTAAAATATCTAGCTTTTTCATATCAGTATTTATACATTAATCAAAATATCATGCATCAATTTGTCAGCAGCAATGCCGACACTACCAAAATGTGAAAACAGCAGAAAGTTTTAAATATAAATGTCTAATGCTTGTTCTATATGATGCCAGACGTCACTCCTTGTGGAAGAGCCCTAAAGGAGACTTTTGGGCAAAAGGTAAACTGAGACACCCTGGAAGTTTGTAATTTTTGCATAATTTGCAGTGCATTGGCTTTGAATCTCAACAGCTGAACAATATCAAGTCAAGTTGTGGGTGAAAAAAAATACCAGCTAGGATCTTGTGCTAACCGTGGTCTCAGTGAGAAGGAGGTGAGTCCAGGGGCCACATGGGGAATTTTGCGGAATATTTCTCGTAATGTTATGCTCATCAGGCATCCGAGATTGGTTGTGGATCTCTGTGGAGGGCACATTCATGGGTAGTAGAAATCTTGTGGTATTTTCTGTGGCAAATTTACAAAACTGTGATATATTGACTGGGAAAGCGCTGTCCCAGATTTCCTGCTTGGATCACACTCCCTGCAATTCTTCCTCACTCATGTGGTGACTTTGAAGTAACATCCTGGGTCCGTCGCACCATTTTTGGTAGCTGCCCGGATGTTGTCAAGGATCTCAGAGGTTCTGGACTGCCAGTTCCCTTTGAGTTTATCTTTAATCTGCTAATTTTATCTTTATGAGAAGAATCTATGTAAATTCCACTACTAGAAGTATCGTTCCTGTGTGCCACTGTGCATTGCTTGAAATGAAATGGAGCTGATGCAGCAGGAGCAACACCCTAACCCTGAAGTATGTATTTATGTAAGCATTTTTAGGTGAACAGAGGTAAGGATGGTAAAAAGGTAAAGGTTTCCCCTTGACATTACGTCCGGTCATGCCTGACTCTAGGGGGTGGTGCTCATCTCCGTTTCCTGGCCGAGGGAGCCAGCGTTTGTCCACAGACAGTCTCCGTGGTCGTGTGGCCGGCATGACTAAACACCAAAGTGCACGGAACGCTGTTACCTGCCCACCGAAGTAGTACCTTTTTATCTCCTTGCATTTGCAGGGTTTCGAACTGCAAGGTTGGCAGGAGCTGGGACGGAGCAGCAGGAACTCACCCCATGGTGCAGATTCGAACTGGCGACCTTCTGATCAACCAGCGCAGCAGTTTAAACCACTGCACCACCTGGAGCCCCTAAGGATGGTATTTCCTCGTTTTTAATTATTTCCACATCTATGGGAGACTGGGCACTGGTATGAGTACCAGAAATATACTAGAATGGGGCAAGAGTTGTGCAAGCCCCTACAAACTCCAATAGCTCAAAGACCCTCCCCACCCCTTGACCCCTATTCCCTTTCTGCCTCCTTTTAGCAAGTTTTCACCTGCCGGCCCCTATTTGGCTTCCTTCAGAGCTTATTCTCTTTGCAAGCCTCACGTGCATCAAGCAAATGGCAACTGTGATGAGAAAGAAAGTGAGGTGTGATCACAGTTAGTGCCAACTCTGACGGGCATGCAGCATCCACCGAAGGTGCCTGGCCTTCAGAAGCCTGGAGCTGGGCTGGGGGAGGAATCAGCCTGAGAATTGTGGGTTGAATTCTGCACAGAAGCGGCGACGGAGAAACAGCAGGAAAATTCCTAGTTTCTTCCTCTGGAAGGGGAACGGTTTGTCTTGAGAGCATAGTTGCAACGCTTGCAAGGCTAACTTCTCAATCACGTGTTGGGAAAATTTGGGTAAATCCTGTCTGAAAAGCATTACTTTTGTGTGTGCTTTTGAATTGTGGGATCAAATCCTGTACTCCTTCTCAAAACCAAGCTGTCACTGTTTAAAATGGCATTCCCCGCTCCTTTCTCTCACCTTTAGCTGTAAGCTACAGCACACAGGCCATTTAGTCCAAATTTACATTGTATACCTTCACAATGATTAGTCATTGTTGGAATTCAGTTTACAAGGAAGTATCTTTTGCTAGCCCAGAGGCTCCATGTGCCCTGGCCAATTCAGAATGTCTAGAGTCTAGATAAGAGTCTTATTTATTTTTATTTATTTATTTAAAAATTTCTATGCCGCCCCATTCGCCGAAGCCTCAGGGTGGCTTACAAAAAAAAAAAAAAACTTATCTTGAGCTTATCATGCGTAGTTTCTCAGTAGCTTGAATGTACATGTCTAAACAGACCTGGAGATGGGTTCAAGCTACTGAACTAAAGTGTCAATACAGGCAATTAGAAATATTGTAATCTCATTGTTACTGTAAAGGACTGATATTCCTTTATCTGTTCTGTATGTGATGATCTCAGAATCTTATTGTAATCTCTGCATTCTGTCATCAATTGCCCTGTACCTGTGCACCTATAAATGCCCTGTAATGGTATTGAAGCTTTGCAGCAAAGTTCAGCTCTGCCTGCCTGGTAATGCAGCATGCATTATCATGAGTACCGTGGGAACCTTGGGGTAATACAATAAAGCCTCAGATGGTCTGGACGCTTGAGCTTTCCCACGAACCCGAGTTTTATTTCCTCTTCTCAAATTGAGATTCCAAGATTCTGACACACGCAGCACCAGCACATCTAATTTTATGAGCAGGGCACGCATCAATAAAATAGTGGATCAAGCCGATCTCCATTTCAGGAAGCCTATGCAAGGATTTCCTTGCACTGATTCCATACAAATGAATGCGGAATATATATATATATATATATTATTCATATTTATATTTCATATTTATTCCCAGTATTTTTATTATACATTTCACTGGGGGATTACAGGAAGTTAAAAACAGCGAGATTTGCCTTAATTCTTATTCTAGTTAATCCTTTAAAAACAGCAATAGTGATTCGTGAGTATTCCTGCTATTATCGCTGCTATTTGTGTTAACAGCAGACTGTGAATCGTAATCGACGGATGAGTAGCGGCTCGTGCTCGAGCCAAGCGCGGACGAAGGGCGTCCCCACGAGCAACGCGCCTCTGACTCGTGTGAAGCGACTCGCGCAGTCCCGGGACCGTCTCTTCTCCTGCCCTTTCCTGGCGGGGCTTCACGGCGCCTTCGAGGCGCCGCCCCACCAATCAGCCACGCTCTCCTCCCCAACGGACCGCCTCTATTGGTAGTCCGGGCGTCCTCGATTGGCCGCGCCGCGCCGCCCATCTTCTCGAGCCGCTCCTGCTTCACAGAGGGCGGCGCCGCCGTCCAATCCGGATTCCCGAGCTGGGCGTCGTCAGGCCCCGCCCCGTAGCAACAGGCGAGGCCTCCGCGTTGCTTCCTCGGGGGCACCGAGAGGTGAGTGCGGGCGTCGCACGCAAACACAAACAAAAGCTGGCAGGAGGAGGGGCGTGGCTTGTGATTGGCCGCGCCGCGGGCCAATGGCGGCGCGCGGCCTCTGCCGGATATCCACCTCTCGGGAGCTGGTCAGATGCGGGCGGTCGGGGGAGCGGCGCGGCGGCGGCGGCGGCGGCGGCACGGCCGAGCAGGGTGAGCTCTGCGGCGGCGGGCGCGCGCCTCCTGGGCCCGGGGGCGCGCGCAGCAGAAGGCCGGCGGGGTGCGCATGCGTGGCGTCGGGTTGGCCCTCGCGACGGTGGCCGAGGAGGGCCACACTTCCCTCCCCCCGCCGTTCTCTCGCGGAGCTCGGCGGCGTCCGGCGGCGCTGGCAGCCCGGCCTAGGCTGGAGGGCGGCGGCGGGCGCGGGAGGCTCTCGGCCGCGCGGCGGCAGGTGCGCCGGGCAGCGGGCTTGCGGGGCGGAGCCGCGGCGGGCCGGTCCGTGCGGGAGGGCGAGGGAGCCGGGCGCCCAAGAGGCTCCGGGGCGCAGGCGGCGGGGAGCGCGGGCCCCCCCGGGGCTGCCGAGAACGGCTCGGGCCGGCCGCAGCTGGACAGGCAGGTATGCGGCGGGTCGAGCCGGCTCCCCCTCCCTGGCCGGAGGGGCGAGCCTGCCCCGCTGGGCTGCACCTCCAGAGGCGCGGGGACGCCTCCTCGCCGCGGTGCCCCGCCTTTGTGCCTGCAGCCGGACAGGCCGATGTTCAGCAGGCCAAGCTTTTTCGCTAGGGAAGGCTTCCCCGGCTGAACAGCCGCTTGCCAAAATGCCGGCTTGCAGGAGCAGCAAAGGCTTCTTAACAGAAAAAAGGGTGGCTAGTCTTTCTACTAGCCCTGCTCGGGAGGCTTCTAGCCAGTGGTTTGTCAGGCAGGAGTTCAACAGATGAAGCTCTCTCCCATCTTATTAGGTTCTTGGGGTGGGGAGAGCTTGACCTCCTGAGCTGCTTCAGCTGGTCACACCATTTTATAGCAATGTTTATTTGTACCCTGTGTTTTTCCAGCGACAAAATCAAGATGGCTTATGTAATCTTCTTCATTCTCGTACGCTGCTGGGGCAAAGGTGCTACTCTTGCTTAGGTTTGCTATTTCAGGAAGCGAATCGTGGCTGCCCTGGGACTTGTCAAGATGAGGTTCCAAGGCATGGCATTTGAAAAGCTGAAGTGAAGCACTCTGTTTGTGATGGCCCGTTATGCTTTTAAAAGGATGCAAGTCCAGCTAGGATAGCTTTGACTTGTTGAGATGCTGACTTGAGGGCATCTGTGCTGCTTTTAAAGGGGGTAAGCCAGTGCTCCTCCTGCTCCGGAGCCCTTAAACCAGCAGTTTGACAGACATTCCTCTGGGGAAGCATTCTGCCTCTGTATCCTCCTTTTGGGAAATACCTAAGCGCACAGGGGTTGGGTCAGTACCACGCAAACAGGTGACAAATCCAGAGGAAGGCTGGATGGCAGAAAAGACGGCTGCTTCAAACAGAGCCGGGTGCGGATAGTGTGTTTCCTGAGAAGCTGGTACAGCGGCATAAACTGGGCTTCTCTGGAATCCAAAGGAGCAGGTGGCAAGTATGGCAGGAACAGAAGCTGGGAGAACGATGCAAGAGGCGCTCTTTTGCTGTTGCTGTTTTTGTTTTAAAAAGGAGCTCTGTTTAGAGGGTGCAGTGTGCTCAGTTGGGGTGAGCGAAGGATAGGGCCCACATCAGGCTTTCCGCGAACCTCTTGCCTCCAGCTGGGAGGCTGCTCTTTCAGCCAGAAAGTAGCGCATTGGTGTTGGGGCTGCTGGATATAAGGGGGTGTTGAGCAAACAATAGGCACCATTGTTGGGATGTGTGAGTCTTGCCCTAAGTGCAAGGAAAAGAGAGTTCACTGCTGGCTAAAGGGGTCAGTAGTGAAGCAGGTTTAGCTGTGAGCTGGGCTGCCATATGGCTGGTTGAGCAGGCTGTAGGGGGAAAGGTAGGGTGGGGATGCCAAAGGCTCACATTATGAGGTCCGTTGGGGTTTGCTGAAAGGCCTGCGTCTGTGCTGCTTTCTTGCCACCACGCTCTCTTGCCTTTGGTGTCCTCTCCCTCAGAGAGGGGCCGCCAAGCTCCTGGTGGATTCCAGCTGGGCCACAGGGCCAAACAGAAGCCCCAGGAAAGCCTCGTCCGATGGTCTGATGACCTCAGTGACGACGCAGGCAGATCGAAAGAGAACACGCTCCCTCAAGTTCCTTGCCAGTGCAGCTTCCCTGAGCCCCCGAATGCCGGTTGCTGGGGCGCAGACTGGCTGAATGACGAGACTCGGTTGTATTGGTGCTGTCGAATTCCACTGAGGTGACTTGCGTTGTCAGGTTGGTCTTAGACTGGTGTCAATGGGCTTTTAACATGGAGACTGCCATGGGAGATGAGGCGGCACAACTTCCTGTGACCCAGTTCTGCTTATATTTTCTACAGCAATGAGGAGCTCACTTGACTTGGTATAGGCCTTTTATTTTTTTATTTTTGAAGATAGAAGAATAAATATTTCTGGAGTCTGGTATGTGAAGGAAATTGCTATTGGAAGTTGTTATGAGATGTTAAGGTAAAGGTGTGCCAAAATTTTCTTGCATCCGAGCTGGTAGACAAGTCTAACCTGTTGCCATTTCTCAACTGGCCTATTTTTATGTTCCATGCTTGTCAGCTGAGCTCATTTCTCCTGAAGACATAGGCTATATATGATACTGGCATAAAGTATGTATAAACTCAGGAGAGAGAGATGCAAAGCCAAATGAGGGGCCATTGGGTGAAAATCAGGGTTACAAGGAACCGAATAATGACTCTTTGGTGGAGGATCAAAGGGGGCCAGGGATATGTGGGCTTCTGAGCAGTAAGTCTTACCAGGAGGTTGCACGACAGTTCCTGAAAGAAGCAGGATGCAGGCTGCATCCTCTTCTCAGTTGGAAGGGCTGCACGTGCTCCGAGCTCGCTGCTCCAACAGCCTCAGTTCGCCGGGTTTTGGAGGGCCCAGTCTGGAGAGACACGCTCTGCCAGTGAGCCTGCCTTCCCATCACGCTTCTCAGCAGGTGCTCTTGCCAGTCCTCCTTCCTCAACTGCTGCTCCTGCCGCTTGCCTGGAGCTGCGGGGGCAGCGGGTGCGGAATCCCTGCGCCCCCCACTCCCCACCGCTGTGTCAGCCAGAGCAAGAGGCCCGTGAGCGACAGGCCGCAAGGGAGAGCGGGGCCAGGGGCTCTCTTCCGTGGGCCTTGCAGGTGGCGGGCTTTGGGCAGGTGCCTGGCCTTGCCGCTTCCGTGGGGCTGGTCCTGATCCGACGCCTGGGTGAAATAGCACCTGGGTGTTGTGTGGTCCAAGCCGGGAAGGGACACGTTGCTCCACAAATGTTTGAGCAGTCATGCCGACCTTCTCATGGGCAGTTTAGCGGTGGAGGATCAGGTTAGGTTACAGGGAAGCGCTTTTCCACCGCAGCAGGGCCAAGCCCTTTGAAATGCAGTTGCATAGTCCCACTTGCCTAAGAATAATCAAGTAGAAGCTTAGCAGGAGTCTTGGAAGTTTCTGCAAAGTCGTTATCTAAGTAAGCGAGCTCTCTAAATTGGTGGGTTCTGTTGCTGAATTTTTCTCCTTGCATCTGGAAGATGTGACAGTAAGCTGAAGGCAGAATATGTGGCCAGAGATCAAATATTGCCTTACAGGTATTGCTTGCTTTAAGAGCAGTTGGTTTCACATCCAGGTTGTAGACATTCCACTTCTGTGATACAGCCAGAGATTACCTGCTTCTGAGTCCAAGATCATTGACTTAGGTTGCATTCCTTCTTTCTGCAGGATCACAGGCACATTAATACGCTCATTCCCTCTGGTACCTAGACAAGGGTTACGAATAAACACATCTACCCTCACTTGGCTACAGTATTCCCTATATATTGTTACACTGGAAAGGCACTGTATAAACTCAGATCTTCATGCACTTTGTATCTTTGTATTAGCTGGGAGTTGGTTCTGTTTCATCTTACCCGACTTTCTCCTTAAGGTGTTCTGGACTAGCTTTCAGCTTTCCTGACCCTTGGCCACACTGACTGGGGAGAAAGTCCAGCATACGGAGGCATTAGGCTGGGATTAGGGCTTTCCCAGGAAACAGGATGGCGCACCTACGTATGAGCCACTCCAGTCCAATTTATGTGCCGGTCTTCATGGAGAGTGTTAAGCATTGTCATGACAGGGGCAAGCCTTTCCCATAGCGGGGACCTCGGGGAAGCGCTCTTACTTGGGTATTAGGTTAGGGTTAATGACACGTGAATTGGAAGGGTAGCGTGGCTTTCAAGAAAGGCATGGACAAAGTGCCACTAGTGCTTGGTGACCTTCCTGAAGTGGCTGGCCAGTGCCAGCTTCTAGCTCAGTGTGGGAAACATAACAGTAACGGGTGCAATGACTAGGTTTGCATGAAGAACAAATGCTTTCCAGTGTCAGCGGTGATGGCCCACGGATGGGAGGCATCGCATGATCTCTGCACAATTTGCATTCAAATTGGGGTTCTGAGGGGTTTCTCTTCTAAGTATACTTGTGAATTAAAGGTGGTGAAGATTACTGTAAAAATTGCCTGAAGCAGAGGCAGGAGACATTAGATTCAGCTATAGAAACCTCACCTTCCTGATACTATATTAGAAGGGCTGTAATATCTACAGTGTGTATACCTTCTACGACGGGATGCCATGAATTTCTTGAAACTAAAAGGAAGATCTATAAATGTGTAACACAGAGGAAGAATATAGGCTTATAGTAAGGTGAAACTCTTAGGTTTATGCCATGCCTCTGAGGTCCAAGTTGTTATTTAACAAAATTATCATGGTAAAGTGAGCGGGTTTGCACAATAGTATAATATATGCCAGTGCAGTTGAGGGGTTAAGAGCACTGGCCTGTGACTCAGGCAGTCTGGGTTTTAATCCCCTCTTGGCACTGCCTCTCAGCCCAACCTACTTCACAGGGCTGTTGTTGTCGATGCAATCGAGAGCAGGAGGAGAATGATATAAGCTGCTTTGCATTCTTTAAAAAGAAAACGGCAGGATATAAATCTAATGCATGAACAAGTAAAATATGGGTTTTTCCCAGAGTCATGGAGTCATTTTCTATACAGCTTGCTTAGCTTTAAGCGTTTTATCTTGATGGTAAAAATACATGTTGCGATCACAATGTGGGATTCCTAAGTCCACGCTATAATGTTTCCGCGGAGTGTTTGCTGGAGACAATCACTAGTCTGAAAGGGAGTATTTTAAGCCCCCTGCACCTGCTAATCTTGCCTATCTGTGCTGCTCTTCTAGGCCATCTGCAAATAATTCCCTCTCCCCTCATGTTCCGAAAGCAGAAATAAGCCCCGGGAAGAGCGGCAGCCCTTCCTCCTTCCATTGTCTGCCAATCCTCTTTTGCAAGTCCCAGCCCTGCATTTTTGTCCTGTCTACAGGGCTTGGAAATGTGCTTCTGCTAGCAAGGTATATAGTGAGAAGCCAGATGAGGGCATTACACCCATAGTCCATAAATCTTATAAATGTGGCTTACTCGGAGGAAAGTGTTGAAGAATTAAATGCTTAAAATGCGTCAGGACATGCGGTGGGTTGGGGTGGGTAGGTGCGCCATTGCTCAGGGGGCAGTGGGAAAATGCAGACTCCTTGTTGGGTGAGCTTTGCTGCTTGTGTTTGCATAGCTTAAGGAGGGCGGTTGCTTAGGATTTGGATCCTGGAAATGCTTGCTCATGGTCTTCCTGTTTTGAATGACGGAGAGTGAGAAGCTGCTTGATCGGCTTAAGTAAAACACCGCAGCTTAAAAGGTCTGTTGAGTGAACATGGGAGCATGCTGGTCTCTCCAGAAAGAACAGTGAGGCATACAGGGCCCATCAAAAAGTTATTCACCTGGTATAAAGTGTGTAGCTGGGTATTGTCTCTTCATAGTGAGGTAGAATGGCCATTACGCTGGAAGGATCCTGAGTTGGTAACTTCCCTTCTGTTCTTCTAGGATAAAAAGTAGCCCCGGAAAGCGGACGTTGGGGAGACACAGCAGATTTACCACCCTCTACTTGGAACACACGTTATGAACCCTTTTTGGAGCATGTCTACAAATTCTACACGCAAGGTGGAGTATGACTGACTGGGAAGGCAAATTATAAAAATAAATGCTAAGCGTTTTGTGCCACATCCCACCCCTTCCTTTCGCTTTGTGCTTTAACGTTCTGAGCGATAACTTTGGTGTGGATTAAAAATGGTATTATGGAATCAAAGGCACAATTAGAATGCAAGGATACTCAAGGTAATGCTTTAATGGATGGCCACCCATCTGACTGATAAATGCCTTTGTAGTTGCTGTATCATCCAACTATTAATCATCACTGCCTGTCCTGAGAGTGTTTCTGTTCCTTTTGTCAATGCCGTTTGCATTCCTTCTCCCAGTCCACAACACGTGTCTATAAATCTGCCAGTCTGAGGGCAACACTTCATGCTGGAGGGGTGACTATGAATGAATTGTACTGTTGTTCACAGAGTGCAGCTAAAATGCAATTTGCTCTTTCCTGTTCTGCATTTTTTGAACAGAGACCTGAAACAGAAGACAAGGCTCTGGTTGGTGAGCTGAAGAACAGTCCTCCACGCACGGCTCCAAAGAAGCAGCTGCCTTCTATTCCCAAAAATGCTGTGCCAATGACCAAACCAACTTCTCCCGCCCAGTCTACAAATGGGACACATGCCTCCTACGGGCCTTTCTACTTGGAGTACTCCCTCCTGGCTGAATTGTATGTGTGCTTCTGGTCTATCTAGAACTGTGCTGTTTCTCTGTGCAGTTGTTTCTTTACTGTTTGCGTTTCCAGAGAATGGTCTGTTCTTGGAGGATCAGCCAAGTCTGGCTTTGTATGCTGCATTCACCTCTGTAGTAGTGAGCCTGGGCAGTTGGAAGGGCACCCCTTTGAGCTGGCAGAAGACGTATATAACATTATTTGGAGAAATAAGGAACAAACGTTTCAAATTGCGCTTCGAAACATTGCTACAGAGAAGTGATGGATCAGCCGTTAGTCTTAGTAGCTCTGTGAGGGTTCCATTCCATTCTTCAGGATTCAGAGAGAAGCGAGTCTGTTGCCTGTATCAGGGGGAGGGGAGGGAAAGAGACCTGTTGTGGCATAACCAAAGAATTGTACCTGCGGTGAGACTGCATTGCTGCAAAGACGGGGCTGTGCAGAGAGTGTTTGGCTTAGCTCCCAGTGGCTCCCAGTTGGTTTGATGGGGTGCAGACTAAAGCTAGGATATCATTCATGGAGGGCAAAAGCGGACTGTGATGGTAGGTGTCCCTTTATGGTGCTGTTGGAAAATTATGTATGGTTGTATACAAAGCACCTGCCAAGGCACGATCCCCTTCCACTGCCTAGCAGCATGTCACAACTGGTACTTCATTAGCGAAATTAATGCAAAGATAGCTGTGCTGGCAGGAGTACTTGAATAGGCCGCTAAGGATGGATGGGGTGACTTTCGCTTTGCCAGTCTTAAAACTGAATGTGAGCTGGGCTGTCCCCAAGTTCCTGGGCAGGTTGCAGAATTGCCAGGGAAACTCCGTTAAACAGGAAGTCAGTCAGTTTGGTAAATACCAGTCCCTTTCTCATGTGGCTGTGGAAATCTCTCCTGGCGCAGAAAATGGGTGTGGGACATCGGCACTCGTCAGTGTTGGATTGCTGCACACGATGCGGCTTCGTTGTGGGGACCCAGCTGGTGCTATCTCGTTGGCTGGCTTTGTCTGGTTTGAACGGGCCAGTACGCGTCAGCTAATCAAAGCATATTTATGAGCGCTTATTTGAGGGAGGCTGCTTTGGCAAAATGCCGCCTGTGCTGATTGTTGTGCTTTCATGGGAGGGCTGGGTAAAATTCCATCAATTGATGCTGCCAGCTGAGAACACAACTCCCTCTTGTTCTCACAGCTACCAGTTCTCAGCAAGGATGTTCTGGGTGTCCACGTCTAGGACTGCAGTAGGATTATGTTATGGGTTCCAAAGAGTGAACAATAATAATCAGAAAATATTTAAGCCACCCTCAAACATAGACTGTTGGCCCTCTGTTTACAGGGTCAAGAGAAGAGCACAAACAGGTGAATGTATTTCTTGGGCTTCTCCGTTACTGTGTTTCTCCTCTAGCTTGTTCCACACTGCCACCAGTGGGATTAGAAAGCCAACCTTCTCTCTGCTTGTGAGAAAAAGCTTGGGCTACCAGGAAGCTTTCTGTGCAGAACAAATGGCTGGAAGCAAGATCCTGTGCCTAAGGGAGTAGCCTTGCAGAGACACCATTGTTACTTTGCTTTTTTTCATGATGGAATTCAAGGTGGCACCTGTATGATCCCTGGGCAGTGTCCAGGACCTGCTCTGCCTCAGCAGTGTGGCGGCAGTGTTGTTTAAAGCTGCATTGTGTGGCTTTAAACACCATATCCGTGGTTAGACAGGAAAATCCCCAGCATTCCAGCCACAAAACAGTCTCCAGTAAAATAAAACTTTAGTTACTGTTAAAGTGAAACGACTTCCTGAAAAGCAGCGATATTCACTTGCTCTAGGTGTCCTTTGCATGCCACTGACTGAGCAAGCTTCCTTTCTTGCAGTACGTTGGTTGTGAAGCAGAAGCTGCCAGGAGTCTACATACAACCTTCTTATCAATCGGCTTTAAGTGAGTTTGCAAGTTCCGATTTTCTTTCTGAGTGTTGAATGAGCCACCCTTCCTGTTGCACCTGCTCATCCTCCTCCTTTTATTTGTAGTGTGGTTTGGAGTAATATTCATAAGACACGGTCTGTACCAGGATGGTGTGTTTAAATTTACGGTGTATATCCCTGACAACTACCCGGATGGTGACTGCCCGGTAAGTATCAGTGGGTTAACATCTCCAACACTTGGTATCAGTGTCATACCTGAGTGGTTATTAGACGTTACTGTGCTTTAGCCTGCTCTTCAAAGGTTCCCAAAGCAGTTTGCACATCGTCAATAAAACAAAACGATACGTTCTTGCAATCTAATAGCACAACACAAACTAAAGAGGACGGAGGAAGGAGGAAAAGAACATGTAAGAGTTCAGTTTTTACATTTGCTTGGTAGTTTTCATAATGACCAGTCAGAAGCTGGAAGTTCAGGGAGGAGGAAAAAGCCTGGTGAAACAGAGCAGGTGCAATTTTTATGGGGCATGTGATAATTCTGTCCAGGAAGGAATTCACTCAAATTGACAGTTGCATGTTTGGATCACTTTTAAAACATTTGGGAGTGTTGCACTCTCTTTTATAGTCCTTGAACTTTTTTTTCAGGTAGGTCAGTATTATCTGCATATGGCTGCTGTGGGAGCTCGAGCGGAGAAGCAGTGGCTAGCCCAAGGCCGCCTAGTGAATCAGTGCCGGAGATGAAATCCGAGCCGTGATTCTCTTTGTCAGAGTTTTATTCTCCGAACCTTTCTGAGAGGACTCAAGCTCTCAGTCAGCGTCAGAGGAGGATTTTTTGCAGTCCCAGCTACTTGTAGAAAAGTGAGATAATTTTAGATGTAGATGTTATTGTAACACCTGCTTTTTACTTTAGCTGTGCTCTCAGTGTATATGAGAATGAAATGAGAAAGCTGCATTTGCTCTGTACAGCTATGAACTTATTTTTCCCCGAGATCTGTTCTGAAAATCTGTCTCCCTGGAGCAAGTAGCAGAACATTCTTGTTTACCACTTCAGTTTCCTCTCTTGCCTCTGGCAGACCTCCAAAGGCGAGGTCCAGCCAGGCTGAGACATTTGATGGCAATGGGCAGAGAAGCTTTGGGCGAGACCCCTTTAGCAGTAAGTCTTTCAGTGCAAAGGAACTTACTGAAACCTTTGAAGAAAACTATCAAAAGAGAACTTAAATTGCTTTAAAGTATTTAAGACTGTATTGGCCAGCATTTCATTGACAGCTGCAGCCAAGTTGTACATACTTTGTTTGATATCCTCCTTCCTTTGTGTTTATATAATTGTTTGAGCTTGGCTTGACAAAAAGAGCTCTCAACAAAGTGGAGTTTGTGCAGAGTGGAAAGGATTGGGTCGTGTATCTGGTGCTGGGGAGGCAAATGGGGAAGCTACTGGTGCATCTTCAGGAAGAAACTTGTTGCTGGAACACACGGAGCTTGGCCTTTGGCCAGGTCTGCAGAATGACTGCAGTCAAGTCTCATGGCAGCAGGATGCGTAAGCGGCCCGTTCCCATCGACAGATGAGGGTCACAGTCCAGCACATCTGAAGGACACCAAGTCCTTCCTAGGCCGCCGCTGTGGAACATGATTTGGAGCTTATTGAGCAGGCGTGGACTCTGTCCTATAAGAAAATCTCTAACCAGACTGAGCAGCACTTGCAATTAGGAAGCGGGGGCTTCCCCGGTGGCGGCAGGCAGGCAGGCAGGCTATGCCTTGGTGGCTGATCTGTAGAGGATGGCACCTGCTGGGCTTTTCAGTTTCCTCTCCCTTCCTTCTCAGCGCTTGGTCTTTGATCTGCCTATCTTCCACCCGCTCGTCGATCCTGGCTCAGGCGAACTGGACGTAAAACGAGCATTTGCCAAGTGGAGGTCAGTGTAATAGAAGTTAAACTGGACTCAGCGCTTCCATTGAGATGCTGTGTTCGGGGTGCTGGTGATGCTTTCTTGTGCTTCTCCTAAAGGCGAAACCATAACCACATATGGCAAATACTGATGTACGCGCGCAGAGTCTTCTACAAGATCGACACAACCAGTCCTTTGAATCCTGAAGCTGCTGTCTTGTAAGTTTGTTTGGAGGCATAGAAAGCCTTGCATCCTCCAGGTCTTCTCGACCCTTTTATTTGAGGGGAACGGATATGTTATGGGAATATTATGGAAACAATATGGGAACATGTGGTGGGAATTTCTCTCTTTTCCTGTTATGGAACGCTTGCATTTCAGCCTGAAGGCACATTGTCTGGTCCCTTAAACGATTTTAAACTTTGCCTTGTGCTCAGACCGACTCTGAGTATTTTTCCCTGCCATCAAAAGACACAAAGCATTTCCTGTGAGAAAAGATTGCTCAGAAATCTGGGTGGGGGTGGGGGCTATTTTTTATGTGCTTTGACACAATGCCATTATTGCTTCAGATGGAACCCTGAGCTGCATTTTTCTCGGTTTCTTTCTTCTTCGTAGATACGAAAAGGATATTCAGCTTTTCAAGAGTAAGGTAGTTGACAGTGTTAAGTTATGCAGCAGTCACTTATTTGATCCACCAAAAATAGAGGATCCCTATGCAATAAGGTAGGTAGCTGCAATACCATTCTGGCATGCCATGTTTTGCAATGTCTCCTCGAGTGCTTCTCCTAGAAATGACTGCAGACACGCTTTAATTCCAGGATTGAATCCTCTCTCAAATTAAGGTTGAGGCGCTGTCTTTACAGGCCAGCGGGTGGGCAGGCCGTAGGCTTACTCTGGCAGTTTTTGTGGTTGCTGCTGCCCCATATCCCTACCATTGCCATGGATAGCAGAAAAGCACCTGTGTTTTCCCTTTGAAGGGGGCTGCAGTATTCCAGACTTCGCAATTGAATTTGGCCTGCCAGGTTCTCTAGTTCATGATATGCCCTTCTGCTGAGCTCACCCCCCTCCTTTCCTCATACTGCTGATGGTTTCCCAGTTGTTATGCAGTTTTCTCCTCAGTTTGAAGTAGTAAAATAGCTCACCAAAAGCTTTAAAGTATGTTGGTATTTTTGGCACGGCCTCTTTTGCCGTCCATTTCAGAGAACTTCTCCGAAATTGAATTATGACTGTAGGCCAAAAAGTTCTACATCACAGCTTTAAAACAAGGCGACTTGCTTTCAATCTGGACTGCACTCTTGGAATCCTCCCTGCATGTGTTTTTATTTGAAAACCAGCTGTGCTCCCAGCATGCCTTGTTCCCAGAGAAATGTAGAGTTTGGCCGCTGCCATGCCAAAGGCAGAGGCAGGGATGTGGTGTCAAGATGGGGCTTGCGGTGGTGGGAAGTGTTCCCCCAGACGTGCCAAAGTCGCCAGCCCCTTTTGCAGTCTTGCTTCCAGCTTGGATCTTGTGCTCCCACACGTTCCCTTGATCTTTCAGCCAGGCCAGCTCTGCAAAAGCACCTTGTTCTGCAGAGGTGGTTTTGGTCTCATCCATTTAGCTTACGTGCGGACCCTTTGAACGTGCTGCAGCCAACTAAATCAGCAGATGATCTGTGGGGCGAAGAACCATTTAACCATGGTTTTATTGCTCATGGTTTTTGATTCATTCTCAATACTGCATATTCACCGAGTCCTGTAGATATACGTAGGGCACAAACCTATGAATATTTAGAGCAAAAACAAAGTGGGAGCTGTAGGGCTTCTGTCTAAGAAGGCATTAGGACGGCACCCTTAGCTGTCATTCTCCATCTGCCTTGTATTGCTGTGCGCCTCTTAAATCCAACTCCAGCTTTAATTCTGGCTTACATTCGGCTTACGTTTTGCAGCTTTTCTCCCTGGAATCCAGCTATACACGATGAAGCCAGAGAAAAGATGCTGACTCAAAAGGTAAGAGGGATCTGGGTTGTTATTGTAGGGTTCTGAATGGAGATGAGAAAAATACCGGGTGGAAAGCAGTCTTGTCCTGAAGCATGCAGGGCTAGAACGGGGAGAAGCCGTTTCAACCAGAAATTACTGAGAACAAAGTCATTTGTATAGCATTGCTGTTGAAGCGAGAGAGGGGAGTTACCTACTTAGGTTGCTGCAGGGTGTCTCCCCGCCATCAGCTACACACACACACTGCAAATAATGGAAGTATTGTGTTGGTTTGTCAATTGAAACTTGGCACCCCTAGGGGTGTGCAAAGACATTAAATTCATTTAAATATGTCCATATGGTTGAAGCCTACAGTAACATCTCCAGCCACTAGAGGCAGACTTCCTTAACCCTATTGGTGTCCAGCTTCGACAGCTGTCTAAGTTTACTTGCAAGCTGTGCAAAGCCTAATTTGTTCATATCCACCTCTCTGCAAGTATCTTGTGAATTTCAGAAAGCACAAACCGACCACAATTTTGATCCCCCATTAACTAGCACTAGCTTTGCTAATCTCACTGTAGGCTAAAATCTAAACAGTTAGCCATTTCACAATTCTGCCGTGTTCAGGCTATTGAAGGAGGCATTCGTGAACACATTTCCTTTGACGCCTGGTTCTTACGATTACTCTTGGCTCAGAAACTTGGGCTGACATGCCCAACTTCTCCTGGTCCACAGGGCTGCAACATAGATGCTCAAGGGCACAAGCCTGCCAAGCGAGCTGGAGACTTGTCCTCTTGCAAGAGGAGTGGGGGAGACACTCTGTGCCTCCCCGTTCCACCTTCTCCTTAGATGGCCCTTTTGACAGCCTTTCAGAGAGGTAGGGAAGGAGTCTGGTGTGCACCAGGATACCTTGCATCCTGGCTGCTTCATTTTTTTCCCCTGCTTTCACTGGAATATTTCCTTTAAGCCATACCCCTGAGGTGCTTTCCTGACCTTGGAGAGCAGCCAGAAAGGTTCTTTCCATGTGGGGTGGGAGAGAGGGGCCACAGCTGGGAATGAGGGGCTGTAGGATTATTCCCCCCAGCAAGTGTTCTACGGTTGCTTGCAAGTGAGTCATCCTTCTGATGGTTAGAACTCGGTGGTATATTTGGGAGAATGTTGAAGTCAGGGTAGCTAGTTTCTCTCTCCCTTCACCCCCATGTCTTCTCAAATAGGCTCATCCACCAGTCTCGAGAGTATTAACATTCTTGTTTATCATTGCTAGGCTTTTATGTATGTCTTTAGAGCTCTGGGATTCTCTCTGGGGCTGGTAGGGTGTTCTTATTCCCCAAAGCCCTCAGCAGAGTTGCTTCCGCCCTAAAAGGCTGGACTCTACTCACCTATTCAGACTGGTGGATGAACATATTGTGACCAGACCATGTTCAGGTAAGAACTGAGACTGCTGTCCTTCTGGCAGGGTATCTGAGCTGCATGTGGATTTTGTTTCTTAGCTGATGCCTGTAGTAATGCATTGGTTAACAGAGCTGTGACCCTTCAACATCCTTTCTTTTTATTCTGCTGTAGCTAACTGATTTGCCGAGGTCAGTCATAATGGGTATAGTAAAAGCAGAAAAGCTGAAGAGGTGGGTAGCTGGTTCCTGTCTCTGAAAGAGAGAGGAGCCTAGCAGCCCAGAAGTTTGGGGGCTTCCCCATCGGCCCCAGTATGTATGGATGTAGTAGACAAGGGATCAATCTTGCTGTTGCCAGTTTTTATGCCTGTTTGTGGCACTGTTGATTCTGAGGGATTGGGAACCGCTGCTCTGTTTACCTCCAGACATTCTTCCGTTAGTTCCCAGCAAGAACCAACAAGAGGCAGCCACGCCAGCCTCAGGCGCAGGAACGCCACGCAGGAGAGCTGTGCGCCAGGTCATAGCCCTTTCAAATTTTTATCCCGCCTTTTAAATTTTAGCGTTCCGCTAGGGATGCAGGGAATTCCTATGCAGAGAACGCCTGAAAAATATGCCACCGAGAACTACATCTTCCTGGAACCAGCAGTAGGTTGGATGGTGAAAGTTCACCGCTTTCCTGGGATGTGTTCCTAGGCAAGGAAGTGTGGGAGACGGCTTGCAAAACAGCTGAGTGGACCAAGTATGTACCAGGCAATGCTCTTTAATTCTGGGATTTTTTTCTTCCTAGAAGAAGGCAGAGGAACAGCAGTCCAAAAGCATGCAGGTGTCTGGGCTCTCATGGGTGAAGCCTGGTTCTGTTCAGCCCTTCAGCAAAGAGGAAAAGACTCTGCCCACTTAAGCGCCTGCGGATGCTGATGCACTCAACACTTTCTACAAGAGGGAATGTAACAGAGCCAAACAGCCAAGCCGTGGTTTTCCTTCTTGACTTTGGATTAGTAGAGTAAACGCTAGCAATGACTCAAGTAAACCTGCTCCGTAGGATTGCTTGGACTCATCTTGGTATTTTACACATGTCTTTTAACTGCAGCCTGCAGGTTGGAAGTAGTTCTTAACAAGGCTGGACTCTTGCTAGCCAAGTCCGTTGTGGGTGGGTAATACCGCAGGGTTCTACTACGACCCGAGGTTCTTATTGGGTTACTTTTAAAGCTTTTTTTTAAGGTAAAGGGCAGGCAGGAAAAACTCGTTCCAGAGGTAAGCTGTGTTTATGTAAACTAATATAGCAGAGTAAAATACTATATTTAAAACTTTTAAATGCATTGGTTTCTATTGTAAATACACTAGGATATGGAATTTGTAAATACTTGGTTCTTATTCCTTCTAGCCCTTTTAGGGGCAGAAAGGCTGAGATGGGCATGTATGATGGTTGCATCTAATCGCCCCCCCCCCCCCCAAGTTGTTGTCACTAAAGGCTGCTCCTGGTATGACTTGCCCACACTCTTTGGACCTTGCACCCTAATTGCCTGCAAGTATCACACAGGAGAAAGATCAGACTGACATTTTTTTCGTTACTGAGGCGCACGACTGGCAGAGCTCAAAAGATTGTCATGAAAAGACATATGTAACCTTTCTTCATGATGTTTGTATGCATCTTAAACCAGTGGCCTTAAGGTGTGTGGGCGTAATATCAGCGGCAGCCTGGAGTTGCACATTGGTCAGCAGAGCAGGGCCGTCTGACCAGTAGATCCAAGCTCCTAATGCTGTAGAGTTCTTGGTGAAATAGAGGGGTGTGTGGTCGGCCGCTGCCGTGATCACGCATGACTAATGTGCAGTTGGTGGCATCTTAAAAGAATAAAAGACCAGTCATGGAAAAAACACGTGTTGTGTTGCTTTTTCTTGGAAGTATTCACCTGCTGAAGAAAGTTAAGTACTTCGGTGTTGGAGCACTCTTTTGGGAAACTCACAAGGTAAGAGAGAGATTCCAGGTTGTAAAGACAACAATGTGTAAATATGCTCTGAACTTTCTCTACTGTCCTTCTCTGTTACAAGCAGGTGTTATTGGGCAGGCTGATCAGTATTTGCTACCCAGAGTAAGTTTCCTCTTGGGTGGAACCCACTCCCATCTTACACAGCTTCCTTTCCTTTTAGAAAAGAAATGTGATTAGGAAATGATCTACAAAATCAAAATGCATGTTTATCATTTCTCAACAGTTCGTACATTATAGTTGTACACTACATCACCCAAGCAAGAAATCCATAGAAGGTGAACGTTGGAGAATTTGGAAAGTGGAATTAAAAACAACCCCCCACCGCCAAAAAACAACAAAACCCTTCTGCAAATCTAAAGGCTATAAAGGTTTAGATTCTTTTAGAAGCGTATAATTAAACAGCACCGGTTTGCTGTAAAAGCTGCACACGCAGCATCTGTAACGAATAGGGCTCATTTCAACATCTGCAGTACTCAAAAAACAATCTACAGTTCTTAAAACTGGCCACTAAAGTGCCTGCCGTGTACATTTCATTGCTTTTTTTCCTTTTCCCTTGCTTGCTATTTCCAATAAAAGCGAGATAATGTCAACGGTAGCTATTATGCTTTAGTCAAGCTGTGTGGGTTCAGCCATGGACACATCACCCAGAGAGTTTCTTTCTGAAAGCACTAGTTTGCGAAACAGTCTCTCTGGTCTAGGTTAAGCACTGCAATACATCAACGGCCTCCAACCTTGTCCAATAATGCGTGGCCTACTGCGATTTTTCTCTGCGGAGGACCGCTGCAGACAAACCACCAGGTGAAAATACAACAGCTTGCGAACAAGGAAGACACACCCTACAAGCTAATGTCTACCTGCTGAATACCACCACCCCTGTGCACTTCCAAAATAAATACAAATTCAAGCAATTTAATACATCTTATGGTTTGGCTGTTTAAAATATATTTTTTTAAAAGTGCCATTGCAAAGTCGCCAAACTCTCTATAATCTGCATTTCAAAACAATGCTTTAGAGCTGTTGAAGTGCTACCCTCTGGATAGAGTTCACTTAAAACATTTCACAGCTAAAAACAACTGAAAATGTTGTATACACATTAAGTGTCCCTACACTGCTCTCTTGAAAGGCTCAGAAAAGAAAAATTGGGCAAGTGGACTTAATTTTTCTTGAAAATTCTTTAAAATACTGTCTATCTCCTATTTATAATATTGTTATTACGTTGTGCTGCACACTTTAGCATTCCCACGTGAAAATGGGTACGACTTCTCTTCCTTGGAGCAGATGGCCAAGAGCATACCGTCAATTCCATCATTGTTGTCTGACTTGTATCTTCAATGCTGCGAATTCCGAGCATTATTACACTGATAGTTTACCAAATCGCATAAAAAAGTCTCTGAATTAATGCAAAGATCGTAATCGCCAGTTCCTGGGCTGAGGATTTATCAATTGTTTTTGCCAAATAAGTTAAAATGCAGACGGAGAACTGCCGCTGCCGACGCACCCTTGAGATAACCTTGGGAAGAGTTCGTGTAGCATCTTCCGCGCCAACATCAGGATGAAGTGGGGAATGGGCTCCGCTTCCTCCATTATGGCACTGCACTCCTCTGTTCAAAGGCTGCGTCGAGCCGTTTTGAGAGCTGCGATTCATCGTGCCAGAAGCACTGCCTTCCCAGAAAGGGCTCAGAAATCCTTCATTTTTCCATGGAAAATGCTTCAAAAGGCCTGGCGGCCGAAGGATCTGTAGCTGCTGCCAAATTCCAGCGGGCAAAGCACCAAAGAACGCCCTCCCCAGCCCACGTTTGCGTCTGTTTGAGGTCAGTGGGAGCCTCTGTCATTGGCCACATCTTGTAACCTCCTTAGGAGGGCCGTGTGGTTCTCTGGGCACATGCGCTTAGCTGGCGATTCAGCCCCCTCCTCCAGGACAATGCCCCTCTTCTTTGTCGATGGCTCCCCGGTTCGTATCATACTGTTGATCTCTTGAAGCCTCTGAAACATACCGTGAACAAGGAAAACGGAGTAGTGCAGGGTAGTGCTCATCCAAGCCAAGCACCCTTTTCTCCCCCAAGAAACTGGCCCGAACTGCTTCGAAAGCTTACACAGCACAGTTGTCCCAGACATGCGTTAGGCATGTCGTGAGCGGAGCTGGGGGTCAGACTAGATGGCCCAGGAGACCCCTTCTGACTCCCTCTGTTTCTGTCTTGGCATATATCCTAATCCTGTTCTAGCACCATGGCCTGACAGATGTAGCAATTCTAAGGGGAACTAATTTCAAAGTGGTTACGGGAAGTCTGGCAGTCATTAAAATTATATGTATTTTAAATGAGCACAAGGCTAAATTTAACCCTCTTCTAGCACCAACAGAACCATTCTGTTTGTTATTAAAAAAATCTTTTTAAAAGGTGGGGCTGCAGCAAGCGCCAGCACAGTCCCCACCCAGGCTGTGTCCCAGCCACCCTTGCTGCAGAGGCCATCAGGTCTGTCCGCCGAGCCACCTGAAGCAGAAACCATACTGGCCAACCTGCACCAGCATTCGGCACTGTCCTGATTTTTGCTCCATGATTTAGACATGGGAAGGCTTCAGTGGCTGGCTTTGTCTGCTGGCAGGATCAACTGATTCATCAATGCTCACGCATGCATGCAACAGCTGAAGCCCTCCAGGCAGCTCTCAACAATTGCTTCCATTGGGAGAGAAATTCGGCTTATATGGACACAGTTTGGGAGGATTCTGTTTTGAAATCAAGTCCACTTTACAGAGGGGCTTGGTTGTAAGCCCACACTTTCCTCTGGGAAGGGAAGACATTCCAAAATAACTTGGTTCTATGATTATGGGGCAGTGCCATTTGATTGTCTTGTTCCTCAGTCTGTCTAGAACTGCAACCTGAGAAGAAAGGTCAAAAGAAGTCTCCTGCAGTCTGTAAGGGACACGATCAAAGACCTAACTTTGATTAGACCCAGCAAGGAATGACAACTAAGTGGATTTCTCATAAAAGCATCTAACCTTTTGAATATGTAGAGGGCTAAGCCTGGAAGCAGCAAAATGACCAGTAACTTCAGTGTGCTTTGCTAAACAGAACATGTATTTCCATGATCACAGATCCCAAACAAAAAGTGGACTGCATTTCAACTCTTTCCAACTTTCTGTCCCTAATTTCAGCTGTAGACGTTTCTAGTTGCCAAAGTTCTGACATTAAGCCCCGACTGTATCTTACTGGGGTACAAAGCAAGTGCAAGCGATTAGCCCTGAGGGTTTCATGTGGAACTCATACAAAGGGAGGAACTGGCCAGCAGCCTCAAGGCAAGCATGTTTACCAAAGAAAAGAAGAGAGGAGAGGAGAGGGAAAGAGAGAAAAAGAAAGAGAGAAAGAAAAGGAAGTTTTACCAACATTAACTTTCCCATCCTGGATGGCAAAGGGGAGGAGCAAGTGATCAGACGTCAGCTCTTACCTTTGATGGGCTGCTACTGAAGTAGTAGAATATTTTCTCACGTGGAGAAAGTGTGGACTCGTTCTTGTGCGGGGAGATGTAAACGGAGTGGTTCTGAGACAGCTGTATTCTGCGTGGAGAGCCACTTCTTACGAAAGGATATGGAGACAGGGGAGGGGCTTCAGCCTAGCAACAAAAAGGCAACCACATTAACCTGCGTTTGCCAGTGAAGCAGAGAAACTAGAGTGCCACTCATTTCTACTGTGGGAATGCAAGCGGATCCGTGGTTTAGTAATTTGCACCAATTCAGCTGAGAATCTTACTATTTGGGGGGCTATGGTGTACACCAGCTCTATCTTTGCTATCCTTCTACTATTAAGAAAAGAGCTTTCCATTAAGCGAAGATCAAGTATCTCATGTTGGATCCAAGCTTGCTGTTTCACCTGGAAAATTGGAGTTCCCCACTCTTCCCTGCACTCACCAGATGGCCCAAATCTACTCTGAAGGATCCACCAGTGCAAACAGTGGCAAATGTACTATTTTTAAAGCAACAGCCAAGGACATCGAAGTAGACAGACACAAATGCTTTATGACATGATGCAGGAAGGCAATGGCAGCTTAAAGAAAGGGGACTTCCACTTACTCCATTGGTTGAGGAGTATTTCAGGGCAAAGTCTTTAATTCGGTCCGTGTAGACGTTGTTATAAAACTGAATCAGGTCCCCGCGCTCCTCTTCCTCAATATCACTGTTGGCTCCGGCCAGGCGTGTCGGAGTAGGCGGGGCGCTACTGGGCTGCGGAACTGGCAGGGTGCTGCTAGATCTCATGACTGGACTGGAATCCCTGCTTGCTATCAAGACAAAATTCAAGGTTTCCATAAGGCTTGCTGGCTAACAGTCCCTAAAACCCTGCTGAGCAAATACATCACAACTTCCTTTATTCAACATTTTTCTCTGCCCCGGATGATCTCCAAATATAGCCACTGGGACTAGTAATCCTTGAGCGTCCGTCACAAGTCCTTTCATTCAGGTTGGTGGCTGTGCAGCAGTGAATTCCACAGTCTAACTATGCGGTGAGAAGTGACTTCCCTTGATCTGTCCTGGATGACGCTTTGACACCACTCAGTGCAACTGGATTATTCCAACTCAAAGTGCTCTTCAGAATTACCGGGTCCGCTTTTTCTGCACCAGGCAGCAAGTTATACCCTCAGTCTTGCCTGGTTCTATACCCTTTTCAGCTCTACAATTTCATTTTTGAGGTCTGTCTGATGGAGTATTTGCACCACAGACGTATTTTACAGCATTATGATACTGGCTACTTGTATTTCCGTTTCACCTTTTCCGTCAATTTTTCAAAGAATAGAGTTGAAAGCACTTACTTCTATCCCTGTTTCTGTCAGTTGGGGAATTCCGCTGCTGGTTGCTGTTGCCACTGCCGGAGTGTCTTCGGCGTCTGCCTTTAATCAAGACACTTCGATACACCTTCAAAAGGCCCAAGTTGTGTTAGATTGTAGAAGGCTGCTCTCTCATGTCAGACAGTAAAATATCACTCTTGATTACTTTTATACAAAGCTCCACACATGCCCTGCCACACGGAATTCCTGCAAGCACAAGCTGCACCATTCAGCCTAGTGGAAGTACTCAATCGGCTTCTTCTGTTTAAACAAACTGGGCATTGCAAATGGCCTGTGCGCCTTTTCTGCATGTTTTGCATACAGTGATCAACATTCTGGGGGAAAAATGAGATGAAAAGTTTTCCAATTTCAGGGTGGATGCCTGGCTTCAATTGGGTGAAAAAAAAAAACAAAAAACTAAAGAAATGTGCTGTTAATTTAAAATACATTATAAATATCTTTTTCCCCAGTAACTAAAATGTGAACTAAAATAATCCAACAGAAATAGTGATACAAAGAGTATCACCATAAAGCATCCAATTAGGAAAAAATTCAGAGCAGCACACCCAGGTTCACAACTGGTCCACCTCTGCAATCAACACACAGGAAAAGCAGGAGCCCCATGCTAGGAAAATGTTGCCTTAGGCTGGCTACCTTCTGGTCCTGCTCCAGTTTCACCCCTAGCCAGATGTAAGACAGATCAGGTGAGGTCCAAGTCAGAATACAGTTGTTAAAAAAGCCCCTGCAGAAATGAAGAAGGCAGATTCGCCCCTCCAGCCCAGGAGCTGCAGCACTGCTGAAAACTTCTCCACTGGATAGACCTGTTGCGTTTATTTTTATTTTTATTTAATTTAATTTAATTTAATTTATATATAAAATGTACTGCGATGTATATCCTGCCTTTTTCCTACAAAGGGCTCAAGGCAGCTTACATCTCCTCCTCCATCTTATCCCCACAACAACAACCCTGTGAGGGAGGCTGGGCTGAGAGTCTGAGACTGGCCCAAAGTCTCCCAGGTGGCTCCATGGCTGAGCGGGGACTCGAACCCAGATCGTCTGAGTCCCAGCCCCACGCTCTTAACCACTATGCCACACTGGCTCTAACTAACTAACCAACCAACCAACATGGGTCCATGTGAGTTAAAAGTAAGAGGTGATGCCCAAGGGACAAAGGCTCTGGAACTGAATTCCATGTAAAAAGGAAGGGAGCACTGGTGGAAGGCAGGGAAGATGGAGGTCTGGTGCCAGAAAGAAGTCAACCAAATTTGAAGTGCTTTGAGAAGGGGATCCAAGAAGGCCCACCCATTCCTGGATGCCTTTTTGCACCAACTGAGGACGTGTCTCAAATGGTATGTGCAAGCAAAATGTGCTTACGTGGCTCTTAGCTTGTGGCTGGGTCCGGTAGCAGCGCATGATATTCTGAAATGAGGTGTCTTCTTCCGTAACCTAGAATACAAAAGGAGAACTCATCTGGGCTTACCCATCACTCGTTCCCTGACATCTCCTGAATGCTGAGGGCTTCAGCCCAACCTCATTCCTCTTGGGGGGACATTACCTTCGATATTACGTAAATGGCGCACATCAAGAGCTGGTCTAAATGCCGGCCCATCATCAGCTCAGAACACTGCGCCAGCGAGAACTCAAAGCACGTCCAGATTTTCTTCCTCAGCTCAGCTGGAATATCCAGTTTGAGACAGAGATCCCGCAGGCGGACGCTGGCCAAGTGGAACACCTGTGGGGGATACGGACCGTAAGAACTAGGAAAAGACTGGGGGGCTTCCTGCCAATTCTGCTTTTCATATCAAAGATCGGAATTCCCACATTGTAGAACTCCTCTTGCTTGGGTTACAAACCTGATGTCTGACTTTGCGCAGCTGACAAAATTCTGCTTTGACGCCTGAAGGAATTTGCATGGAAACGTCCCTTCCTTTTCACTTGCCCCAAGCTTAAGCCATCCAACCATAGAGCAACTATTATCAAATAACTATTGCTTTACAGCCCCCACACTGCAAAAATTAAATGATTGTGTTGCAATTGCGAAAACTCAACAATCCATTACTTCTCAATAATCCTGCTGGTCAGACTTCTCTGGTGCTGAAAGAGTATGAGAGGAAGCAATGCAGAAGCATTATGGAAAGCAAAGCGAGCAAAAGCGAATGGGGTGGGGGAAGTGAAGTCCCTGGTGGAAACTTCTAAGTGGTGGCGGAAAAGCACTTGGTAAACATGTGAATCGGTACTTCCTTCCTTCTGAACTGGTGAGAAGGTTGGCTGGAGATCACACAAAGGCCAATTTGCATCCCTACATATCTGAACAGATTTGACCAATCCGGAGCTCTCCAGATGTTCCAGACTACAATCCCCATCACCCAGCCAGGATGGCCACTGGCCTACTAGCAGTGGGAGCTGCAGTCCAACCGAGCTGGAGGGCTGCCCTTGGTGATCTAGGCATTCAAGCGGAAGCAGACGCACCCCTTCCTCTCCTGTTACGGTTCACAGCATTGCCATCAGATCAGGCAGAGCGATATGGTTTCTCCGCTCTGGACGAATGCGGGGCTCTCAGAATGATTCCCTCTCTGACCAGGTTATTCCCCCAAGACTGAATGACTCTTTGTGGGTCCAGCCACACCCACCACCCTGGATGTACCTTTCTGAAGAAGAGCGCGAGTGAGCCAGCCCTCCGGGGCCTGCCGCCCCCCACGGGCTGCCTTTGCTGTTCTCCGGGAAGGGCGATCTGTTGGAACTGGCCTTGCAACTGAAGCGCTGTGCCGGCCACCTGCGGGGAACTCAGTGCCCCAGCAAGGGACTGCGCGCTGAGCGGCTGGATGGAGGTGGAGAGCGGCTGTGCCTGCCCGCTTACGTTGACCTGGACTGGAATGAACGTTATTCCACCATTTTCATTTGCAATGCCTGGACAAGTGAGAGGAAAGGAGTAGTGTTGAAAATGGGCAGTTAAGAGTGAGGGACCCCGAAATATGAATGAAAGATGACTATTAAGCCCAGCAGACAGCAACAAAGCCCATGGCAACCCGTATTTCAGCAGGTGGTCCTTCCAAGCAAGGATGCCTTGGTTAAAATCTGGAAGGACCTCCAGTCCTACGTGGCCCTTTATAAACAGACATTATAGATCCAGTGGGCTATGGATAGTTCTTCAGAGAGGACAAGAACATGCATCAAAGCTCTGCCTATTTTTTGAATGAACCTTTGCTGCAGCTGGGCCATGGGCTTCTCTCGAAGCTTGTCCTGTTCCACCACATGCTTTCACTTTGCCATTCTCCTTTTGGCCCTCACCCCATTAGCTGAGAGCTGCCATAAATGGGTACGTTGCAACCCTTATGAAGACCATTCACTCATCATCTAATCCCCACCTACCTTGTACGGGGATGGTAACGGTCTGCCCATTATTGGCAGTTACAGTAGCAGTTGCTACAGTAACTAAGGTCTGCCCAGGTACGGGAGTGACAGGTATGGTTTCCGGGGAGACATTCTGTACAGGCATTGGGCTGATCACAGGCTGCTGGGAGACCCTGACAGGCGTCCGGGTGGCTTCAGTGGGCGTGTCATTGTCAACAAACAACCTTCTCCTAGTCGGGTTGCTTGTTGGAGAGCTGTATCTCTCGTAAAGTGTGGCTGGAGAGGATGGAAGTCCTGCAGGTATTGTGGAAAAAGAAGAGGAAAAAAGGGTGCTGAGGATTACAGGGAACCCTGCAATGGCTTCTCGTTCAAAGGTTAATCCCACTCAGAGACCAAGCGAAGGGCTGCCAGACTGTGTCACCTGGCCACTTTGACAGAACACAGTGACCTTGTCTGATAAGGTATGTCAGCAAGGAAAACATGAATCAAGGAAGAAGAAGTGGCTACAGCCACTGGGACTGTTCGGATTAGAAAAAGGGCAAGTAAGGGGAGACATGGTGGAGGTGTTTAAAATTATGCACGGAGAATAAAAATATTTTCTGCCTCTCCGGTAACACTTAAAATTCAGGGTCATTCCACGAGGCTGATGTGGGGAAGGTTTAGGGCAGACGAGAGAAAATATATTTTTTTACACCATGTATGAAGTTAGGGAATTCACTGCCATGGAAAGCAGTGATGGCCACCAGCCTGGAGGGCCTGCAAAAGGGACGGGACAGGTTCATGAAGCAGAGGCGATCTGTGGCGATCAGCACGTCTTGCAATGTGCTGCCCCCTCCACCAGAGGCGGCCTGCCTGCACACACCAGTTGCTGAAACCTCGCACCCCTCCTCCTGAGGGAGCCTGCAGGCAGCTGGTTTGCCAAAGCAGGCACGGGGTGCTGGGCCAGCTGGACCTTGGGTCCGATCCAGCAGGGCTTGTCTTGCATTCTTACGACTGACACTTGTGTGCCAAATCGCCACTGATGCGGCAACATGCTAAAACCCATCTGCGCCTTCTGTTCCTGCAGCCACGGCTTGCTGTGAGAGACTTGCTAAGCCTCACATCAATTGCTAATGTTCATTTTCAGTATATTTGGCTCCCTGGGATGAAAGTGCCCACCCCTGAAAGCCTCTGTTTAAAATGAAATCAGTATCTTGGCATAAAAATAGAAGAGATTAATAGCAAGTGCCCACAATCCCCAAATTATACGTGTTTCATGGCGTTTTACAAGTTGCAGGATCTCCTGGGAATCTGGAGATAAGGAGAAAAGGAGTTCTACAGGGGTTCCGTCGCCCTGACCAAATGACCCATCCTGGCTTCACGCAGTAGCGTGTGTGAGTGAACACTGGATGCTTGGGGGGGGGGGGCAGGGTAGCTCCCCGGTTGCCCAATTCCCTGGGGGTAGTAGGACGTCCCTGGTTTGTTAGGAATAGCCATGGAAGGGGACTCTTGGAGGCACGTATGGCTGCTTGGTTCAGCTCACAGACTGGCAATCTGAGCTCTGCACATACCCTGCTAGGGGATAGTTTGTGTCCTGATATTGGTACTTACTGGGAAGACAAAAGGAGCAAGGAAGGTCAAGGGCACGAGAAGAAAACTAAATGGGACAAAGAAAGATATTTTTTCCCAAAAGAGTTGCCTCTGTCAAATATTTCATTTTATTTATCAGAACCTACAAAGCATCTGAAGTTTTTAATACTCTCTGAAGGCCTGAGATTTAGAAAGATATGGGTATAATTGATTTTTTGCCCCCTGTGTTAGAATGCAATACTCAGAGCTGGTCAGTTCTGCTAGGATGACAACCCTTGGTCCCCCATCAATTTGCAAACCCTTACCCTTTCCCAGTGCTCCAGTTTCCGCACGAACCTCATTTAGTCTCCTTGGCGTTAAAGGGGAACCTGCCACGCTGTTCCCATTTGACCTTTCAAAATACTGAGGCGGCATTACCTAAAAACAGAGCAAGATTTATGCAGTTTTATTGCATGCAAAAACTAGTTATTTAGACACAGCCATCTATTATTACAAGGGAATGCTGGGAGCTCATATATGCCTTCCTTCGTACTGCCCGCTTGTGGATTTCGCTCATTTTCACCTGGTTCGTGGTCATGTCCAATCCACTAAGATTAACCCAAGCATGGTTTTAATCTGGCACTAATTATGGCTATATGCTAACCAGGCTTGCCTATCATTTGAACCCAGGTTTTGGGCAATTCTGGTTAACCCTAATCATACTAAGGCTGAACACATGTTATATTTACACAACAGGCTGTGAAAGAAAAGGCAAGTTCCAGCGTGTTAGGGAGAGGAGGGATCATACAACCCAACAGTACAGCATGGAGATCAGGAAACATATTGTTGAAACTAAGCCTTAGCAACAGTTCAATAATGACTTGGTGCCAGAAACTGAATTAATAATTCACTGAATGAACCCAATAAAATGCAATGCTGTTTCAGTATCACTCCATCAACCGGCTACGGGCAACTGATGACGATGCGTCCTTAATGAACAGGATCTCCAGGAAAGGGGCCCTTCCTCTCTTTAGCTAGTCTGCTCGCAAATACTCCCTCCTCAGTCCCTATGTTTGCTCATCTATGCTTCATCATACTCTTGCATTCTGCAGTACTTCCTTGACTTTGCCCAGTCTGACTGAAAGCAAAAGGGACCCATTTTGGACGAACAGCAGCCTAGGAGGCATAACAGCAGGCATGGGCAACCAATGCCTAGAAAAGGCCCTGCATTTTTCCAGGTTACGAAAACAGAAGGATAAATGGGGCTGCTGCCAGGTAAAAGATTTCCATTTAAGCTTAGCCAGTAAGAAGAAAGCATGCTGGCTGGAAAACTTAAACCTCAAACACCAAGCATCTGAAGGTGCCTCTGAAGTGGGGGTGGGGGGAGATGCGCCTGCCTCAGAAGAGGAAAGCAGGGGAAATAAGCATAAGCCACACTCAGCAAATAGGGATGGTTTGCACCTGGGGATTTAGTAGGGTCTGAACCCCCACAAAATTTGGAGGCACAAGAACAGCACAAACCTCAGCAGGCCGAACTTAGCCTGAGGGACATGGATACAGCAGCTGGATGAGAATTTCCTTCAGGATTCCTTTGGAAACATTCGACCCTTATTTGCCAAAAGATTCCCGTTAAAATGTCAAAGGAACTCATACAGAAGAAGTTGCTAAAGAGTAAAAAGGAAGAGAAAACCTAAACTTTGTATTTTACCTCCTCACACGTCGGAACTTTGTTGTCATTCTCTCTGATTTTGTCCCACAGTGGAGAATCTTCTTTCCATGCCAGGCTTTCCAGAATCTGCTCTTCAATGTGATTGAGATGCTTAACCACCTCTCTGCACAGGCCATCCTCTGCTCTAATCAGAATCTCTATCACCTGTAACGAATGTGACATGTTTGGATACTGAGCAAGAATGCTTTCAGCAACTGTCACACTCAGCAGTGATGGAAAGTTGCCAATTCATCAAAATCGCTTACCTTATAGAAGTGAAAGGCGGGAACATCAAATAGGTCAGTGATGAATGGGAAGCTGTCAACTGCCGTGTAAGAGTAAATGATTATCTCCAGGCAGCAGGCCAGGAGAGACCTGTGAAACACATCGTGCTCCAGGACTGCCTAAGACGGAAACACGTGCCAGTTCAGGAAAGCATCGGGTCCGTTCAATGTGAACATGTAAACAGAATGTATTTGTTATGCAGGAAACAGTAGTGGGTCTTGCTTGCAGGAGACAACAGAAATGTTGATCGTTTCAAAATACATATCCGTAACAGTACACTGAAAAAGTATTCCCCACCCCTCCCCTATTTTGCCCAATTAATTTTGAAGAATAAAAGAATTTGAGCATTTTGGCAAACCACTGTACTGAACTTGCTTACAGATAAATCAGCATCTCCAAGTCTTCTCTTTTCTTGCTCAATAACAGATTCCAAAACCTTATAGTAAAGGACTTCAGCAAGACGAAAGTGTTTTCCAGCAATATCTGCAATAATTATAGAACAAGAGAAACATCGGCTACCCATATTGATTAAAGAAAATTGAAGAGCTAGACGTCATTAGATTTAATCCACTGTTATTAAATAGTCACTGAGAAAAAAAAGACAAACCCCATGAAAGATACACCCTTTCATCTGTATTTAGAATATTTGGAGTCCAAACACCAATAATTAATTCTAAATGCTTAAAACTACCAATGGTACAAATGGGTGATTTTGCCCTGAACCACACTTGAGTATCTTCAGGGAAAATCATTCCATTCCTTCAGAACAAAGCTTAAGCCACAGGCAGTGTATTTCAAAACCTGTTGTACCTCACACAGGACTTACTGGGAACACCAAGGCATAATGGAAGCAGTTTTATACAGTTTTGGACATGGCTTACCCTTGACACTACCAGGTTCTCCATCAGACTGGGTCTTCTTACAATAAATTTCATACATTTCTTTCACTCTGCTGGCAATTGACACCGAAGGATCCCTGGAACATGACCTGATAAGGAACAAATGTCCAGAGTTGTGGGTTGTTTGTCCGGGGAGATATCGTTTCTTATATAAAAAGCAGCCTTTGGTTTGCAGAGTGGTAATACTACTTGTATCCAATCTTATTTCACAGAAACCTTACACAGAATTTACTGAGAATAGAGGGAAAGTTGCATGTTTGGCTTTGTAAGTTTATTTCCTATTGTTCCTTCTGCTCCCAAATAGATCGATTTGCTTTCATCTTATGGTACATGAAAAACAGCTATAATTGGGAACTACCATTTGATCCAAGGTGTTTGTTTATTCCAAAAGGGCAGCAAAGGTTTTCCCTCTCAGGAAGCTGCTACCTGCAATCTGAAAATGGTTTGTTCTAGAACCGACATGGTCTATTTGTTGAAGCTGCATGCAGGTGGTTTGACTGACCTGAGAATTTGCTCCAGATTTTCACTGGGCGCATTTTTCAGTCCTGTAAGCATTGTATGAAGCCGTGTCAAACTGTACGTGGCGATGGAAATGGGACTCGCGCAAGAGTCACTCTCCTTTATGTATTTTCGGCCAGTAAGAGGTGTAGAAATTCTGAAGGATTTTGCCTAATGAAAAACATGAGAACTGTTAATGTCTAAATTAGCTTGACTCTGGAGGACGAGTAGTCCTGCTACTCCAATGCACTGAAGACGCAACAATTTGGCTTCTTCTCGTGTCACTGAGGAATCATGGGAAGTCTGCGGGACAACAAGGCAGCCTCTCTTTGGAACAATGTTAGCCCCGTTTTGAGTGGTTAATGCTGATGGGTGCAGTAGTCAGAGTGCAGTTTCTCCAGCAAAGTCTAAGTAACCTGACGTGCTGCTGAGGTAACTACTATGCCACCAGGGGAGATGAGCATAAGAGCCGGAGATGAAATTCTGGCATCTTCTGAACAATGCGTGAATAGAGCTGCCAGAATAGTAACAGGGACCGGCAGGTATTTGCATAGAACACCGGTCCTCTGTCTCTTACACTGGCTACCAATTGAAGTCCGGACCCAATTTAAGGTGCTGGTGATGACCTATAAAGCCCTAAAGAACCTGGGTCCCTGAAGAAGGAGGGCCTCCTTCCCTATGTGTCCTCCCGCCCCTTGAGATTGGAGGCGGAGGCCCTTCTTCAGGAGCCCTCCTTGATGGAGATTAGGAGGGTGGCTACTTGGGGGAGGGCCTTCTCTGTGGTGGTGCCCCAACTGTGGAATGGGCTCCCCAGAAAGGTTTGCCTGGTGCTAACACTTCTTCCTTTTCAGCACCAGCAGAAAAACTTTTTATTCTCCCATTATTTTAATGTCTAATTGGCTTTAATGCATCTCATACTGCACGCTGTGCTATTTTAATTCCTATTTTACTTGTTGAGACACTACTATAGGGACGGTTTATAAAAGCTTGAGAGAGAGAGAGAGAGAGAGAGAGAGAGAGAGAGAGAG